>NC_086449.1:192200218-192545843 GCF_028390025.1 Pseudophryne corroboree | reverse complement strand
GCCCGCGATCACATTATGACCCACCATCTACTAATCCTACCATTAAGACCTTTATGAGACTGTTGGATGAAGGGGTCGGTTCCTCTATTAAGAACTGTAATTCTCATCCTAATCTTACACCGGTGGAACGACAAGCACTCAAAACCCTAGCAAATAATAAAGATTTGATTATTCGCCAGGCGGATAAAGGAGGAGCCATCGTCCTTCAGGACTATGCTGATTATCATAAAGAAGCGTTACGTCAATTGTCAGATTCATCAGTTTACGTTAAATTAGCTAAAGACCCCACTAAAAGTTGTAGAAAGGAATTGTATAATCTCCTTTTGTTAGCCTTGGATGTAAGATTAATAACAGAGGAATTAAAGGTGGTGTTATATCCAGACTCCCCTATTATACCGATTTTCTATACAATCCCCAAGGTACATAAGTGCTTGGACCCCACTCCGGGGCGTCCCATAGTGTCAGCCCGAGGGTCTTTATTCCAACTGGTCGCCACGTATCTTGATTCCATCTTACAACCCTTGATTCAAAGTGAAGCGACATTTCTTTTGGACACTACTACCTTTTTGAAGAAGTTGCAAACTGCCCTATATTCGATGACGACTGTTGGCTAGTTGGCATAGTTGTTGTTAATTTATACACTTCAATTCCTCACAATTTTGGTTTACACACTTCACGCATTTTTCTTGAATCAAAGAGTGTTTTTTCTAGTGATATAATTAACAGCATTTTGCAGTTGTTCGAGCTTATCTTGTACAATAATTATTTCCTCTATGATAACGATTTTTACCTTCAGGTACAGGGCTGTGCCATGGGTAGTTCCAATTGGTGTTCTTTGCTGAAAGCGAGATTAAACAGCATATCACCCTATTTTTAAGGTACATAGATGACCTCTTTGTGATTTGGAGGGGAGATATTGATATACTTCGCACAGCACTTGAAATGCACAGTGCCAGATTAAGGTCCAAATGGGCCTGGAGCTGAAATTTCAAAAGGGCCTATTATGCGCTGCTGCTGGGGGTGTGACTAATGATGTGGGGGCAGTGCCGTAACTAGGCATTTTAGCGCTGTGTGCAAGAAACGACAGTGGCGCCCCCCCCACCTCCATGTAAGATAGGGGCAGTGCGCGCCGTAGGCGCGCTTCAAATTTATAGGGGCGTGGCTTCACGGGGAAGGGGCGTGGCCACAAAATAATAGCAATTCATACTACGCTGCACAGTAGCGCCACTACACCAGGTAGAGCCCCTTTTATACATTACAGCAGACAGCGTCCCCCTTTTTACACATTACAGCAGCCAGTCCCCCTTTTTACACATTGCGGCAGCCAGGCCCCCTTTTTACACATTGCGTCGGCCAGTCCCCCTTTTTACACATTGCGGCGGCCAGTCCCCCTTTTTACACACTGCGGCAGCCAGTCCCCCTTTTTACAAATTGCGGCAGCCGGTCCCCCTTTTTACACATTGCGGCCGCCAGTCCCCCTTTTTACACATTGCGGCCGCCAGTCCCCCTTTTTACACATTGCGGCCGCCAGTCCCCCTTTTTACACATTGCGGCCGCCAGTCCCCCTTTTTACACATTGCGGCAGCCAGGCCCCCTTTTTACACATTGCGGCAGCCAGGCCCCCTCTTTACACATTGCGGCAGCCAGGCCCCCTCTTTACACATTGCGGCAGCCAGGCCCCCTCTTTACACATTGCGGCAGCCAGGCCCCCTTTTTACACATTGCGGCAGGCAGTCCCCTTTTTACACATTGCGGCAGACGGTGTCCCCCTGAGAGAGAGAGAGAGAGATACTTACCTTCTCCCCGCTGACAGGCTCCTCGTGCTGGCAGCTCCCTCGGTGCAGGCAGGTGAGAAGGAGGAGGAGGGAGGGGGAGCAGGGAGCCGCAGCAGCGCTATGTCATTGGTAGTAAGCGCCGCTACAGCATCCCCCTCTTCTGTATTGGCTGCCTGGCGCTGCTGTGGATGCTGGGATAAAGGAACCGCATCCCAGCATCCACAGCAGCGCCGGGCAGCCAATACAGAAGGAGAGGGGGATGCTGCAGCGGCGCTTACTACCAATGAAATAGCGCTGCTGCTGCTCCCCCTCCCTCCTCCTCCTTGTCCGCTGCCCGGCGCACACAGCAGAGGCGGCATGTAATGAGTCAATTTGACTCATTACATGCCGCTGGCCGTGCGCCCTCAGGGCAACTGCGCTGTGTGCCAAGCCCACTTTGCACACACGTATTTACGGCCCTGTGTGGGGGAATGACCAGTGGTGTGGGGGAGTGGTCTGCGTAAATGGGCGTGATGTGAACAAAATTAAGAAAAAGGTGCCTACCTATAAAGGTGAGAAGTCCGCCAGTGAAAAGGCATCCTCCTTGCTGCATCCGCTCCAGGAGACTTCCAGGGCCGCTCCCTGAGTTCCCGGCCAATGACGTCCCTCCCCCCAGTGCGCGTGTTGTCATGACAACACTCCACGCTGGACGGGAGCATGTGGGGTCCATGCAGGGTGCTTTTTTCAAGGCTCTATGCTGTTTGTTCTACAGCATAGAGCCCTGAAAAAAGCGCCCTGTGCGGCACTGAAACGTTGGCAAGCTATGCCGTAATTGCATTTTTGCCACACTAAAGCACTATTTTTTTCACCAAGTCCACTGAGTGCCGCATGGTTCTTATACATCGTGAGGAGGGAAGTGACAGCCCCACTCCAGAGCAGACATCTTTTGTCTGCTTTGAGAAAGTTGCTTGAGTGGCACCGAAACGTAAGCCACATGACTCTGATGTAATGATACTTTTCCACTAAAGATTTTCTACATCTACTTGGAGTGCCGCAGTTTATTCGACACATTACACATTAACTGCTCAGTGATGGCACCCTGCATATAAGGATTCCAGCAAAGAGTGCTAGTTCATTCACATGGACTAATATATATATCTGCTCCGGTGCCCTCAGTATGAATGGTATACACAAACACTGTTCCCCCGTTGCTAGGGTAAACAAACAGCGGCACTCCAGAGGCTTAATGAAAAAAGTAAAAACTGTATTTAAATAATTTGTAAAAAATGCACCACCGACGTTTCAGGGTTTACACGCCCCTTCTTCAAGGTGACATACAACAAGACTATAGTGAGAAGCTTACCTTAAGTAAGTAGGAATTACTGCCACCAGCACACGGTGAGTCGAGCGCCACGTCTCCGTCCGCCGGCTATGACATGATCACCTCCGCGCCGTCCGTTGCCTAGCGACAGGGTACATCTGGGGGAACAGCGTCAGGGCAACGGGGGAACAGTGTTTGTGTGTGTGTGTGTGTGTGTGTGTGTGTATGTATTGTGACAAGAACACTGGGATAGTGTTTGAGGGCAGGTATATTTGTCCCAGGTTCTTGTCTTACATGTTTTAGAAAATGTTAACTTCTAGGAAAAATGCTTTTTGTTTTGTCTGAACCTTTTCAGTTTGCTGTAAAAGCTGGGTAAAGGCTCTGAGAGAGAGATAAGGCGAGTTCTAGACATTGGGCCCAGTTCGGGTCTTTGGCCTCACAGAGGGCTAATCAGGGTTTCAGCTGTGTAAGAGTGATATAGTGCTTCTAACCTGATTAGTATGGGCAGACTGCCTGGGAAGGCTGCAGGATCTGTGTGTGAGAGACACGCTTTCTGATGCAAGTGAGCTATACAGTATGTACTGAAGAACTCTGTGTTTTGTTTAGTGACAGTTAGGAATATCTTATGTTTAGTTAGTGCCGGACAGGCAAGGTATTTTTATTTTGGGGTTTGTTTTATTTTCTGTTTCAATAAAACTGGCCGGGGTCAGTTGTACCAGAAACTGGACTTGTGTTGTTCCTCCGCTGCTGCGTGCCACCATATTCCCCAGGAAAAGGCGCCTTGCACCCCTACAGTGTTACAACTTGGTGGAGAATGCGAGCATCCCCGTTCTGCGCATAAGTGAAAGCAGCAGCTTTGTGAGGCCTGCAGAAAACGGTGGTTTATGCAGATACAGCCCAGTGTGAAGTTACTGAGACTCACCCCTGAGGGTTTGATATATGTCCTGGGTGAAAGCAGCTACAAAGCCGCCTGAAAAATCTGTCGACATGGAGGATCTGCTTAAAGCCTTGTTGCAAGCTACAGCGGCTCAGCAGGAGGCCAACCGACAGCAGCAGGTGGCAATGGAGGAAAATAGGAGACAACAGCAGGTGGCAATGGAGGAAAATAGGAGACAGCAGCAGGTGGCTATTGACGAACTTTACAGGCAACAGCGTCAGGATAGAGAGGCCTTAACAGAAGTGGTGCAGAGCCTTGCAGCCCGGATTGGAGATGTGGCCGTCAGTGCTCCGACCAGCTCTAGTTCTATACGGGCCAGTCACTTCCTGCAGAAAATGACAGAGGCTGATGATGTGGAGGCCTACTTGACCACGTTTGAAAGGACTGCAGAGCGTGAGAACTGGCCAAAAGCACAGTGGGCCAGTCTGCTGGCACCTTTTCTGTCAGGTGAGCCCCAAAAAGCGTACTTTGATTTAAGCCCTGCTGAGGCTCGGGACTATGATAAACTAAAGACTGAGATCCTGACCCGCCTGGGAGTCACGCTGTCAGTACGAGCACAACGGGTGCACCGTTGGGTGTACGCCATGGAGAAGCCTCCGCGCTCTCAGATGCACGACCTTATTCAGCTAACAAAAAAATGGCTACAGCCAGAGACATTAACTGGTCCCCAGATGGTTGAAAGAGTCGTCATGGACCGCTACTTGAGATCTTTGCCCATGGTCCTGCGCAAGTGGGTGAGCCATGGAAACCCGGGTACTGCTGACCAATTAGTGGACATGGTAGAGCGGTATTTGGCAGCAGGGGAACTACTGATGACCACCCAGCAACCCATAGATCCTCGACAGCGCCCTTCAGTAAAGACTGGTAAGACTGTTCCGTGGGAAAACGTTGCTGGGCGGTTAAGAGAACGCAAGGCTGGAGAGACTGTAAACACTGGCCCTGGAGACAGGCCAATGGGGCTAGAACGGTCTATGTTGCCCAAACGGGTTGATAATCGTGTGGTTAAATGTTTTAGATGTGGTATGCCAGGTCATGTTGTTGCCAATTGCCCAGTCATGCAAGAACCCATGCAATGTGATGCTGCCTTTGAATGTCGCAGAATGTCTTTCTTTGCTAGGTTAGCCTGTACTGTGGTACCTTCACCTGAGCTGGAAAAACAAATGTGTGATGTGTTCTTAGAGGGTAACCGGGTAGAGGCCTTGCTAGATTCAGGAAGTTTAGTTACCCTCGTGAAAACTGGGTTAGTGAACCCCTTAAAGGTCCAGCAAATACCTATTGGGGTAACTTGCATACATGGGGATACCCAGTATTATGTCACTGCTGAAGTGAATATAGAAACTTGTTGTTGGTCAGCAATGGTTAAAGTAGGACTGGTCCCCACCTTGGTGCATAAGGCCATAATAGGGAGGGATTTTCCTCATTTCTGGAAACTGTGGGAATCACGTTTATCAGCAGATGTGAGAAGTGAAGAGCCAGTTGGTAATACCAGTGATTGTATGGATGTAGGTGTGTCTTCGGAACTTTCTGACCCTTTGCCTTTTGCCAGTTTGGCTGGGGAAGTGACAGATGGGGAGTCCAGTGAGGACCCTCTTGCTGGGAACAGAGACATAGTGGTTAGAAACGAAAGCGTGCCTGACCTGGGAGTAAAAAAGGATCTGTTTGCATCTGAACAGTTAAAGGATCCTACCTTGATAAAGGCTAGAGAGAATGTTAAGATTGTTAATGGGGAGCCTGTGGCACCAGGTGACAGGGTTACGTATCCCCACATGGCCATCTGTAATGAGCTCTTGTACCACATTGTCAAAAGGGGTGAGGATGTGGTAGAACAGCTGGTAGTACCCCAGCCTTATCGGAGAACGGTGCTAGATTTAGCTCATAGTCACGTTACAGCAGGACATTTAGGGGCAGAAAAAACCACTGAAAGAGTTTTACAAAGGTTCTTTTGGCCAGGGGTTTATAAAGAAGTGTCTGAATATTGTTCTTCCTGTCCTGAATGCCAGTATCATGCCCCTAGACCCCATTTCAGGAGCCCACTAGTTCCCATGCCTATTATAGAGGTCCCGTTTGACAGAATAGCCATGGATCTCGTGGGGCCCTTGTTAAAGTCCGCTCGGGGCCATCAGTATATCCTGGTAATAATGGACTATGCCACTCGATATCCTGAGGCTGTCCCTTTACGCACTATCACAACCAAGGCGATAGCTAGGGAGCTGGTGCAGGTTTTTAGTAGAGTGGGAATACCAAAAGAAATTTTGACTGACCAAGGTACTCCATTTATGTCAAAGGTCATGAAAGAATTGTGCAAATTATTTAAGGTCACTCACCTCAGGACGTCCATTTACCATCCCCAAACTGATGGGTTGGTGGAAAGGTTTAATAAAACATTAAAAAGTATGTTAAAAAAGGTGGTTGATAAAGATGGGAAAAATTGGGATTGTTTGTTGCCCTACTTGTTAATGGCCGTCAGAGAAGTTCCTCAGTCCTCTACGGGGTTTTCTCCATTTGATTTGTTGTATGGTAGACACCCCAGAGGGCTGTTGGACGTTGCCAAAGAGACGTGGGAAGGACAGCCCACTCCTTATAGAAGCGTTATTGAACATGTATCACAAATGCAGGATAGGATTGCAGCTGTGGTACCTATTGTCAGAGAGCACATGGAACAGGCCCAAAGTGCTCAACAGAGGGTATACAACCGGAGTGCCAAGATACGGGAATTTGCTCCTGGAGATAGAGTTCTTGTTTTGGTACCCACTGTGGAAAGCAAATTCCTAGCTAAATGGCAGGGTCCATTTGAGATTAGGGAAAAAGTGAATGAGGTTAATTACAAAGTATACCAGCCGGGAAAGAGAAAACCCGAACAGATCTACCATGTTAACTTAATCAAACCCTGGAAAGATAGGTTGTCTCTGTCAGCGGAGCCTTGCCCTTCGGTGTCTTCACCCCGGTTGCTTCCCGCAGTGAAGGTGTCAGAGACATTATCAGCTGATCAGAACAATCAGGTTAAAGAATTTCTCATCCAAAATAGGGAGGTATTTTCAGAGCTGCCTGGCTGAACGACCATAATAAAACATGACATTGTCACAGAACCAGGGGTCAGGGTTCATTTAAAGCCATATAGGATTCCTGAAGCTCAGCGAGAAGCTATTTCTAAAGAAGTTAAAACCATGTTAGAACTTGGAGTCATAGAGGAGTCTAACAGTGAGTGGTCCAGTCCCATAGTGCTCATCCCGAAGCCCGACGGTAGCATACGCTTCTGTAATGACTTTCGTAAGTTAAATGAGGTGTCCAAGTTTGACGCATACCCCATGCCCCGTGTGGATGAGCTTGTAGAAAGGCTGGGAACAGCCAGGTTTCTCACCACATTGGACCTGACCAAAGGTTACTGGCAAATACCTTTATCTGATAGCGCCAAAGAAAAAACAGCCTTTTCGGTTCCGGAGGGGCTGTACCAGTATAAGATGTTACCCTTTGGGTTGCATGGGGCTCCAGCAACCTTTCAACGGGCGATGGATACAATTTTGAGGCCCCATAGAAAATATGCAGCTGCCTATTTGGATGATGTGGTAATTCACAGTACAGACTGGGGGTCCCATTTGGTTAAAGTACAAGCAGTACTGGACTCAATCAGAGAGGCAGGGTTAACTGCTAACCCAAAGAAGTGCTGCCTCGCAATGGAGGAGGTCAAATACTTGGGCTTCACCATAGGCAGAGGTCTGATTAGGCCCCAATTGAATAAAGTTGATGCTATTCAAAACTGGCCTCGTCCAGTGAATAAAAAACAGGTAAGGGCTTTTTTGGGAATTACTGGGTACTATAGACGGTTTATTCCCAATTTTGCGACCACAGCGGTGCCGTTGTCAGACCTTACCAAAGGGAAGCAGTCAAATATGGTGAAATGGAACCCTGATGCAGAAAAAGCGTTCCAATCGTTAAAAGTGGCTTTATGTTCACAACCGGTATTGATAACGCCAGATTTTTCAAAAGAATTTGTGGTACAGACAGATGCCTCAGAGGTAGGGATAGGGGCTGTGCTGTCCCAAACCAGAGATGGGGACGAACACCCTATCATTTATTTGAGTAGGAAACTCAATGAGCATGAAAAAAGGTATGCCATTGTGGAAAAGGAGGCTTTGGCCATTAAGTGGGCACTAGATACCTTGAGATATTACCTCTTGGGTAGACAATTCAGACTAGTGACAGACCATGCCCCTTTAAAATGGATGTATGTAAATAGAGGCAAGAATGCTCGTGTAACTAGATGGTTTCTAGCGTTGCAGGACTTTAAGTTTACTGTCGAACATAGACCGGGAACACAATTGGCCAACGCAGATGCATTGTCTCGCATCTTCTGTTTGGGGGCTACAAGTGTTCCGGCCCCTAGGTCGAAACAGGGGAGGGGGATATGTGACAAGAACACTGGGATAGTGTTTGAGGGCAGGTATATTTGTCCCAGGTTCTTGTCTTACATGTTTTAGAAAATGTTAACTTCTAGGAAAAATGCTTTTTGTTTTGTCTGAACCTTTTCAGTTTGCTGTAAAAGCTGGGTAAAGGCTCTGAGAGAGAGATAAGGCGAGTTCTAGACATTGGGCCCAGTTCGGGTCTTTGGCCTCACAGAGGGCTAATCAGGGTTTCAGCTGTGTAAGTGTGTTATAGTGCTGCTAACCTGATTAGTATGGGCAGACTGCCTGGGAAGGCTGCAGGATCTGTGTGTGAGAGACACGCTTTCTGATGCAAGTGAGCTATACAGTATGTACTGAAGAACTCTGTGTTTTGTTTAGTGACAGTTAGGAATATCTTATGTTTAGTTAGTGCCGGACAGGCAAGGTATTTTTATTTTGGGGTTTGTTTTATTTTCTGTTTCAATAAAACTGGCCGGGGTCAGTTGTACCAGAAACTGGACTTGTGTTGTTCCTCCGCTGCTGCGTGCCGCCATATTCCCCAGGAAAAGGCGCCTTGCACCCCTACAGTGTTACAGTATATATATGTATATGTATATATATATATATATATATATATATACACACACCACCACATACAGTACACTCACAAGTGCAAACTACACACACATAAAGTACACCCCCCCCCCACATATACACAGTACACACTATACATACACAGTATACACACACAGTACACCCCCACAAAGTACACACACACACACACACACATATAGAGATATATACACACTATACACACACACACACACACACACACACACACACACACACACACACACATATATATATATATACACACAGTACACACTACACACACATATAGTATACATACATTCAGCACACATACAGTACACACATACTGTATACAGTACACACGTACAGTATACACAATGTACAGTACACACACAGTATACACACACACAGTACACGCACATGGAGTAGACACACACACCACACATGCTGTACACACACACTGTTGATTCCATTAAACAAGAAGCCATTAAACTTACCAGGCTTCCTGCATCAGCAGCAGCTCCCTGTACAGTCTGGGGGCGGAGCCTGGGCCTGTAAGTGACAGGCTCAGGGCCCTGAGTGAAGGAGAGACTGGAGGGGAGGGGCGGCTACCACACTGCCTGCACGGATCTCAGGTGAGTGCTGGAGCCAGAGGAGGAGATGCACGGGAGAGAGCATGGGCGCTGGCAGTCTGTGACAGGAAAGAGATTATTCCTGTCACTGCTGTCACTCCTGTGGGCCTATTTGCAATGGGGGGCCTGGAGCTGCAGCTCCATCCGCCCCATTGTTAATCCGGCCATGGAAATGCATAATACGACTGATAATCCCATCAAATTTACTTATACTTTCAGCAAGGTGTCACTTGATTTTCTTGATGTGCATATTTCCATCGTTGACCAGGTTATTCACACCAGCCTTTTTTCCAAAGCTACGGACAGGAACACTCTTTTACAAGCACAGAGTTGTCACCCTAGCACCCTTATTAATGGGCTTCCTTATTCCCAAATGCTGAGAGCTTTTCGTATCAACAGTGACTCCAGCATGGCTATTGAACAGATTGATTCAATGGTCAAAAACTTTTTGGTTCGGGGTTATAGTGCTAGATCTTTGGAAATTTGCAAACAAAAAGTGTTAGCTCTGGACAGAGAATCTTTGCTGAGCAGCTCCACAGCTGCTAGTAGTACATGTCTCAAATTGTTACCTTGGGTAAACAAGTTCAATGTAGCATCACCAGCCATTATTAAAACTGCGAAATCATTATGGCCAATGATACAGAGTGATGCCAAACTTAACTTAAAAGAACACAGACTTATGCCCTGTTATTCACGGGGCCGTAACTTAAAGGACATCTTAGTTAAAACAGACATCACTAAGACACCTTTGAAGCAAACCACTTTTTTGAGTAACACACGTGTGGGTTGCTTTAAATGCACCTGCACGGCGTGCCAGTTCATGCTCACAGGCGATTAATTTAGTCATCCCCATTCGGGGAAAGTATATAAAATCTTACATTATTTTACCTGCAACTCTTCTTTTGTAGTGTACCAATTAATTTGCCCTTGTGGGCTGTGTTACATCGGCAAGACCGAGACTAAATTTAAGGAACGTATGAGCAACCATAGAGCAGCCATACGGGCAGCATTAGTGTCTGACACAAGCGACCAACCGGTCGCTCGCCACTTTGCGGAAGCCAGACACTCCTTATCAAGTCTCCGGTACAGAATGATTGACACGGTCCCGTTAAACAAAAGAGGGGGTAATCGTTCATTAGAGTTATTAAGGTGTGAAGCCAGATGGATACATCGTTTGAATGTCATCCATCCCAAAGGGTTAAATGATAACATTTCGTATGCAAGTTTACGGTAATTTTTTCCATCTAGGTCTGTAGTGCATGATATTCATAAATTTCTTATTGATTCTAGTTTAACATTACCATTGTTGTAGTATGGTTTTAGTAATGTTTATTAAGACACGTTCTCAAAAATCTTGTATAAATCATGTACATATTCTCCACAATATCTGATCCGCCTCAAGCAACTTAGTTACTTTTTCAATATGTGAAACATTGCCAGTGTTATATCTTTTTAACTCCTGTAGCTGTATTGTATAATTTTGGCTGGTGAGAGGTTAAGTTTTTTACACAGGTGCACGGTCTGATTAGGATGACGTCACCAATCAGCGTGGCGGCAGGGAGGGTGTGCAGTCCCGGCCCTGACGCCAGCATTTTACTGGAGGTGGACATGCTTAAAAGGTATGTTGTAACTTTGTTTGATATCCTGATGACAATATGAAAATATTGAAACGATGATACAAACCTGACCACGGTTTTTTTGAGTGTTCATTTTTTGGTATGAGTGCCGCACCTTTGCAACATATATATGCAAAGGTGCGGCACTCATATATAGCAAAGACAAATGGGTGGCACTCCTCAGGAATTTCGAAATAACCAGAACAGCAGACAGCTTATAGTAGCATCAACGTTTCAGGCGCTCTTTATTGGCGCCTTTCGTCAGGACAAAGAACCATTTACCAACACATACCTTTATAGTAGTCAGTGTGACCTCCACCTCCCGGCGTCTCCCCGCATTTCCGGAACTGGTCGTCATTACGTCACACCTTGCGATGCGAACGGGTGGGCTGGAGGGGCGGAACTAGCAACCATGGTGACCATGCACCAATCCATGCCTGTCCCTATCCCCAGCAGTCTATCCGAGGGCGTGCATAGGCGTCCGTGTCACAGCCAATCCGGCGTGGGTGGGCGGGGCGGTGTCCATAGCAACCCGCAATATATAAACAAAAACATACATATACACATCTAAAAAGCACCCAAATCACAAGTGCAGTGACAGTTACCAATTGCATGCAGAAAATTGAACCTGTACAATATTATAATCAAGCATGATCTGAAATCCTTTCCATCTTAATGCATTATACAAATGACATACATGTTACAGATGATAGATCTAGATATAGAGACGTAGTCTTACTCAAATCTAAGGCATATAATAAAGCAAAGCAACTTTTCGATTACCATATCTGGAGCCTACTGTCCATATGGCAGGGGCTACCCAATCTATATAGTAATCTGCCCAAAATAATGCACACATACAAGTATCTTGCAAAATGTAAACTAGTGCATATTACTGAACCAACCATTATATAGCCAAACATCAACTAACGCACTATAGGAAACAAGTTAGAGATACATTTTCATTCAGCCCCGCAGGGGACACCGTGTTCATGTCAAAAATCCATTTAGATTCAAGTCGGATTAATTTCTTGTTTCTATCACCACCTCTACTCAGGGGCGGAACATGGTCCACCAATTTATATCGTAATGTCGCCATTGAGTGACCCGCTTCCTTGAAATGTCTAGCCACTGGTTGGTCGATCGCTTTCCCTTCAAGCGCATGTCTAATGGCCGACCTATGTTGAGCTGCTCTCTCTCTAAATGAGCACATAGTTTTTCCAATATACGCGAGTCCATAAGGACACTTGATGACATATATGACATATTTCGTCGTACATGTAAGGACATGTCTAATCTTGATCTTTTTCCCAGAATGGGGATGGACGATGGTCGGTCCCGTTTCCAAGTAACGACAGGTTGTACATCCTGTACATCTGTATGAACCTGGTGATTTACTCAAAAAGTGTGATCTAAGCTCTTTGCCTTGCGGTGTCACATCATTATGAACCAGCCAGTCCTTAAGGTTCTTCCTTCTGCCATGGCAGTGAAGTAACTGGCTATCCTTTAGGGCAGGGATGGATTTATCGGTTTGTATAATGGGCCAGAGTTTTCTTGCATTATCCCTTGTTAATGTACTGGCCACATTAAACGTTGTACTGAAGGGAATAGTTTTACGAACACATCTGTCCTTCTTTGTCAAGCACTGTTCACGTGTCAGTGATAGAGCTTTTGACTTGGCCTTCAATAAATCATTTAATAGATAACCTCTTTGGAGGAACTTCTGTATCATTCCATCAATCTCCATTTCTGCATCAGCCATATCGCTGCTAATTCTTCTTGCTCTTAGAAATTGGGAGAACGGTAACCCTTTCTTCATCGCCACAGGGTGGCAACTAGTTGCATAGAGCAATGTATTTTTTATCCGTAGGCTTATGATACAATGAGGTGACCAACCTATTCCCCTTCCTAGTGATGTTCACATCAAGGTAATGTATGGATTCAATACTACTTTCATAAGTAAATTTGATGTTGGCATCCATGAGGTTAATGGCTTCCATATGATCTTTAAAAGTCTCTTGTTTGCCTGACCAGACTATCAGAAGATCGTCTATGTATCTGGTAAAGATAATTAGGCCCCTTGAAAAAGGCTCATTTTGTAGAAATAGCTTACGCTCCATGGCCAGCATATAGGCGTTGGCAAACGCCGGGGCCACATTACTCCCCATGGCACAACCTACTCGCTGCAAGTAGGGTTGGCCATCAAAATAGAAGAAATTTCATGTCAACGTTAGCTCAAGTAACTGTAGAAAGAAGGACAAATCTGGTCCTTTATAATGAGGATTCCCCTCCAACAGATTTCTGACAGCATCGATCCCATCACTGTGGGGAATGTTCGTATAAAGACTCAATACGTCGACACTACTTAATACGCATGCTCCCGGTAGTAAGGGACAATTTTCCAGCAGTATTAGTAATTGTGTTGTGTCTTGTAGTACTGTAACCTCAGCTTGTATAACTGGTTGAAGGAAAAAATCCAGGTATCTAGCTATCATGCTGTATAACGAGCCGCGTGCTGAGATAATTGGACGTCCCGGCGGTTTGTCCAAATTTTTATGGACTTTGGGCAGTGTATAGAGAATTGGAGTCACCGGAAACTCTGTAGTTAGTGCTCTCATGGTCGTCATATCAATAACAGATTCTTGTTGAGCACTCAATAGAATTTCATCTATTTCTCTTTTGAATGTCATGGTTGGATCAGAGGTGAGTTTACGGTAAACAGTGTGATCATTCAGTTGCCGATAGATCTCCTCATTATAATTCGACAGGTCTTGAAGCACTATGGCGCCCCTCTTATCCGCCGACCTTATTATTAGAGATTTATTCAAACTCAGTTCCTTTAAGGCTGCGAATTCTCCTTTGGTGAGGTTAGAGGAAGCTGTTTAGCCCCAGTATCAACTGTTGATTGAATCAACAGTTGATACTGGGGCTAAACAGCTTCCTCTAACACCCTCTAACCTCACCAAAGGAGAATGTCCTTACATGTACGACGAAATATGTCATATATGTCATCAAGTGTCCTTGTGGACTCGCGTATATTGGGAAAACGATGTGCTCATTTCGAGAGAGAGCAGCTCAACGTAGGTCGGCCATTAGACGCGCTTGAAGGGAAAGCGATCGACCAACCAGTGGCTAGACATTTCAAGGAAGCGGGTCACTCGATGGCGACATTACGATATAAATTGGTGGACCATGTTCCGCCCCTGAGTAGAGGTGGCGATAGAAACAAGAAATTAATCCGACTTGAATCTAAATGGATTTTTGACATGAACACGGTGTCCCCTGCGGGGCTGAATGAAAATGTATCTCTAACTTGTTTCCTATAGTGCGTTAGTTGATGTTTGGCTATATAATGGTTGGTTCAGTAATATGCACTAGTTTACATTTTGCAAGATACTTGTATGTGTGCATTATTTTGGGCAGATTACTATATAGATTGGGTAGCCCCTGCCATATGGACAGTAGGCTCCAGATATGGTAATCGAAAAGTTGCTTTGCTTTATTATATGCCTTAGATTTGAGTAAGACTACGTCTCTATATCTAGATCTATCATCTGTAAAATGTATGTCATTTGTATAATGCATTAAGATGGAAAGGATTTCAGATCATGCTTTATTATAATATTGTACAGGTTCAATTTTCTGCATGCAATTGGTAACTGTCACTGCACTTGTGATTTGGGTGCTTTTTAGATGTGTATATGTATGTTTTTGTTTATATATTGCGGGTTGCTATGGACACCGCCCCACCCACCCGCGCCGGATTGGCTGTGACACGGACGCCTATGCACGCCCTCGGATAGACTACTTGGGATAGGGGCAGGCACGGATTGGTGCATGGTCACCATGGTTGCTAGTTCCGCCCCTCCAGCCCGCCCGTTCGCGTCGCAAGGTGTGACGTAATAACGACCAGTTCCGGAAATGCGGGGAGACGCCGGGAGGTGGAGGTCACACTGACTACTGTAAAGATATGTGTTGGTTAATGGTTCTTTGTCCTGACGAAAGGCGCCAATAAAGAGCGCCTGAAACGTTGATGCTACTATAAGCTGGCTGCTGTTCTGGTTATTTCAAAATTCCTGAGAAGTGCCACCCGTTTGTCTTTGCTGTACATAGTCCCTCACAGGTTGTTGGGAGGGCTCCCAGGTGCTACTGTTCTTATTGTGGAGTGCCGGTCAAAATACGCTTCTGCATATATATATATATATATATATATATATATATATATATATAGATAGATAGATAGATAGATAGATAGATATAGATATATATAGATAGTCTGCTCCGGGGTCTGGCACTCCATAGTGATACAAACAATAAGCGCCGGTGCCCTCGCTGATAGTAGATAAACGAACTTGGAGGCGCGGCACTCAGCTTCTCAGCAAAGAAAGGGACGGACAAATGTTGCCTATGTCAACGTTTCAATGTATTTTCACATTTTCGTCCTGACGAAAATGTGAAAATACATTGAAACGTTGACATAGGCAACATTTGTCCGTCCCTTTCTTTGCTGAGAAGCTGAGTGCCGCGCCTCCATGTTCATATATATATATGTGTGTATGTATGTGTATGTATGTGTATGTATGTGTATGTATATATATGTATATATATGTATATATATATATGTCCTCCAAATTACGGCACTCAGCGGTCTCTTTCAGGGAATAAACATTCCAAAAGCAACTTGCAATGTTTCGGCTTTAATTAGCCTTTTTCAAGCAACATCATAACAAACGTGTGATACATAAAATGTTTAAATACCCTTACCTCCACATCTCGTGTCTGCAGCTCCTTCCCGCGTCCCGCATGCAAGATGTGGAGGTAAGGGTATTTAAACATTTTATGTATCACACGTTTGTTATGATGCTGCTTGAAAAAGGCTAATTAAAGCCGAAACGTTGCAAGTTGCTTTTGGAATGTTTATTCCCTGAAAGAGACCGCTGAGTGCAGTAACTTGGAGGACCTGCATACACTGTGTAATGTGCACCGCGACATGATGCATCCGAAGTGAGAGTGCCGGTTGTCATTTTGATATATATATATATATATATATATATATATATAATATACATATATCTCCTGCATGAAGCCACACACATTTAATATTCCAATGAGCGGAGTGCCAGGCTCATACAATGTTAATTTCAGATAGAAATAAGCAGCCAGCAACATCCAATGCAAAATAGAAAGAGTCTTTATGTACTCCCCCCCCACCCCTCCGTTCCCCCTCCCCTCCCCCTCTGGCGGCACACAATAGGCCCTTCAAAAATGTCAGCTCCAGGCCGATATGGACCTTAATCTGGCACTGACCCCGGGAGCCCAGTGAGACGCTAACAGCATCTCAGGACTGCAATCGCCTCTGCCTGATTGACATGCAGAGGCGGTCGTGGGGCGGGAGGGGGCGTACCAACGGCGTTCTAACGCCGTTGGTGGGGCGCAGTCTGGACAACGCAGGTGTGTCCGGACCGTTGTGTGGGCTGCGGTGGCTGCGTGACCTCACATGCAGCCGCTGAGACCCGGGACGCGGCGGGTAGTCGCCTGCCAGTGCAGGTAGGCTGCGCAGGAGCTGCGCTGGCAGTGAGCTACGTAGCAGTTGAAAAGCATTGCGGCTGTGCGGTGCTTTTGCACCCTTGTGGGGGTGGCCTGACATGCGGGGCAGACTAGCCCTGTGCTGGGCGCCCCCCCCGCATGTCACAGAATCTGATCGTAGATGTGCTATATTTAACACATCTATGATCAGCTCTGAATCACCCCCCCGTGTCTATATTTCCAATTTGTTGTAAAGGCTTAGCTTGCAGTCATACAGTCTCACAGAGTGCTGGACCCAGGTTCTAATCCTGCTAAGCTGTCAGTGACATTGGGAAATAACACTGGTTAACTACCGAGGTACTCTGCCTGATATTCTGTGCCTGCTCTGACATTGTATAAACCATAGAAGAAAGAAGACTAATTTTGTTGGGGCACTCTTTTGATTGAAATTGTATTGTTTAATTAAAACATTTATTTTTATGCATTAAAAAAGGGGAAGAACATTCACTTTCTCTACTTAAGAGTCTTTTTCCAGTAAATATACAGATTCCAAAGGACATACTGCAGTGGGTTATGAAATTATTGTTACAGTTTATTATTAGATGTGATAAGATACAAACAGTTCAATTATGTGATGTGGATCACAAATAGAGATATAAAAAGCAATAAATGTATCAGCCAGTTGTAGAGTGATTTCCAATATTTGGATAGGATGCCACCCTGTTAATGAACTGGGTATAATGGGTGGGTTTAATGACTGCACTTCAAAAGCACGTAAAGTGAAAATAAAGAGAGAAATACAATAGATAATAATTACACAAATACAAATTGTTAGAATTGGCGAAATAAGAGGAATTCTGGGATATTTTTCAGTTCCACATATAAATATCAATCATATATTGAAATGCAGCATACACAATTTACACAAATATTCTGGTAGTTTCAAATCATGAACCCAAATGGGTTATGTGTTCCTATCTGGAAGATGCTTTATAGTAATATTTGCAGATATACAGGATAGATGTGTTAGAATCATACGGCCTACGTCCCACTTTTACTTCCCACGTGTGTGTTTCTAAGAATAGTGAATGGGTGGGTGAGGTTTGATCTTATGTGTGTAAAAGCAGATCCCTTACATTTGTTTATATTTCTATCATCACTGACCCATGTTTTCCATACTCTCACAAACCTGACTCCATGGAGGCCTCACTAGATATCAGGAGGCATATCTGCACCTTCTGCGTTGACAGGTCATCCTTCTCTCCTACCTAGTCATCACATTTTCAGGTTTTTGCCTCTGGCGACGCCCATCTTAGGTGTACAGTTATCCGGTTAAGGGGGGTACTCACGGAGCGATCACTGCTTAAAATCTAAGCAATCTGACTAGATTGCTTAGATTTTAAGCAGCGATCACTCCGTGTGTACCCCTCACAGCGATCGCTGGTGCTAGATTGGCCTGCATGCAGGCCAATCTAGCGGGTCGCTCACTTCACCCGCTGGGTGAAACGAGCGCCCCCCCCCCGCACGCTCAGCACGCATCGCGCTGTGCTGAGCGCGGGGAGAGATGTGTGCTGAGCAGCATAGGCGTGCGCAGCACATTTTATTAGGGGGTGCACCGTCGGAGTGGTGTCTAGCGCCACCTTTTGGGTATGTCTAGCACCATCTATTGATGGTCAATACAATATATATATCCACCCTTGTACCAATCCTAATAAAGCAGGTACATTGTCAGATGTTGTGGTGTGCACCAAACAAACACCCCTGATGGCACTCACTGCAATTACACTGCTCCTCCTCAGCCTGGTCTGGTTGCCCCTCTCTTTCCCCTGCAAGCTGCAGTATTGAATTTGTCTTCCTAAAATGAACGATGGCTGCATGCTGATCCTCATCAGTGGCTGGCGTTGGCATAGCATAGAAGGAGAGAGGTGGGCGTGTGGCGGGTGTCACAGGTGGGCGTGCGAGCGAGCAGCATCACGTCGCATCACGCCATTTTAGTACATGGAAGTGGAGCCGGGAGTTTAAAAGCCGGTGGCAGTGGCACCCTTGATTAACCCAGGCGTCCGGTCAGTAATGCAGTCCTGACAGGGTGCAGCGCAGAGGGGACAGTAATCAGCCTGCTCGGCGATCGCTGCATCAGGCATGTGAGATCGGGGTGCCAGACATTAGGGGGTGCCTGTGCGCACCAGGCACCCCTTCTGCGCACGCCTATGCTGAGCAGTTCACCTTAGCACACATCTCTCCCCACATCTGCCGGTGAGTACTGGCCTTTAGGCAGTCTGAGCCTTCCCTCCCCTAGGGGCGGCAATAGAAAGCCCCATGGTCCAGTATCACCCAGCCTGTTTAAGGGAAAGGATACGGTAAATGACCAAAAATCATATTATTTGAAATCAACGTGGAATAAGTAGCATGTTAATTGTCAAGGTTCACAGAGACCTGAAGAAACAGTTGGTGCTTTACTACAATGAGAGAACAGACTGTTGTGCTGGCCAATAATGGAAGACAATACTAATTAACATGGAATAAGTATTTATAAATCAGCATAAAAGGCACAGACTGGCAAATCCATATATGACAGAATCATATAGTGCATTCATATTGCAAAAGCAACAGTTGATAGTGAAGATGTCACAGGCTACTTCTGTGGTAAATAAATTGTGAAAACAACAGCAACATTATAATCTGTAGTGCTATAACCGACAGGCCACACACCATTAATTTAAAAATAATTTTATTGAAGTAAAACTTCCAGAGTCTTGTTTACACATTTACTTACAAAATCCTAATAGGTCTTCTTCAATCCTTGTAGGTATCCAAGGGTACTTGGTGAAACAAAACACAACTACTTCTCCCTACATGAACTTAACACAAATGGAGTGTCACTCGCGGACACTGACAGGAATGAACAGGTCAGAGCGTGGCAGGTCCCCTGGTTTTTCTTTTGTTTTATGAAGAGGCAATATGTGCAAGATAGACCCTTTATCACCTCCATCCTCTCTCGTAGAGCTTATATAACTCATTGCTTTAGCCATTGTTGGTGGGCCAGCTGTACCGCTTTCACTGTCGTATAACAAGCAAAACAGCAATATCTTTTTGCACCACTCTTAAATAAATTACAAAAAGGGCCAACCAGATGGGCCAGGTGGTTTTTATCTGCTGTCAAATTCTATGTTTCTAACATTAGCAATAGGAGCTGTTTATTGCAGTTTGGACTATGGGCTTAATTCAGAATGGATTGTAGATGTGCGAAAAATCGCACATCTACGATCCAGTACTCTGACATGTGGGAGGGGGGGTTGAGAATGCCCAGCACAGGGCAAGTATGCTCCGCATGCTAAATCCAGCTAAATCCAGCCCCCCACACACATGCGAAAGCATCACACAGTGTTGATGCTGTCGCATGTTTAGGGTTGACCCCCTGCCTACTCAGCCTAGTTGGGGTCGCAGCGGCTGCGTTTGATGTCACACAGCCGCTGAAGCCTGCCCTGCAAACGGTCAGGGCACATTTGCGTTGTCTGTACTACGCCGCCCAATGTTGCCGCGTCGCCCCGCCAACGCCGTTGCATCTCACAGTGTGTGCACGTGCAGTGCGGCTTCTGCGTGTGCACACACTTCACAGGGCATCAGCATGCAAACACTGCCGCAGCAGCATTCCATGCTGAATTAGGCCCAAAATACTCTTTACTAAGGAGACAAAGGTGGTAATTTAGATCTGATCGCAGCAGCAAATTTGTTAGCAGCTGGGCAAAACTATGGGGGTCATTCCGACCTGATCGTAGCTGTGCTAAATTTAGCACAACTACGATCACTTACACTGGCATGCGTGGGGACGCCCAGCACAGGGCTAGTCCGCCCCCCCTTGCATAAGTACAAAAAAATCGCACAGTGGCGACGCTTGTGTACTTGAAGAGTAACTCCTGGCCAGCGCCATTCCTGCGACTGGCCAGGAGTTACTCATCGCTGCCCGGGTTGCAGTAGCTGCGTGTGACGTCACGCAGTCACTGCGGCCCACCCCCCTGCACGGTCCAGCCACACCTGCGTTGGGCGGACCGCACCAACAAAACGGCAGCCGTCGGCTGTTTCGCTTGCGCCGGCGCATGTGCACTTCTGACCTGATCGCTGTGCTGCGATGAATGGCAGCAAGCGATCAGGTCAGAATGACCCCCCATGTGCACTGCAGGTGTGTCAGATGTAACATGTGCAGAGAGAGTTAGATTTGGGTGGGTTATATTGTTTTTGTGCAGGGTAAATACTGGCTGCTTATTTTAATACTGCAATTTAGATTTCAGTTTGAACACACCCCACCCAAATCTAACTCTCTCTGCACATGTTATATCTGCCCCCCCCGCAGTGCACATGGGGGGTAATTCTGTGTTGATCACAGCAGCAAGTTTGTTAGCAGTTGGGCAAAACCATGTGCACGGCAGGGGGGCAGATATAACATTTGCAGAGAGATTGAAATTTGGGTAGGTTATTTTGTTTCTGTGCAGGGTAAATACTGGCTGGTTTATTTTTACACTGCAATTTAAATTTCAGTTTGAACACACCCCACACAAATCTAACTCTCTCTGCACATGTTACATCTGCTCCCCCTGCACTGCACATGGGGGGTAATTCCAAGTTGAATGCAGCAGGAATTTGGTTAGCAGTTGGGCAAAACCATGTGCACTGCAGGGGAGGCAGATATAACATGTGCAGAGAGAGTTAGATTTGGGTGTGATGTGTTCAATCTGCAATCTAAATTGCAGTGTAAAAATAAAGCAGCCAGTATTTACTCTGCACAGAAACAAAATAACCCACCCAAATCTAACTCTCTCTGCACATGTTATATCTGCCTCCCCTGCAGTGCACATGGTTTTGCCCAACTGCTAAAAAATTTCCTGCTGCGATCAACTTGGAATTACCCCCATGGTTTTGCCCAACTGCTAACAAATTTGCTGCTGCGATCAACTCAGAATTAAGCCCATGGGCCCTCATTCCGAGTTGTTCGCTCGCTAGCTGCTTTTAGCAGCATTGCACACGCTAAGCCGCCGCCCTCTGGGAGTGTATCTTAGCTTAGCAGAATTGCGAACGAAAGATTAGCAGAATTGCGAATAGAAATTTCTTAGCAGTTTCTGAATAGCTCCAGACTTACTCAGCCATTGCGATCAGTTCAGTCAGTTTCGTTCCTGGTTTGACATCACAAACACACCCAGCGTTCGCCCAGACACTCCCCCGTTTCTTCAGACACTCCCGCGTTTTTCCCAGAAACGCCAGCGTTTTTTCGCACACTCCCATAAAACGGCCAGTTTCCGCCCAGAAACACCCGCTTCCTGTCAATCACACTCCGATCACCAGAACGATGAAAAATCCTTGTTATGCCGTGAGTAAAATACCTAACTTTTGAGTAAAATAACTAAGCGCATGCGCTCTGCGAACCTTGCGCATGCGCAGTAAGCGACTAATTGCAATATAGAGAAAATCGGCAACGAGCGAACAACTCGGAATGACCACCATGGTTTTTCCCAACTGCTAACAAATTTGCTACTGCTGCGATCAACTCTGAATTAGGCCCATTATTTCCTAGGGGATTTATTCAGTGCTGCAGTTAGCAAGTCTGCGGGCAGATCTTGCTATTCAGTATAAATCTGTTGCTTTCCTTCTCTTTGACCAGAATTCTCCTTCCCAGTCTCTAAAGCTTATACAACGCAATAAGGGCCATGTGACATCACTGGAGCCAAGTCTGGAAATGACTGAAACAAAGCAGGAAAAGCCCTCAAATATACTGCACGGAGGGAGAACAAAAATGACTGTATTTCTAGCATATACTTTCACTGTACTCATTAAACAACATTTTGAACTAAGTGTCCTCTTAAGACAAAACAAAGTGTAAAATGTATTCAGATCTATACAGTCATTTCAATTCCATTTATAAACTGCAAATTGTATATACTGTATAGACCGTGTGCATTTAAATACCAATTAATCTTTCTTCATCTGTAT
Organism: Pseudophryne corroboree; assembly: GCF_028390025.1. Lineage (NCBI taxonomy): Eukaryota > Metazoa > Chordata > Amphibia > Anura > Myobatrachidae > Pseudophryne > Pseudophryne corroboree. The sequence goes on along the minus strand of NC_086449.1, from coordinate 192,523,108 downwards.
ACAGTGTATATCATTAAATAATATTTTATGCCAGTGAGAGGTTTAGCTCCTGCAGCCAATCTGGCTAAAGTCAGAACCCATGGAGTTTTCTTTTAATAGGATCTTCACTCCTATCTGGTGTAATGCTTTATCCTTCCCAACCAATACTTCCAATAGGCTACAAAATGCAGGGGGGCAAATACAGAGACAGTAGATGCTAAACTAAAAGTTAGAAAATATAAACCTTCGCCCACAGGGCCGTTGCTTTGTCAGTGTAATATTATAGGAGCCCATAGACCTGAAGACTGCCACCCTGTGCCCAAATTTATATTAAATTGGCAAATATTAGCTCGGATGCTTCAATGATGGAATAAGTGCATCTCTCAGTAAATTATTAAAAGCAGTATGAAAAATGCCATTTCACTGACTCAATAGCTATCTATTAACTTTGATCAAAATGTCTATATGGGCAGACAAATTAAATCTGAGCCAGATCCATATAAAATACATTGAAAATGCTGGATGCTGTACATAAACTATATTGAAAAAACTAAATCCATATACACACTACCAGAAAAGCAGGATCCTTATAAAATACATTGAAAAAGTCAGACCAACAGGATAGAAAAAAGCAGGAACCATATTAAATCTATAATAAAAGCCAGATCCATACTACCTAAGAAATGTCAGATCCTTGCTAAATATATTGAAAAAGACACATGTTTATGGCTGCCTGTCTGTGATTAAAGGCTCCAGTTGAGTGGCAATGGCAGAGGGGCATATTGATAGTAAAACAGGCTTTAATTGAGTTACTGACTTATGATAAAGTGACCTTGGTAACAAAGATATATGTTTGCTTTTGGACTGGCTCCTAAATTCAGAAGCAGCAGAGTAATAATTGCTACTGGCTACTTACGTTTATTCAATCCGCTCAGCAGCTTGCTTTTTAATCTCTTTTCCTAATCTCTCCAAACAGCAAGCCAGGATCTTCCTCTGCTGAGTCTGTTCATATCCTGGTCTCTGCTGGCCAAACTGGGCTGTTTGGTGGGAGAAGTACCTGACCTGGATAAGTGACAGGAGTCAGGACCCTGAGCAGCCAGCCAGATTCCTCAAGATGGATGCCAAAGTATATTATTCACCCCAGCACAAGCTGTGCTATTCTGCTGCTATGCAAGTAGTCTTTACACATACCCCATACATTTTATATGTGTATGTGTAAAGACATAATTTTTCACAAGACCTTTCGGGATGGCGTTCTGGTGCGACTCACCTGAAAAATGATGTGCTGCTGCATACCTCCCAACATGACCCTCTCCAGGAGGGACAAAATACTCTGCTTCTGGACTTTCCTCTTAATGCATGATACTCGTCATTTCGATGTTGGAACGCCATGGGCAACTTCTCCACTGGCTCACTTCCAGAGGCGTATCTAGGGTAGGGCGAGTGGGGCTCGTGCCCTGGGCGCCTTGGCAGGCCCAGGAGAGGGGGCGCCACTGCCGCCGGCAAGGGAATCATGCCCCACTCGCCCCCGTCAACCCTAAATGTGAGGGGAGGAGAGCGCAGCGTCTCTCCCTCCCCTCACCGCCGCTGCCAGCACCAGCAGCGCTGCTGTGTCCGGTCTCCGGCGTTAGCCAATCAGAGCTTGCGGACCGGCTCCTGATTGGCTGCCGGTCCGCGAGCTCTGATTGGCTAGCGAACCGGCACCAGACAGCCGCCGGAGACCTGGAGCGGTAAGGGGACGGAGAGGCGCTGCGCTCTCCTCCCCTCACATATCAACAACCAGGCGGCCGGTGAGTGACCGGGGGGGGGGGGGGGCGGCGGCGGCACAGTGGGACATGTATCTGGCACCAAATGGGGCATGTAACTGGCACTGAGTGGGGCCTGGCACTGTGGGGCCTGGCACTGTGGGGCATGTATCTGGCACTGTGGGGCAATGTAACTGGCACAGTGGGGCATGTATCTGGCACTGTGGGGCAATGCAACTGGCACTGTGGGGCAATGTAACTGGCACTGTGGGGCATGTATCTGGCACTGAGTGGGGCATGTATCTTGCACTGTGGGGTAATGTATCTGGCACTGTGGGGCAATGTATCTGGCACTGTGGGGCAATGTAACTGGCACTGTGGGGCAATGTAACTGGCACTGTGGGGCATGTATCCGGCACTGTGGGGCAATGTAACTGGCACTGTGGGGCAATGTAACTGGCACTGTGGGGCAATGTTACTAGCACTGTTGGGCAATGTATCTGGCACTGTGGGGCATGTATCCGGCACTGTGGGGCATGTATCCGGCACTGTGGGGCAATGTAACTGGCACTGTGGGGCATGTATCCGGCACTGTGGGGCATTGTATGTGGCACTGTGGGGCAATGTAACTGGCACTGTGGACCATTTTCAGTGACCACACCCCTTCTGGAGCGTGGCCACACCCCTCCTGGTGTGTGACCACGCCCTTTTTTAGGCGCGCGCACATCATTCTTTTTTGTTTTTGTTTTTTTTTTTTTGGGGGGGGCGCCATTTTCCATCTTGCCCTGGGCTCCGAAAACCCTAGCTACGCCTCTGCTCACTTCACACTTTTCACTGCTTCATAAATAGACCCCAAAGTCCTCAATACCATACCTTCAGAGCCGGCCCTGACCAATATGATGCCCTAGGCAAGATTTTGGCTGGTGCCCCCTAGCACCACCGCTAGTTCCCTGCACTCCTTTCCCAGCGCCATCACCGCTCACCCATAGTAGTCCTCATTTTGGTGTTTCTGCCCCCTATATTTTAAATAGGAACATTGTGCATTTGGCGCACAGTCCAAAAAGGGGTGTGTTCTTGCTGGGAAGGGGCATGGCCACACAATAGTAACCCCAATTCAAATTATGCAACACAGAAGTGCAACTATATTTACACACATAATGCCCCTTACACATATGCAGAACACTACTGCACAACCAACCCACTTGCACACATCACTCACGTGGGCGCTAAAACTGTGACCTCTGCCTCTGGTTGAATACAGATGTGCCCTCATACATCTTGCCTCAATATGCCATGCAGCAGGAGATGCCTGGCGTGGGTCAGCTGGCAGCTCTGCTAACGTTGGGCACATTTTTTTTATGAAAGTGTGTCTTATGTACATTACTATGTGACTAGAGTGCACAAGCAGCTTCTGCTGATTAAAATGATATGTGGCATGCCTATATTCTGTGTTCGACTGTGGCTGTATCTGCATTTCCTCTGATTTCCACTGTAACGTAGCATTTCGTATGCAGATACAGCCGCAGTTACACCCAGAATATAGGCATGCTGCATATAATTTTAATCAACAGAAGCTGCTTGTGCCCCTAGGCATACCAAATGCCCATGGCATTTGCCTAGTTTACCTATGCCTAAGGCCGTCTCTGCATATCTTCATACATCTCATGCTGTGACGTAAGATGTGTCGGTATGCAGAGCCGGATTAACAATGGGGCGGATGGAGCTGCAGCTCCAGGCCCCCCATTAAAAATAGGCCCATGGGAGTGCAGTGCAGCCAGCCAGTGTTGACAGGAGAAATACTTTTCTCCTGTCCTCACTCATCGATAGCATACGCCTCCCTCCCGGCCGAGGCTCCGCCTATTCCCTTGGGGCTTCCCGCTGTGTGCATAAATGCTCTCCTCCCCTCATGTTGCCTGGTGCTCAGACTCCAGGCTGTTTTAAGCTCCGCCCAGGCTGTGATAAGCCCCACCCCCTATGCGGCCTGCTAGATGTGCTCCCTCACAGACAGCCTGGCTGGAGGGAGCAGCGTCAGGGTGTCTGAGGTGAGGCATGAGACCTGTCACCTGCTGCTCTAATACAATAATGCTGGGCAGCAGGGCAGGCAGAGACATTCTTATTAAAGACACAGGTACTGTATATCTAATAATTTGCAAACAAATTAATAAATATATTCATAATATTTACATATTTTACATGAGCCGGAACAGGGTGGAACTGCTTTCCGTCAGTTCAACTTGGGGATGGAATGCAGTTCCGGTTCACCTAACCCGATGTGTGCCCAGTGCCACAGGGAGATGCCGAGCGCCTGCTGAGATTGTTACCAGCGGGCGCCCGGCTCTTTCTCCATGGCGGAAGCCGGAGGCAAGATCTCACTACTGAGCTCCAGCTTCCGTCTCTGTCAGTGCGCGCTATGGGAGAGACGTCATGATGTCTCTCCCATAGTGCCGAGGAGCGGACACCAGGAAGACAGCAGCGGTCAGACGTGGGAGCAGGGCTTGGTGAGTATGGTGTGTTTTTTTGTTTTTTTATATGTGTGTATGTGTGAGTGCTACTGGAGGCAAACTACAAGGGGGCTAACTACTGGGGGGCATTTCTACAGGGGGCAAACTACAGGGGTGCATTACTACTGTGGAGCATTACTACAAGGGGCAAACTACTGGGGGCAAAACTACAGGGGCTAAACTACTGGGGGCATAACTACAGGGGCATTACTACTTGGGGCAAACTACTGGGGGGCATTACTACTGGGGGCTAAGCTACAAGTGGGCTAAACTACTAGGGGCATAACTACAGTGGCTAAACTACTGGGGGCATTATTACAGGGGCTAAACTACTGGGGGCATTACTACTTGGGGCTCAACTACTGGGAGCATTACTAACGGGGGCTAAATACTGGGGGCAAACTATATGGGGGCTTAACTACTGGGGGCATAACTACAGGGGCTAAACTACAGGGGGCATTACTACTGGGGTGGGGCTAAACTACTGGGGGCATAACTCCAGGGGGCATTACCACTGGGGGCTAAACTACAGGGGGGGCTAAACTACATATGGCTAAACTACAGGGGCTAAACTACTCAGGCATTACCAATGGGAGGCTAAACTAAAGGGGGGGGGTAAACTACTGGGGTCATGACTGCAGGGGCATGGGGCTAAACCACTGGCGCTAAACTAGTGGGGGCATAACTACTAGCCCCAGTGGTAAACTAGTTACCACTGGGGCTAAACTAGTGGGGGCATAACTACTGGGGCTAAATGACTGGGGGCATTACTACAGGCGACATTACTACTGGGGGCATTACCATTAAGGGCATTACTAATGGGGGCACTACTAATGAGGGCATTGTAAAGGGGGCACTTCATAAGGGGCATCACTCCTGGGGACATAAGGGGCACCACTACTATGGGCTCTATAAAAGGGGCACTACCACTGTGGGCACTACCAGTACAGTGGACATTGCATAAGGAACACTACTACTGTGGGTATTATGTGTATTACGGGGTGCTACTATTGTGGGCATTATTATAATTGTGTGAACACGCCCCTTTTTGAGACCACACACCCTTTTTGGGGGCGGGCACCTTAGGTGTGTGCAATACCTTTATTACAAGGGCGCCCGGGGGAGGGGGGGGGGGGGGGAGTTCCACCTCTAGGACCACTTTAAGCACTCGGAATAAGAATCTCTAAATATGTATGTATATATATATATATATATATATATATAAAATGCATACACAGTATAGTGTGTACTCTATAGTGTGTGTGTGTGTGTGTGTGTATATATATATATATGTATGTATAGATATATATGTATAGTATATATATGTGTGGATATATTTGTGTTTAATACATACATATATATATATATATATATATATTTTTTTTTTTTTAGAGATGAGTGGGTTCGGTTCTCCGAGATCCGAACCCACCCGAACTTCACCTATTTTACACGGTTCCGAGGAAGCCTCGGATCTTCCCGCCTTGCTCGGTTAACCCGAACGCGCCCGAACGTCATCATCCCGCTGTCGGATTCTCGCGAGATTCGTATTCTATATAAAGAGCCGCGCGTTGCCGCCATTTTCACTCGTGCATTGGAGATTGAACGGAGAGGACGTGGCTGCGTTCTCTCCCTGAAAAGCTCCGTAATCTGTGCTCAGTGTGCTGCAAATATCTATGCTCAGTGTGCTGAAAATATCTACGTTCTCTGCCTGAAAACGCTCCATATCTGTGCTCAGTGTGCTGCAAATATCTGTGCTCAGTGTGCTGCATTGTGGGGACTGGGGACCACCAGTATATAATTATAGTAGTACAGTACAGTAAGCCATTGCTGTATCTTGCAGCTCTGTGTCAAGTATACTATCCATATCTGTGCTGCATTATTGTGAGCAATATATAGTAGGACAGTGCAGCATTTTGGTGACCAGCAGTATACATATAGTACAGTACAGTAGGCCATTGCTGTATCTTGCAGCTCTGTGTCAAGTATACTATCTCTGTGCTGCATTATTGTGAGCAGTATATAGTAGGACAGTGCAGCATTTTGGTGACCAGCAGTATACATATAGTACAGTACAGTAGGCCATTGTTGTATCTTGCAGCTCTGTGTCAAGTATACTATCTCTGTGCTGCATTATTGTGAGCAGTATACAGTAGGACAGTGCAGCATTTTGGTGACCAGCAGTATACATATAGTACAGTACAGTAGGCCATTGCTGTATCTTGCAGCTCCGTGTCAGACTCAGTTCTAGTATCCTGATCAGCGCTCAATATCTGCTGCATTGTTGTGACCAGTATATAGTAGTACAGTGCAGCATTGTGGTGACCACCAGTATATAGTAGTACAGTACAGTAGGCCATTGCTGTATCTTGCAGCTCTGTGTCACTTCTAGTATCCTGATCAGTAATTAATATCTGTGCTCAGTGTCAGTGCTGCATTGTGGTGACCAGTATACTACAGTACAATAGTCCAGTGCTGTTCTCGCTGCTCAGTGTCAGTTCTCCGTAGTATCATCAGTTCTCAGTATAATCAGTTCTCAGTATAATCAGTGCGCTGTTAGACGTGTGCCCGTTTTCCGCCATTAGTGCAGTGGGATTTAGACAATTGATGAAGTTATTGTGTCCCCTGTACAAAATCCCATCTAGATTCCACTTCACTAAGCAGGTGATAGCGAGATTTTACCAATTAATATCAGTGATTTATAATTATTAATTACAGTGATCTTGCCAAATAATTCCAGTGATTGTGTCATTTTCTTCCAGTGATTTGGACCAATAATACCATTGATTAGAACAAATAATTCCAGTGATTTTGTCATTTTCTTCCAGTGATTTGGACCAATAATACCATTGATTAAAATGAGTAATTCCTGTGATATTGAGGTGTTTGTGTCGCTTAGCTTAGCCGTCCAGCGACCATGTCACGATCCGGGTATCTGGACGCCATTTCTTACCCATCAGATGCCTCCTAAGGCTGGCTCAGCGCTCCAGGACCGGATCCCATCTGTTATCCTGATGTGTACATTCCTGTATCCTCTCCTGTCACTCTGGGACGCTGTCACAGTAAACGCCATATTACACCTGGCATGGCGTCTCCCGCGGCCTCCGCCGCCGTCCCTGAACTTCTGCATGCAGAGTGTCTGAGTGGCGATTACGTCAGCCGCGGCCTCCGCTGTGTCCGCGTGGTTGGATGTGCATCTGTCAGCCTGGCGCCTCCTGTCTCCGGTGGCCGGCGCCGCCATTACTGTTTTCATTACCACATGGATTACAAACCAAACTTCCCTCCAAGTGTCTGCATCGGCGCAGCCATCTTGGATACTGTCAGCTGATCATTTCCACCAATCTGTTCTCAGTATTGATAATCTGCATAATTGCCTAGCCAATCCCTTCCTTGCTGCAGGTATAAATACACTGTGCCTGAGCAAGGAAGGCGTCAGTGCTTTGGTTGTCAAACCTAGTTCCTGTTTGTCTCTCTCCTGTGATTGTCTTCCAGGTTCCAGCTCCTGTCTCAAGACTTCCACCATAGAGACCCGCACCAGCATTCCACCTGCGGTGTAGCCTGACTCTCCAATCCATTGTGGATTCATCTGTTTCCAGCTACAACATTACCTGCTTCCAGCTCAGCTTCCAGCAGAGTACAGCTTCCCTTAAAGGGCCGGTGTCCTTTCTACACTTTACCACTCTCCACCGGTATTATTATTTCTCCGCTCTCAAGTTCTACATTTCAGTTCATATTTCATCGCTCCCAAGTTCATCTATTATTTAACTGGTTCCAGCCAGTATCCACTCCGTGCTAACAACAGTCTGGTTCCAGCCAGTATCCACAGCAGCTGTTTTACCTTCAGCAACCCAGCTTTTCCTGGAACACCAGCTGGCACAATCCTGGGTTATCTCCATTGCTACAGTCGGGCCTGGTAAGGACTTTCCATCTAGAAGATCATAAGAACTATCTCACACTACCAGTGCCCTGTGGCTCCTGCCATCCTGTAGTACCCAGGAACTGTATTTATTATTTGCTGACTTTTACGTTTTCTTTTACTGCTGCTGTGTTGCGGAGTTGTCATAATAAACATCATTGACTTTTATCCAAGTTGTCGTGGTCACGCCTTCGGGCAGTTATTATTCATGTTACTTACATGTCCAGGGGTCTGATACAACCTCCAAGGTTCCGGTACATCTCAGCCCCTACAACTGAGGCTGCCTCCCGTCAGCTCAGGCCCTCAGTTGTGACAGTAAGCACTGACCTAATGAATCCAGCCGGAGACCAGGATCAAGCGGCCAGGCCGATGCAAGAACTGGCAGCCCGACTAGAACATCAGGAGGCTGCACAGGGCCACATCATCCGCTGTCTCCAGGATCTCTCTACTCGGCTGGATGGGATTCAGACAACTCTCCGTGGATCAGGCGCATCTGGTGCGTCAACCACAGTGACTCCAGCTATAACCCCACCCACCTTACCCATTTCTGCTCCACGTCTTCATCTTCCAACGCCAGGAAAATTTGACGGATCTCCAAGATTCTGCAGGGGATTTCTCAACCAGTGTGAGATTCAGTTTGAGCTACAACCTGGCAATTTTCCCAGTGACCGTACAAAAATTGCCTACATCATCTCTCTTCTCAGTGGCTCCGCCCTTGACTGGGCATCACCGTTATGGGAGAGGTCCGACACCCTGCTATCTTCTTACACTGCATTCGTGTCAACATTCAGGCGCATCTTCGACGAGCCAGGCCGGGTAACCTCAGCTTCATCCGAGATTCTCCGTTTACGCCAGGGGTCACGTACTGTAGAACAATATCTGATACAGTTCCAGATCCTGGCATCCGAACTGGCATGGAATGACGAGGCCCTGTATGCTGCATTCTGGCATGGCTTATCTGAGCTTATTAAAGATGAGTTAGCTACCAGAGACTTACCTTCTAAGTTAGATGAGCTAATCTCACTCTGCACGAAAGTTGATTTACGTTTCAGAGAGAGAGCAACTGAGCGTGGAAGATCATCTGCTCCAAAATCTTCTGCTCCTCCTCCTCGTCAACTGTCACCATCTAAAGATGAGCCCATGCAAATTGGCCGTTCCCGTTTAACTCCTGCTGAGCGCCGAAGACGTCTCTCTGAGTCTCTTTGTCTTTACTGTGCAGCTCCGTCTCACACCATCAATGCCTGTCCCGAACGTCCGGGAAAACTCCAAACCCTAGCTCGCCCAGGAGAGGGCCGGCTAGGAGTAATGATCTCCTCTCCATCTCCTCATGATTGTAATCTCCCAGTCTCGCTTCAAGTTGCTCAACGTTATCGGAACGTCATTGCCCTCCTTGATTCCGGAGCAGCTGGGAACTTTATTACTGAAGCCTATGTTAAACGGTGGTCCCTACCCACCGAGAGACTTCCTTCCTCCTTTTCCTTAACTGCCGTGGATGGCAGTAAAATTTTTGATACTGTTATTGCTCTAAGGACTCTACCAGTTCGTCTGAGAGTGGGAGTTCTTTATTCCGAACTTATTTCACTTTTAGTGATTCCAAGAGCCACACATCCTGTGGTCCTGGGCCTTCCATGGCTCCGTCTTCACAATCCTACAATTGATTGGACGACTACGCAAATCCTGGCATGGGGTTCCTCCTGTGCAGAGACATGTTTGTTTAAAGTATTGCCTGTCTGTTCTTCCTCCCCCAGGTCGTCTGATGTTCCACCTCCTCCATATCAAGATTTCACGGATGTGTTCAGTAAAGCTTCTGCTGATATCCTTCCTCCTCATAGAGAATGGGACTGCCCGATTGATCTTGTTCCAGGGAAGGTTCCACCTCGAGGCCGAACTTATCCGTTGTCTCTGCCTGAGACGCATTCTATGGAGGAATACATTAAAGAGAACCTAGCAAAGGGGTTCATTCGACCTTCTTCTTCCCCAGCCGGCGCAGGCTTCTTTTTTGTAAAAAAGAAAGATGGTGGTCTGCGGCCGTGCATCGACTACAGAGGTTTGAACGACATTACCATCAAGAACCGTTATCCTTTACCCCTGATTACTGAGCTCTTTGACAGAGTTAGCGGAGCTACCATCTTTACAAAGCTGGACTTGCGAGGTGCATACAATCTCATCCGGATCCGTGAGGGTGACGAGTGGAAGACCGCCTTTAACACCCGTGACGGACATTATGAGTACCTCGTCATGCCCTTCGGATTGAGCAATGCTCCAGCTGTCTTCCAGCATTTTGTCAATGAGATCTTCAGAGACATTCTATACCGTCATGTCGTGGTCTATCTAGACGATATCCTCATTTTTGCCAACGATTTAGAGGAACATCGTTTTTGGGTTAAAGAGGTTCTGTCCCGTCTCCGTGTCAATCATCTCTATTGCAAATTAGAAAAATGCGTCTTTGAAGTCAAGTCCATTCCGTTTCTAGGGTACATTGTGTCTGGTTCCGGACTAGAGATGGATCCTGAGAAACTACAAGCAATCCAAAATTGGCCGGTACCCTTAACCCTCAAAGGGGTCCAGAGGTTCTTAGGGTTCGCCAACTATTACCGAAAGTTTATACGAGACTTTTCCACCATTGTGGCGCCTATTACTGCTTTCACTAAGAAGGGTGCTAACCCGTCCAAGTGGTCTGAAGAAGCCATGCAAGCATTTCATCTTTTAAAACAAAGGTTCATCTCTGCGCCTGTTCTGAAACAGCCTGACATCGACTCTCCTTTCATCTTAGAGGTGGATGCCTCCTCCGTTGGAGTAGGAGCGGTGTTATCTCAGAGGGCTAAAGATGGCCATTTACACCCTTGCAGTTTCTTCTCCCGGAAGTTCTCCCCAGCTGAGCGCAACTATGCCATTGGCGACCAGGAGTTGCTAGCCATCAAGCTCGCTCTAGAAGAGTGGAGGTATCTGTTGGAGGGAGCTTCTCATTCAATCACCATACTTACAGACCACAAGAACCTTTTATACCTGAAGGGCGCACAATGTCTCAACCCTCGTCAGGCCAGATGGGCACTTTTCTTTTCCAGGTTCGACTTTAAACTCCAGTTCTGTCCGGGCTCTCAGAATCGCAAGGCCGATGCCCTTTCCCGCTCATGGGAGCAAGAAAATGAGTCAGAGTCTTCAGACAAGCATCCTATTATAAATCCGTTGGCATTCTCCACGGTAGGGATGGACTCTACGCCCCCATCAGGGAAAAGTTTTGTGAAGCCGATGCTAAGGAAGAAGCTCATGCATTGGGCCCATGCTTCCCGTTTTGCCGGACATACAGGTATCCAAAAAACCCTGGAGTTTATCTCTAGGTCCTATTGGTGGCCAACTCTGAAAAAGGACGTCTTGGAGTTTATTGCATCTTGCCCAAAGTGTGCCCAACATAAAGTATCCCGCCAGTCGCCTGCGGGGCAACTGGTTCCACTATCCGTTCCCCGTCGACCATGGACCCACTTGTCGATGGATTTCATTACAGACTTACCCATGTGCAACAAGTTCAATACCATCTGGGTGGTAGTTGACCGGTTCACCAAGATGGCACACTTCATTCCTCTCACCGGTCTTCCGTCAGCTTCCAAGTTGGCTCAAGTATTCATACAAGAGATCTTCCGACTCCACGGTCTTCCTGAAGAAATTATCTCAGATCGAGGAGTTCAATTCACAGCCAAATTCTGGCGAAGTTTATGTCAAGTCCTCCAAGTCAAGCTAAAGTTTTCCACGGCTTACCATCCTCAGACCAATGGTCAAACCGAGAGGGTGAATCAGGACTTGGAGGCCTTCCTCCGCATCTATGTGTCCTCCTCTCAAGATGACTGGGTTCAATTACTTCCCTGGGCCGAGTTCTGTCATAACAACCAGTATCATTCTTCATCTGCTTCAACACCATTCTTCACTAACTTTGGATTCCACCCTAAAGTCCCTGAGTTCCAACCGCTTCCAGCAACTTCTGTTCCCGCAGTGGATATCACCTTGCATCAGTTTGCCAATATCTGGAAGAGCGTACGATCAGCTCTGCTCAAGGCATCGTTCAGGTACAAGAAGTTTGCGGATAAGAAGCGTCGAGCAGTTCCTGCTCTCAAGGTGGGTGATCGGGTATGGTTATCCACGAAGAATTTGAGGTTAAGAGTTCCCAGTATGAAGTTTGCACCTCGCTATATCGGTCCTTTCAAGATTGAACAAGTCATCAATCCTGTTGCTTACAGACTCCAGTTGCCTCCCTTCTTAAAAATACCCAGGACATTCCATGTTTCCCTGTTGAAACCGCTGATCTTGAATCGGTTTCATTCCTCACTTCCTCCAACTCCGAAAGTCCAAACTCAACGAGGCGTTGAGTATGAAGTGGCCAAGATCCTGGACTCACGTCACCGTTACGGTCAACTACAATATCTTATTGACTGGAAGGGTTATGGTCCTGAGGAACGTTCATGGACCAATGCTTCTGATGTCCATGCTCCTGCCTTGGTCCGGAGATTCCATTCCAAGTTTCCTCAAAAGCCAAAGAAGTGTCCTGGGGCCACTCCTAAAGGGGGGGGTGCTGTCACGATCCGGGTATCTGGACGCCATTTCTTACCCATCAGATGCCTCCTAAGGCTGGCTCAGCGCTCCAGGACCGGATCCCATCTGTTATCCTGATGTGTACATTCCTGTATCCTCTCCTGTCACTCTGGGACGCTGTCACAGTAAACGCCATATTACACCTGGCATGGCCTCCCCCGCGGCCTCCGCCGCCGTCCCTGAACTTCTGCATGCAGAGTGTCTGAGTGGCGATTACGTCAGCCGCGGCCTCCGCTGTGTCCGCGTGGTTGGATGTGCATCTGTCAGCCTGGCGCCTCCTGTCTCCGGTGGCCGGCGCCGCCATTACTGTTTTCATTACCACGTGGATTACAAACCAAACTTCCCTCCAAGTGTCTGCATGGGCGCAGCCATCTTGGATTCTGTCAGCTGATCATTTCCACCAATCTGTTCTCAGTATTGATAATCTGCATAATTGCCTAGCCAATCCCTTCCTTGCTGCAGGTATAAATACACTGTGCCTGAGCAAGGAAGGCGTCAGTGCTTTGGTTGTCAAACCTAGTTCCTGTTTGTCTCTCTCCTGTGATTGTCTTCCAGGTTCCAGCTCCTGTCTCAAGACTTCCACCATAGAGACCCGCACCAGCATTCCACCTGCGGTGTAGCCTGACTCTCCAATCCATTGTGGATTCATCTGTTTCCAGCTACAACATTACCTGCTTCCAGCTCAGCTTCCAGCAGAGTACAGCTTCCCTTAAAGGGCCGGTGTCCTTTCTACACTTTACCACTCTCCACCGGTATTATTATTTCTCCGCTCTCAAGTTCTACATTTCAGTTCATATTTCATCGCTCCCAAGTTCATCTATTATTTAACTGGTTCCAGCCAGTATCCACTCCGTGCTAACAACAGTCTGGTTCCAGCCAGTATCCACAGCAGCTGTTTTACCTTCAGCAACCCAGCTTTTCCTGGAACACCAGCTGGCACAATCCTGGGTTATCTCCATTGCTACAGTCGGGCCTGGTAAGGACTTTCCATCTAGAAGATCATAAGAACTATCTCACACTACCAGTGCCCTGTGGCCCCTGCCATCCTGTAGTACCCAGGAACTGTATTTATTATTTGCTGACTTTTACGTTTTCTTTTACTGCTGCTGTGTTGCGGAGTTGTCATAATAAACATCATTGACTTTTATCCAAGTTGTCGTGGTCACGCCTTCGGGCAGTTATTATTCATGTTACTTACATGTCCAGGGGTCTGATACAACCTCCCAGGTTCCGGTACATCTCAGCCCCTACAACTGAGGCTGCCTCCCGTCAGCTCAGGCCCTCAGTTGTGACAGACCACAGTGCACCTCTTTTTCTCTTTTCTTTGCATCATGTGCTGTTTGGGGCCAATTTTTTTAAGTGCCATCCTGTCTGACACTGCAGTGCCACTCCTAGATGGGCCAGGTGTTTGTGCCGCCCTCTTGGGTCGCTTAGCTTAGTCATCCAGCGACCTCGGTGCAAATTTTAGGACTAAAAATAGTATTGTGAGGTGTGAGGTGTTCAGAATAGACTGGAAATGAGTGGAAATTGTGGTTATTGAGGTTAATAATACTATAGGATCAAAATTACCCCCAAATTCTATGATTTAAGCTGTTTTTGAGGGGTGTTTTGGAAAAAAACACCCGAATCCGACAAAAAAATTTCAGGGAGGTTTTGCCAGAACGCGTCCGAATCCAAAACATGGCTGTGGAACTGAATCCAAAACCAAAACACAAAACACGAAAAATTTCCGGTGCACATCTCTATATATATATATATATATATACATACACACACACACACACACACACACACAATCTCCATCGTATTGTCACACTAATGTGATTATGTTGTTTCTACAGTGACGCAATGTCACTTCCGCTCAGGGACTCCCGTGCATATGCTGTTCCCATGGTGACGCAACGTCACTTCCGGTCAGAGACTTCCGGGAGCGGCGGGAATGGCGCTATGCAGGTGAGTGCATTTGTGCTTGATTGGGGACCTTTATAGGGAGTGCTTATTGTGACATCAGTAGTCCTGGATGAAGGTGCTCATTGGGCACCAAAACGGCCGCTGACGCTATGCTGATGTTTTCTGGAACCCATTGGACCATGCTTAATATTGACCACCCTAACAGGCCTGTATGATTTTTGTTGTCCTGGCTCTGGATTCATGCACTTTGTGTATAATGTCATGCTGCTATCTCTGTTTATAAACATCACTTTTTTTCTGCATTATTATTTGGATGTGCGGGCTCTTTGTTATGAACAGTACATATATATATATATATATATATATATATATATATATATATATATGCAATGCGGCTTGTGTCCGGCACTCTGCTGTAAATGAATCACTGCCACGGTGCCCTGGTTTTCAAAAGCATAGAATTCCAAAGATAGCCGGCACTCGTGGACTGAAATATAGACAGAACTCAAGTACTTGAGTTCTGTCTATATTTCAGTCCACGAGTGCCGGCTATCTTTGGAATTCTATATATATATATATATATATATATATATATATACAAACAGGAAAATTCAGCACTCACCATAGCAAGCTCACTTATCCTCACCACATCAATAAATAAATGTTGGGGGTTTAGTTAGTGAATTGGCCGATGCACAGAAGCCGCCTGCAAACCAATCGCCAAGGTACCCCACCTTCTTGCAGGTCCTACACTGTCAGAGTCTTAAAACCTGGCAACTGTTTCACACATAATATAACTGGCAACTGTTTCACACATAATATAACTGCAAATATGCCTACTGTGGCCACAAGCTTTTTCATGCACCCCAATGTAGACTCAATTATCCTTAACATGTGTCAGCTGTTCCTTAGTAATTTATCAGCCAGTGTCAGGTGACTAGTGTACCTTTAAAAGCCATAAGGTATTTGGCAAGTGCACATTAAACCAAGTAGGCATATTTGCAGTTATATCATGTGATTATCCTTTTCTTACTTTAATAATCTTCAACTGCACCAAAGCCCTCGGTTTTCTGCCACCTAATACTTATTTCAGTGCTGTCTGCTGATGTAGTTATGTTTACTTACCCTGTACTTGTCCTATATTGTCTTTGACTGTCAGTCACTGTTTTCCTATTTTCATTATTTGTTTATGTACTCTGTAATTGGGCGCTGCGAAGCTTTGTGGCGCCATATAAATAAAGGATAATAATAATAATATAGATATGTCACTCACTACTATACATAAAAAAACAGACCGCCACTTTCTATCAGTCACTATACACTAGGAGCTCATTCAGGTTGGATTAGAATTGGCGATCCAACTGCGGAATTACAATGATGATGCTGGCACATGCGCAGGGTCCATTCTGCGCTTGTGCCCGCATTTATTGAGCGAGGCGGCAACGCACCGTTTCCAAGGTGGAGACGGAGCATTGCAGGGGCGGTGGCATGGAAATGGGGGTGGCGGCATCCGAACGGGGGGCATGGTGTGGGCATGATCAGGGCAGCTGCGTGACATCACACGCAGCCACTCTGAGCAAAAAGATGACGGCAGCCCTGCGACGGCAGGAGACTTCCCTACTTTCTGGGATCGCGCACTAATTGCAGCGCAATCGCAATTAGTGCAGATTGTAGATGTGGGGGGCGGCGGGTTGGATGCTGGGCGGCCCCCAGCATGCGAGGCAAAGGATTGCAAATTCTGCTAAAAAGCTGAATTTGCAATCCTTACTGAATAGCGTCCAGAGACTGTATTTCACTGCTCACACTTCTAGAAGATTAGCTTTAGTTTAGTTGTAGTTCAAAGAGATCTCTGTGTACAAAATGTCATTGCTTTTGGAATATACTACCTACTTGTCAAAAACAACCTTAGTTGTGCAGACCGCAGCAACATATAGATTTGCCAGGGGCAATGAAAGGGAGAGGAGGACTTCAACAGTAAACCTTCCAGTAAGAGACCAGCACTCACTTGTTTTAGAATTTAGTACTTTAGTAGGGTTGGGTACGGTTGACCGGCAGTCGGGATCCCAGCGGTGATCACACCGACGCTGGTGTTCGGGTGTTCCAATTGAATATCCAGAATTAAGGTCTGTTGGGGCCCCTGGGCAACAAAGTTGTTGGGGCTCCTATTAAATAAATACTATATATACACTGCTCAAAAAAATAAAGGGAACACTTAAACAACACAATGTAACTCCAAGTCAATCACACTTCTGTGAAATCAAACTGTCCACTTAGGAAGCAACACTGATTGACAATCAATTTCACATGCTGTTGTGCAAATGGAATAGACAACAGTTGGAAATTATAGGCAATTAGCAAGACACCCCCAATAAAGGAGTTGTTCTGCAGGTGGCGACCACAGACCACTTCTCAGCTCCTGTGCTTTCTGGCTGATGTTTTGGTCACTTTTGAAAGCTGGCGGTGCTTTCACTCTAGTGGTAGCATGAGACGGAGTCTACAACCCACACAAGTGGCTCAGGTAGTGCAGCTCATCCAGGATGGCACATCAATGCGAGCTGTGGCAAGAAGGTTTGCTGTGTCTGTCAGCGTAGTGTCCAGAGCATGGAGGCGCTACCAGGAGACAGGCCAGTACATCAGGAGACGTGGAGGAGGCCATAGGAGGGCAACAACCCAGCAGCAGGACCGCTACCTCCGCCTTTGTGCAAGGAGGAACAGGAGGAGCACTGCCAGAGCCCTGCAAAATGACCTCCAGCAAGCCACAAATGTGCATGTGTCTACTCAAATGATCAGAAACAGACTCCATGAGGGTGGTATGAGTGCCCGACGTCCACAGGTGGGGGTTGTGCTTACAGCCCAACACCGTGCAGGACGTTTGGCATTTGCCAGAGAACACCAAGCTTGGCAAATTCGCCACAGGGCCTGCTTTTCACAGATGAAAGCAGGTTCTCACTGAGCACATGTGACAGAGTCTGGAGTCACCAAGGAGAACGTTCTGCTGCCTGCAACATCCCCCAGCATGACCGGTTTGGCAGTGGGTCAGTCATGGTGTGCGGTGGCATTTCTTTGGGGGGCTACACAGCCCTCCATGTGCTCGCCAGAGGTAGCCTGACTGCCATTAGGTACCGAGATGAGATCCTCAGACCCCTTGTGAGACCATATGCTGGTGCGGTTGGCCCTGGGTTCCTCCTAATGCAAGACAATGCTAGACCTCATGTGGCTGGAGTGTGTCAGCAGGTCCTGCAAGACGAAGGCATTGATGCTATGGACTGGCCCGCCCGTTCCCCAGACCTGAATCCATTTGAGCACATCTGGGACATCATGTCTCGCTCCATCCACCAACGCCACGTTGCACCACAGACTGTCCAGGAGTTGGCGGATGCTTTAGTCCAGGTCTGGGAGGAGATCCCTCAGGAGACCATCCGCCACCTCATTAGGAGCATGCCCAGGCATTGTAGGGAGGTCATACAGGCACGTGGAGGCCACACACACTACCTAGCCTCATTTTGACTTGTTTTAAGGACATTACATCAAAGTTGGATCAGCCTGTAGTGTGTTTTTCCACTTTAATTTTGAGTGTGACTCCAAATCCAGACCTCCATGGGTTAATAAATTTGATTTCCATTGATAATTTTTGTGTGATTTTGTAGTCAGCACATTCAACTATGTAAAGAACAAAGTATTTAATAAGAATATTTCATTCATTCAGATCTAGGATGTGTTGTTTAAGTGTTCCCTTTATTTTTTTGAGCAGTGTGTGTATATATATATATATATATATGTATGTGTGTATATATATATATATATATATATATATATATATACACACACATACATACATACATACATATATATATATATACACACACATGTATATATATTGTCAAAGTCAAAAATATTACATAGAGAGTACATCCAAACTCCACACATGATAAGTCGCTATGCTTGCGAATACACGCAGCGAGCACAGCAGTATATGGTAACATACGCACTCACACAGACATGCCACAAAGATATATTCAACACATATTTCATACAGCACATAAATGAAACATATCAAGCACTAGACATCATGAATTAGAAAGTTCCCTCCCCTGGACCAATAACAGAAGACCCAGTCCCAGACCTATACTCCCCCAACATACACAGTGTATTAGCTGATCCCAGTCACAAGAAGTTCTGTTTTGTCCTGGGTGCTGTTCGAGATGCAGTCTGCCCAGTTCCTGTTTGTTTTTGCTGAGAGAGAGAGATATGGAGCGATGGGTGTAATGAATTAGTTTGTAATAACTGCCTCCTGTGTAAATTGTAACCATGTAACTATATATATACTGTACATGTGATATATTGTATACATATCCTTTTAATATCAAATATATACATCAATGAGCTTTGGAACTCAGAAATGTGTGCATGTACTTGTTTTCTCCTAAGGGATGTAGTGTTTGCAACGTACAGCGCACTTTTATCGTATATGGTAATATGCGCCTGGCATCAACAACATATATTAGCACTGGCATTTTAAATATTTGTTTGAAAATAGAACTGACTCTATCAATATATATATATAGAAACAAAAAGTTCAGCACTCACCAAAATGAGCTCACTTATCCTCACAACATCAATGAATAAATGAATAAATGATGGGGGTTTAGTTAGTGAATTGGCCAATGCACGGAAGCCTGCATACCGCTCGCCAAGGTACCCCACCTTCATGCAGGTCCTACACTATCACAAAATCATAAAAATTAAAACCTGGCAACTGTATCACATAATATAACTGCAAATATGCCCACTTGGTGTAAGGTGTACATGCCATGAACTGCATGGCTTTTAAAAGGTACACTAGTCACCTGACACTGGCTGATAAATTACTAAAGGGCAGCTGACACAGGTTTAAGATAATTGGGGTGCATGAACAAAGTTTGTGGCCACAGTTAATGAGTTAACCAAGGATTAACACTGAAATATACCAGCAAATAGAAAACCACAGCACTCGCCACCCCAGAAGCGGGGTGCAGTATCCACACTCGCCACTAATAGGGTGGGGTGCATGTAGCCCATGGCCACCTACTCAAAAATATAGAGACAAAAAGTTCAGCACTCACCAAAATGAGCTCACTTATCCTCACAACATCAATGAATAAATGATGGGGGTTTAGTTAGTGAATTGGCCAATGCACGGAAGCCTGCATACCGCTCGCCAAGGTACACCACCTTCATGCAGGTCCTACACTATCACAAAATCATAAAAATTAAAACCTGGCAACTGTATCACATAATATAACTGCAAATATGCCCACTTGGTGTAAGTTGTACCTGCCATGAACTGCATGGCTTTTAAAAGGTACACTAGTCACCTGACACTGGCTAAAAAATTACTAACACACACATATATATATATATATATATATATATATATACACACGCATACGCACACACACCAACACACACATATATATAAAAACAGAAAATTCAGCACTCACCATGGCAAGCTCACTTATCCTCACAACATCAATAAATAAATTATGGGGTTTAGTTAGTGAATTGGCCAATGCACGGAAGCTTGCAAACCGATCGTCAAGGTACCCCATATTCAGGGTTGGACTGGCCCACAGGGGTACAGGGGAAACCACCGGTGGGCCCCACTGCCAAGGATCAGGTTCCAGACTGTGCACTTAAATTATACATCATACATATGTTACCTTATGCTGGACTATGGTGTATTGATGTTATTAATCTGGTACATTATCATGCATGCAGCAGCTGAATTTACTGTATATATTTATGAAGGGGCCCAGATGTTGCACTCTCTAATGGTTAGTCAAACAAATGATGTGGCAAGCCACACCCACTCTGCAGACTGGCCACACCCCTAAATATGGGCCCCTACCACTGCATTCCCCCGGTGGGCCCTACATGCCCCAGTCCGACACTGCCCACATTCATGCAGGTCCTACACTATCACAGAGTCTTAAAAATTAAAACCTGGCAACTGTATCATACATAATATAACTGCAAATATGCATACTTGGTTTAATGTGCACCTGCCACATACCTTATGGTTTTTAAAGGTACACTAGTCACCTGTCACTGGCTGATAAATTACTAAGGATATATATATATGTAGTATTATTCAGCCATATGCAGGGAGAGAGCGGGCTGACTGTTTCTGCAGGTCCCTCTCTCTCCAGCTCAGTCCTTTCTCTACTGCTGTCTAGAGCGGAGAAAGTGGTAGAGAGTACCTGCTCTCCTCTCCCTTATCCCCTTTTTGATGCCAATGGGTAGCTGAAGAGGAGTGTGTTACCTACCTGGTGGCTGGCTGGGTCAGCTCAGCACTGGCAGGGTGCTGGGCGGCTGTGGCTTCCCCTGATGAGACATTATGAGACAGTGCCCAGCAGAGAAAAGGAGCTGAAGGTGGGAGGTGTGGAAAGAGAGGCTGGGAGGGGCTGGGAAGGGCCCTCTTCTCTAGTGCAACTGCCCGCAGCGTACCAATTATGAGTCAGTCTGACTCATTATTAGTACTGCTGTTAATGCCACTAACTGCGGACCATGGTGCAATGCACCGGTGATCGATCCGCCTCTGAGTGGAGAGTCTTGGGGACAGTGTGTGGGGAACCCAAATGTGTGGGGGACCCAAGATGACCACCCCTGTCGCCCTTCTTATAATCCGGCTCTGCTCTTCTGCGGTAATTGAATATCCCTCTCAGTCTCTCTGACTGACACACTGTTTTTTCCTATTGTTAAAAAGGACATTAAAAAAACCTTGAAAAAGGGCTACATCTGTGTGCACTACTCAGTCTTCTGAGAAAAGGAATTTTCAGAGGAAATGAGAAATCCTTCAGTCATAATACCTGATGGCCAATTTACCTCAGATTCTGATAAGAAATGTAAGTAAGTATGATTATGAGTATGTTTCTATCAAAACTAAATAAATACAAATAATATGGATTTCTCACAGTGACGCCTGTTAAGGCAAATCTCTATGATCATTCCCCGGAACTGCCCATAGCATTCATGTGGCATGATATCAACAGTTATTTGCGTTAAAACAAGAGATACATTTCACTTTTCTATAGTTTTCGCATTTTTATGTATTGTCTGAATATAAGTAATTTCTTCGATTTTATTTATCGAGTTCTTTTTCGCTAAATTATACTTTTCAACTGTTTTTTTTTTTTCTAATTCTTCTATCTTCTATTGAAAATGAATGGGAACCTTATGTATCATTGGATTATCGTGAAAATAGACGAACTTTTCATAGATTTTTTTGGCCAGCTTTTTTTAGCAATAGGCCATGATTGTTCTTGTAGTACCACCTCTAAATTTACTTTTTTTACAAAAAGAATATGCTAAAAAATTTCCCTTTATCTAAATTATACTTATATATATTGAACTAGTCTAAAAATTTACTGATATTTTCTATATTTTGTTTGCTTGAAATGTATATTATATACATATAAAAATTCTCTCTGGGGGCGTGGCCTAGTGGTAGTCTGTAGCGGCTGTGCTTCCTGAGAGCTCCTACCTAGCCACCCTTTCAAAACCTCCTTACAGGGTCCCAACTGCCTGACAAGCCCTTCTCTAGCCCCTTGAGCTGGCACTTATGAACCGGGACTGAGGCGCAAAGCCGGGAGGCCTTTTTTAAGGCCTTTGCAGGCTGTGGCCTACCCGGGAGCCAGAAGCCACAGCCTAAAGTTGCTATGCTTGCCCACCGGAAGCGCTCCGTCAGCGCGGAAGTGAGGCAAGCGGCGCCTGGCCTCCAGACTTCTCCCTGTGTGCTCCCAGGACTCCACCTGCACCTCCTGCTCCCCTGATCTCTCATAAATCGAGTCACAGGGGACACAGCAGGAGGCTTTACTAACCTGTCTGGGAGAGACTGGGAGGCTGCACTCCTGAACTGTGACCTGGGCAGAGACAGGAGCAGTTGCGGAATCCTCTGCTGAAGCCGCTCACCCAGTGGAGTCTACAGTCTGCCGGGGCACTGGGAGCCATGAGTGCCACTGTGCTGCCGGTCTGAGGAGGTGAGAGATCGACGGTGGCCATCTTTGATTTCTGTGTCTGGATTCAGGTGCACAGTGAGAGCCCCCTTTGATTGCTGATTGCTGCATGCAGTTTGTAAAACCCTGTCCATAGCACAGCAGAGCCTCTCTCATTGCTGATCAGCTACATGCTTACTGATTTCCCCTTCCTCAGCTATTGCATTGACTGTGACCTGTCGTTTTGTAGCCCTGGATGGACACCTAGTGGGCTTACTTTACTAGTGCATATGTGATTGATAAAGTGTGCTGGAAGAGAAGTGATAATACATTTATATGCACACCGGTCTATCTACTACACCTTGACACTCATGGCCTCCATGCCTCATTGTCTGGGCTGATGACACAGAGGCTGCTTTAACACCATGGCCCCCTAACCCAACCACACACTATGGTGAATATGTGCTGATTTTTACTCTTCATGCTGCTAGACCTGTTGTATTTTATTGCGTTTTATTTGCCCTTTTGATGGGAAGAACCAGAAAAAGCGGGAGAACATCTAATACCAAGTCATCTGGCTCAGCGTCCTCGCGGTCTAATTTACTCCGTTATCTTATCCCTGAGCTCGATATCCCGAGTGACGATACTTGCTCTATTCCTGACTCCTCTCCTGCTGATATCGCCGACATTATGGCATTGTCTCCTAGGGATGGGTCCGTTCCTTCTCTGGAACCTACTATGGCCGATGGTTTGAAACATCTTTGTTCCCTCCCTAACAAAAAGAATCTCCCTAGGAAATATGATTTTCTGGACTTGGAAAAAAAAAATAACACTATGGTTAAAGCGGATATTTCTTCACTTCAAGCTGACCTTTCCCACATTGCTCATCGTGTGTCTGATGTTGAAGACCACCTCGGTGAGATGGACTCTTATCAGTGCCGACTCTGTGATGTTGCTTCTGCCCATACTCAGGAGCTCAAAACAATCCAGCGTCGCTTAGATGACTTGGATAATAGGGGGAGGGGAAACAACCTTTGGATTCGCGGTCTCCCTGAGGTGATATAAGGGCCGGGTATCGTTGATGCTCTTACAAAACTATTCAAAGAGATTACTGATGCTGCAATGGACAATGTTATTCTTTTTGACCGTGCCCACCGAGCATTGCGTCCTAAAGACCTCCCTTCTGAGGCCCCGAGGGACATTATCTGCCGCCTCCATTATTATCACGTCAAAGAGGACATCCTTGCTAAAGCGAGGAAATTCAATGAAGTGGATTCCAAGTTTCAACTCTTCCTGGACTTATCTTGGAATACTCTTCAACAGAGGTGGCTTCTGAAACCGCTCAGAGATGCCTTAAAATATAGAATATACAGTTTTGTTGGGGCTTTTCCCTGAGCATTCAAGCTTCCTACAATGGATGACAACTTGGCTTGGCCTGTTGACACCGGATGACTTGGAACGATTCTGTGCTGCCCTTTCAATTCCTATGCCATCACTTCCAGATTGGGTACAAATGCATGCAAGACTGGAACCCCCTGTGCCCCCTACAACAAGAGCACCCTGGATACCTGTTAACGGCCGCAAAAGAGGCACCTCTTCTCTGCACCTCAAATGGAAGGCTTCTGATACCTGATTTATGGCAACAACTGCTGTGGTGTTTACTTACATCTTCCTGGTGCTTCGTCCAGTCTCTGCTTCATTGTGTCTGGGACTTTACTAGATGTTAGTCTCTTTGTTGCTAGATTTATCATTAATGTTCTGGTTTGAGTCCTAGGAAGCATTGGTTTTCCTATACTATCGCTACTAATTGATAGTTTTCCTTCTACCGCAGTAATGTTTTTTCATTGATATAACGATACTTGTTTTTAGGTCTCTATTTATGTTTCTATCTATGACACATTTCTGCAGGAGTTCTTGTCTAAAATACTTCCTTATTTATCTCACGTTTGTCTTAAATTTTGTTTTCGTTTTTCCCATTCTTCTTCTCACATTTCATTAATTGCCATGAACCCCATGAAGGGTTGGCTCTTTTTTCAATGGTGTGTTTCCTGAAGGGTTTCTCCTGCACATACCAGTGACGTGCGGTGGGGTGAGGCAGGTGAGGCAGAGCCTTGCCTGTCATACTTACGTTTAAACCAGCGTTTAGACTGAATAAATATATGAAAAATACTGATAATTTGTTTGAAATATCTTCTTTGCATTATTCTAATAATTTTTATAGCCCAAACTCTGGAGTAAAAAGTCTATGGCAGGTGAGGCAGTGCCTCACCTGTGTATCCTTTCCACACATCTATAATCAAAACTCACCAGATTTTCAGGAGTTTATACTGCTGCACATGTGTATAATGCCCCCATGTACCCTTTGGCTCATTTATGGCATGTAAATCTGTCTCTGGGGTTAGCCAGTGCCTCCTGAGCCATTTAGCTCACCGCACGTCCCTGGCACATACCCCACCTACTATGGCCTCCTTAAAAGTACGGGCATTGAAACTTTGCTCATACAATGTTAAAGGACTGAACATCCCTGAAAAACATTCCACCTTTTTGAAGTAACTTTACTCAGGGTTGATGTGGCCTTTGTACAGGAGACGCACTTCAAATACGATGTCACCCCTATTTTTGGAAATTGTAATTACCCTCACAAGTTCAGCAGTGATAATCCAGCTGGCAAATCATTGGGTGTGGCTATACTCCTCTCCTGCCACCTAGTCATTTCGGATGTCACACACCTTTTTTTTAATAGCTGGTAGGTGCCAGGTTTTAAAGTGTAAGATTTTTGACCATGTATACACTCTAGTTAATGTTTATTCTCCCAATCAGAATCAAAGGAAATTCTTGGCTAAAATATTATGACTTTAAGACCCTCTGAGAGAAGGTTGTTTAATTTTGAGGGGGGACTTCAACAGGACACTCGACCCTTTGCTTGACTGTTCCTTTAGGTCTCTCCGTCTTGCTTCCAGGGACCATTGTAGGGTGCACAAACTTCTTCATGATAGTCAGTTGGTAGACTTGTGGAGAAACCAGCACCCCACGGTCAGAGACTATACCTTTTTTTCTGCTCCCCATGCTATGTACTCCCATATTGACCATTTTCTAGTAGACCATAGACAATTACAGTCTTTTCTTGATAGTCGTATCGGTCAGATTACATGGTCGGACCACGCCCCAATGTTTGCTTCCCTGACACACTGTGGACATAGCGATTCAATGAAACTTTACTCCATGACCCTCGACTGCAAGATAGCCTCCTTCAGACCATTACTGACTATATTTCCCTTAATGACTTGCCTGACCTGTCTGAAGTGGTGATTTGGGAAGCACATAAATGTGTTGTTCGGAGTAAGTGTATTCAATTGGGATCCCAGTTTAAAAAAGAAAGTGAGGCTCAACGTAGACAGCTCTTAAACCGTATCCAATCCTTGGAAATGTCTCACAAACAATCCCTTGATGAGCGGGTGCTGCATGAAAACTTTTGCAAGGGAAGACCAAATTTGAATTTATATCGTAATAAATATTATCAATGGGGTGATAAGCCTGGTTCAATGCTAGCAAAGGCTTTGAAATCTCAGCGTCAGAAATCTTATGTTCAATCAATCCGTGATTTGGGGGAACATGCAGTCCACATTTTTCCGCAAATAGCGAAAGCATTTCAATCTTCTTACATGACCCTCTATAATTTAAGGAAAGATCAATCTCCAGATGCCATGCTTTCAGCTTCAGAAGCTGTTAAATATTATCTCTCTTCTGTGGATTATCCGCAGTTGTCAGAGGAGAATATTGAACTCCTCAAGAGGCCTTTACTATTGAATAATTGGAATTGTCCCTTTCAGCATCTCCACTCGGGAAGGGTCCGGGACCGGATGGTTTCCTGATTAGTTATTATAAATCTGTTCAGACACCCCTTGCCACTTTTTTTGAAAGCATGCAATGCAATCTCTGCTGAGACTGTATTTCCTCTCCAATCTCTAAAGGCGCATATTTCTATAAACCCTAAGGAGGAAAAGGACCCTACTCATTGTTCCAGTTATCGGCTTATCTCTTTATTAAATAATGGCATAAAACTATATGCTAAAATGTTAGCTAATAGATTGAATCAGCTCTTGCCAACTCTGATTCACAGATACAAGGTGGGGTTTGTGAGGGAAAGAGAAGCTAAGGACAATACCACCAAAATTGTCATACTTATCCAACATGCCACGTGTAACGGCAAGGCTATGATTCTTCCATCTACAGATGCATATAAGGCCTTTGATAGGATTCACTGGCAATTCATGGCTGGTCTTCTCCATCGTTTAGGACTAGGCCCCCATTATCTGCACAAAATACTCACTTTCTATAACCGTCCTTCCACCCGAGTACATGTCAATGGAACCTTATCCGATCCCTTCATGATTATGAATGGTACACATCAGGGGTGCCCATTATACCCCCTTAACTTTTTTTATGCATGAACGCAGTGGCGAGAGCAATCCAATTAAATAATAATATTAAAGGTCAGAGACGGCACTGACCAAAGTAGTGAATGATCTAGTCACTGCTAGATCAAAAGGCCATTACACACTACTTATTCTTCTAGATCTCTCTGGTGCTTTTGACACTGTTGACCACTCTCTTCTCATACAAACACTACAATCCCTAGGTATTCAGGATACAGCCCTTTCTTGGTACTCATCCTACCTATCTAATCGCTCTTTCAGTGTTCACTTCTCTGATTCTACCTCCTCTTCTCTACCTCTATCAGTTGGAGTACCACAAGGCTCAGTCTTAGGTCCTCTGCTTTTCTCAATCTATACCTCCTCTCTTGGTAAACTAATCAGCTCCTTTGGATTTCAGTATCATTTGTATGCTGATGATACTCAAATCTACCTATCCTCCCCAGATTTGTCACCACCAGTATTGGCTCGTGTCACTGGATGCCTGTCTGCCATTTCATCTTGGATGTCATCTCGCCACCTCAAACTCAACATTTCCAAAACCGAATTAATTATTTTCCCACCAGCTAAGAGTAGTTATCAACCTGATATCTCTATAACTGTTGACAATGCAACTATCCACCCCACCACACAAGCTCGTTGCCTAGGTGTCACCCTTGACTCTGAACTGTCCTTTGTTCCACACATTCAATCTGTCTCTAAATCATGTTACATGCACCTTAAAAACATATCCAAAATACACCCTTATCTTACACAAGACACTGCAAAAACTCTAATCCATGCACTCATCATCTCCCACATTGATTATTGTAATAGTCTCCTTACTGGTCTTCCCAAACATAGGCTATCACCACTTCAATCCAATTTAAATGCAGCTGCGAGGCTAATCTTCCTCGCCAGACCTTCTTCATCTGCTGATCCGCTCTGTCAGTCCCTCCATTGGTTACCGGTATTCTACTGTGTCAAATATAAAATACTTTTACTTACATACAAGGCTATTAACCAAACTGCACTATCATACATCTCCTCACTCATCTCAAAATATCTCCCTACCAGACCTCTCCGCTCTGCACAAGATCTGCGTCTCTCATCCACATGTATTACCTGTTCCCACTCAAAATTATAGGACTTTACCCGGGCTTCACCCACTCTGTGGAATGC
Source organism: Pseudophryne corroboree (assembly GCF_028390025.1). Lineage (NCBI taxonomy): Eukaryota > Metazoa > Chordata > Amphibia > Anura > Myobatrachidae > Pseudophryne > Pseudophryne corroboree. The sequence goes on along the minus strand of NC_086449.1, from coordinate 192,494,911 downwards.
ACTCCCACGCACAATAAGACTCTCCTCTAGTCTCCAAACCTTTAAACGTTCTCTGAAAACTCATCTCTTCAGACAAGCCTACCAAATTTCAGACCCACACACATAACCTTCACAGTTTCCCTATCAAGTTACATCCTCTCTGTACAGTCCACATAAACTCACATTTTGTCTTCCAACATTGCTGGGTGATCATATCATATACAACCCATTAAGAACCTAGCAACCTGGGGAACCATTATGTAACAGGTAGCATCTATCCTTGTGTATCAATGCCTATTTCCCTATAGATTGTAAGCTTGCGAGCAGGGCCTTCCTACCTCTGTCTGTCTGTCTTTGCCCAGTTTTGTTCTATAATTGTTGTTCTAATTGTAAAGCGCAACGGAATATGCTGCGCTATATAAGAAACTGCTAATAAATAATAATAATAAATTATTTGCTGACGATCTTCTTGCCACTATTACTTCACCAGTGACCTCTCTCCCTGCCCTTATGCATTAATTCCACAGATTTAGTCGAGTGTCTGATTTAAAAATAAATTATTCAAAATCTGTTGCGATGAATGTTTCGGCTCCTTTCTCTGTGGTGACGCGTCTTAAGAGCTCGTTCCAGTTTCTCTGGAACCCTACCCAACTTAAATATTTGGGGATCCTCTTATCCCCTGATACTGGTAATCTATTTACACCTAATTCCCTTCCCCTGCTGAAACAGTTTAGGTTAGACTTTCTACAATGAGCTTCCTGGAAGCTGTCTTAGTTGGGTAGATTAAACGTTATTAAGATGACCAATCTCCCCAAAGTCTTATATTTACTGCAAGCCCTGCCAATTATGATACCTTCCTCTTTCTTTAGGGATCTGCAAAACGCAATGGGATGCTTTATTTGGGGTTCTCTGGGACCCCGGGTATCTCGGTCAACTTTGATTCAAAGTCGAGCCAGAGGTGGCCTCCAACTGCCCTGCTTCCTAGCGTATTACCATGCCACCCATCTTGCTAGAATCATTGAGATGTCCAGGTCACCCGTTACAAAACAAGGGCCACTTGTTGTGAATCATGCAGCTCCTGCTTTATCGAATGTCCTCCCGTGGATTTCTAAATGCCCTCATTTTACACATCCCACTCTAGGCCCTACACTCCAGTGTTGGAAAAAATATAGGAACCTTTCAGCTTTTATGTCTGGGATCCCATTGCCTACACCCCTGTTTAATAACCCTGATTTTCCTCCAGGTCTATTGCCACCCAATTTGTCCCCTTGGGTGAACGCGGGAATACACCTTATTAGTAATTTAGTGTCTGGTTCTAGTATATGCTCCTTTGAGGATCTTCAACGGAAGTATAATCTCCCACCTCATTCCTTCTGTTTTTATCTTCAAGTTAGACATTTTATATCCTCTTTTGGTAGACGTGCTTTATTAAGGACTCCTACTCAATTTGAATCTTTATGCATGGCTGACAATTCTCCTGGACATTTAATCTCACAATTGTACCGTTTATGTCTTGATAATGTAACACTAATCCTCCCTCTTATGTCTTGGTGTGGCAGAGCGAATAGCGCAAAGACCTGACGGAAGATCAGTGGACCTGTATTTTTCGTCATACCTTTGCTAGTTCCTCCTCTCTCCAAGTGTTGGCAACCCAATACAATCTGTTAGCCGGCTGGTTTAGATGCCCCATACAACTTAGTCAGATATAACCACACATGCCTGCCACCTGCTAGAGTTGAAATCAGGAACTAGGCACTACCCTACATATTTGGTGGAGCTGCCCAATCCTGAGCAGTTTTTGGTGGGCAATACGGGAGACTTGTAATAAAATTACTGGTCTTGTTTCACCTGAAGCATCTGAATTCTGGTTACTTAACCTAATGGAGATGCCCATTTCAGTATTTAAGAAATCATTGCTTCGGCAGTTGAATGCTGCATGAGAGGTTATACCTTGTTTTTGGAGAACAACGTTTTTGGAGGGTTATTCTCTTTTTATGAGGGATAGGGCTACCAAAAGGGGAGGAGGGATATGTCTCTTCGTTAAACCATCTCTTAAACCATGCGTAATAGATACTATCTGCAAGGGGATTGGGGATAACGTGGAGTCGCTATGGGTTGAGATCACAAGTGAGGGCACTGAGGCAAAGAAACTAGTGATTGGCACGTGTTACAAGCAACTGGATATCAGCATACATGAGGAGGAACAACTCCTACAGCAAATGGAAAAAGCAGCAGGAATGGGGGACATCCTAGTGTTAGGAGACTTTAACTATCCAGATATAAATTGGAGGAACGATTCGTGTTTAAAAACTAGGAGCAGCAGGTTTTTAAATACATTGAATGATCAATTCCTGACTCAATTAGTCGATGACCCAACTAGAGGTAAAACTATTCTGGACCTAGTTATTACCAATAACGTGGACATTATATCAAACATTAAAGTTGGGGAGACTTTGGGAAACAGCAATCATTATATGATCACTTTTGACATCAGTTTCAAGAAAAATAGCTATAAGGGAGCAACCAAAACATTAAACTTTAGAAAAGCTAACTTCAATATGCTGAGACGGGCACTAAATGGCATTGACTGGGATGAGTTGTTTCATGGCAAGAACACTTCGGAAATGTGGGATACTTTAAAAGGGTTGCTTGAAAGCAATATTCACAAATTAATTCCAATAAGCAGTAAACGCAGGAGTATTAAGCACAAACCAATGTGGCTTAATAAGGAGGTCAAAGAAGCAATGGCTAATAAGAGGCGTGCTTTTAAAACATTTAAATCTAATGGAGGGGAGGAGTCATTCCTGTTTTACAAGGAATGCAATAAAAGATTCAAAAAAGTAATAAGAGCAGCTAAAATTTCTAACGAAAAGCAAATCGCTATTGAGAGTAAAACCAATCCTAAAAAGTTTTATAAATATATAAACAGTAAAAGGTTAAAGAAGGAGAACGTGGGCCCATTAGAGGATGAATTGGGATCCTTGACAAACGATGACAAATTAAAAGCGGAAATATTGAACAATTTTTTTTCGTCCGTATTCACCAGGGAGGATGCACAGGTGACAGTATTGCTTAACGACAGTGAATGTAATGACTCTTGGCTAGATACCTGTTTAAGTGAGGAAGTAGTCCTGGAGAGAATAATCAAAATAAAGATTAATAAATCACCAGGCCCAGACGGTTTTCATTCAAGGGTTATTATGGAGCTTAGGACACAGCTAGCTAAACCCCTATACCTGATTTTCAATAGTTCGATTAGATCAGGCATGGTACCAAAGGATTGGCGCATTGCTGAGGTAGTGCCTTTATTTAAAAAGGGAACTAAAAATAATCTTGGAAACTATAGACCAGTTAGTATAACCTCTATAGTGGGTAAAATATTAGAAGGCATTTTGAGGGATAGCATAGAGGAGCACCTACATGCAACTAAGTGTATTACTAAAAATCAACATGGGTTTGTAAGGAACAGATCATGTCAAACCAACTTAATTAGCTTCTACGAGGAAGTGAGCAAGAATCTTGATCATGGAAAAGCAGTGGACGTGGTTTACTTAGATTTTGCAAAAGCCTTCGATACAGTGCCACATAGGAGACTGGTCCACAAATTAAGGGAACTTGGCCTGGGAAATACTATTTGTACTTGGATAGGTAATTGGTTGGATAACAGGGAACAACGAGTAGTGGTAAATTGGATGTTCTCCAGCTGGGCACCAGTAGTCAGTGGAATACCACAAGGGTCTGTTCTTGGCCCGCTGCTGTTCATTATATTGATCAATGATCTAGGAATAGGCCTGGAAAGCACAGTGTCAATTTTTGCAGACAACACAAAACTGTGTAAGGTAATTAACTCAGAAACCGATGTGGAGTCTCTACAGAATGACTTAGTTAAACTGGAATTCTGGGCATCTAAATGGAAAATGAGGTTCAACATAGAAAAATGCAAAGTTATGCATGTTGGGACAAAAAACACACTTGCATCCTACACTCTAGATGGAGAAAATCTAGGGGTAACTATGGTGGAAAAAGATTTGGCGGTGCTCATAGATAATAAGGTTAGTAACAGTACACAATGCCAAACTGCAGCAAAAAAGGCAAGTAAAGTGCTTGCGTGCATTAAACGGGGCATTGAGACCAAGGATGAGGATGTAATCCTGCCATTGTACAAATCATTGGTACGCCCACACCTGGAATTTTGCATTCAGTTCTGGGCCCCATATTAGAAAAAGGATATCGCGGAAATAGAAAGAGTTCAAACACGAGCTACTAAATTGATTAAAGGTTTAGAGACACTGGAATATGAGGAGAGGCTTACTAAATTAAATATGTATTCACTAGAAAAGAGGAGACTAAGAGGAGACATAGGCCCTCATTCCGAGTTGTTCGCTCGCAAGCTGCTTTTAGCAGCTTTGCACACGCTAAGCCGCCGCCTACTGGGAGTGAATCTTCGCTTATCAAAATTGCGAACGAAAGATTTGCAATATTACGAAAAGACTTCTCTGTGCAGTTTCTGAGTAGCTCGAGACTTACTCTGCCAGTGCGATCAGTTCAGTGCTTGTCGTTCCTGGTTTGACGTCACAAACACACCCAGCGTTCGCCCAGACACTCCTCCGTTTCTCCGGCCACTCCCGCGTTTTTCCCAGAAACGGTAGCGTTTTTTCACACGCTCCCATAAAACGGCCAGTTTCCGCCCAGAAACACCCACTTCCTGTCAATCACATTACGATCACCAGAACGAAGAAAAAACCTTGTAATGCCGTGAGTAAAATACCTAACTGCATAGCAAATTTACTTGGTGCAGTCGCACTGCGGACATTGCGCATGCGCATTAGCGGCTAATCGCGAGAAAAAAATAATGAGCGAACAACTCGGAATGACCCCCATTATTAATATCTTCAAATATGTATAGGGGCATTACACGGAGCTAGCAACGGATTTGTTTATTAAAAGAACTCGTATAGGACGCGTGGGCACTCACTGAGGCTAGAAGAGAGAAAATTCCATACGCAACGTAGGAAAGGGTTCTTCTCTGTAAGGGGAATAAAGATTTGGAACTCACTGCCGGAGGAAGTAGTAATGGTAGACTCTGTAAATGCATTTAAAAACGGATTGGACAAATTTCTAAAAGGAAAACGTATCATTGGCTTTAGCATTTAGCATATTGACATTAAAATTATCTGGGAGTGGTAGGAATCATTGCTGTAAATCGGTACTAAACCATTACTTCAGCATGCACATTATAAAATAAACAGATTAATGCAGAATACAGGTTGAACCCGATGGGCATTTTGCCTCTTTTCAACCTCACTGACTATGTAACTATGTAACGTTATGCCCTCCCATCGCCTGTTGGTTTCAACGGATAGATCAACACATGCTTATGGATGAATTATCGTCCTTCATGAAATCGCCCTTGTCTAATTTTACAGCTACTTGGTATAACTGGTTGGCATTTAAAGACACATCTGCCTACAGAAAGCCTTCCCCCCCCCCCCCCCCTTCCCCCCATTATCCGGAAATACGTAAAATTTACGGCTGACTTTCTGCTTCTTTTCTCCCCCTTCCCTTTCCTCAATCCTTATTTTTTTTATTTCTTTTTTTTTTCTCTACTACTTACCTTGTCGGTATTCCCAGAGTCGTTTTACCCTCGATGTCTATTTTGTACTATGTTTTTGCACTATGCATTGTATTTGAGATTCTGTGATTGTATTTTACATACATATATGTGTGTGTGTGTGTGTGTATATATATATATATATATATATATATATAGATGTTTTGTTTGTGAGACTCTTAATAGTTCTGTTGGAAGTAAACAGCACACTACTAAAGGCCAGTGAAATTTCATCTTAGTTTCATATGTTTATAACAGTCATTACAATAACCAATCAAATTGACTTTGTAAAAGTTCCCTCCTCTTTCAATTTTCTAATAGGTGTCCCCATAGTAAACTAGCTATTCTCTTCTGCTGTTGGTCAGGTATGTGCTGAATGCCTTGGAAAGGGGGGTGATAGAGTCTGCACAGGATCTCTCAATCTAAATACTTGCTGATTTAATTGGTATAGGATAAACCTATAGCTATAACGTAAACCAACATATGGCCATGAATGAGTTAATAATTAATATCTGGCACTGGGTTGGCGGTGCTCCCAGAGGTAGTTCAGTAAACTTAGTCAAAGGAGAGTGTATGGTTCCTGTATAGTACAGGAGCCAAAAGAGAAAAGAAGAAAGACTACAAGTCTCTTCTGGGGCACACTTTGGTTGTGAAATGTGTAATATTGTTATATTACAAAATAACTTTTAAGTGTGCCCCAGAAGAGACTTGTAGTCTTTCTTCTTTTCTCTTTTGGCTCCTGTACTATACAGGAACCATACACTCTCCTTTGACTAAATGTGCTGAATGCCACCAAGGAACTCTCTGTGCATGTCCGGAGCATGCACACTTCATTTAATTTTTTTGAAATGCGATAAAACAACCGAAAAGTAGAGTGATAATTATCAAATTTTGGGGGCTTTTATCGCAATCACATTTTCATGGGAAAAAAATATACATACTTCGGGGGGAAAAAAATCTAAAAAGTCATGAAAAACACAAGATAAGTGACAATTTTTTTTTTTAAATTATCACATTTTTGATACATCAGCCCTATGATACCTCAGCCCAGTGCTGGCATCAAGTGGAGACCTGAAATTTGAATAAAGGGTACTCACATGATAAACCCATTGCTGGTCCTTCCCATATTGATTAATCCTCAAGTCTCTCTTTTGTGGTAGATGGGCAGTCTGAGTAAGGAATTGGGACAGCTGTGTCTTCAAAGTCACATTGGGCAGTTTTCTCTCAGAAATCGATGATAGAAGATACATTGCTGGATTCTGTCACAGATATATTGCACATATTAGCCGCTGACTGTAGCAGGCTCAATCATGCTAAAAACCACATAAAGGCTTGTCATCATCATCATCATCATCATCATCATCATCATCCTTTTCCTTTGGTATTAGTTGTGAGGAAATCAATTAATAATACCTCAGACACTGAGGTAAAATTGATTCTGATCATAATAAGATGGGAGGGAGTCAATTGACTGCTGGATGGGATTCCAGCAGTGAATATACTGACAATGGAATCCCAACACCATCTGCAATACCGGCGGTTAGAGAGTCCCGACTGGTTTCCCCACTTGAGTGGTAGTCTACGCCACCACCCGAGGGGGAATAGAACCCTGTGGCGACTGAAGGTTGCTACGGGGCCCAAAGCACAGCGAGCCTGCGAGAAGACACGCTGCGCTCACCGCCGGGATCCCGGGGTCGGTCTCCTGACCACCAGGACCTCATACTGATCCTAATGAGACATCTTCTGAGGTAGACTGATGTTGCCACTAAAAATAAATATATCCTCACAGGGATGCCAGCTTAGGCACAAAAAAGTTCCCTGATATTACCTGTAGACTGTAGTAGACAAAAACATTGGAAACCCAATGTTTTTTAATATATCTGGATAATTTTCCATCACCATACAATAGCATAGTGACAATGAAAACGTTAGATGTTTGCAGATATCGTACAGAGAAGTGATTTCCACCGCGTTATCTGCTTTCATACATATCGAGGCTCCTTGTGCAATATAGCGCAGGGTATAGCGAAGGTGACTAGGGTCGGCAACAGAAATCTTAGTACACTGACATCTCTGGGGACTTCCTCGAACCAACCCCCCCCCCCCACACACACACACACACCACTACCACTGCCTCGTCCATCGCACCCACACATCCCTCAACTGCATGTGTTTGCCAACACATGTATCACCCAATGTGGGGGTTCGCGTCTGCAATGTCATGGCCACAGTAACCATGGCACTAATATAATAATTAAATAACAGTGCTCAAAAAATGTAAATAACTGAAATAAGCTAAAAAAGGCAATATATATATATATATATATATATATATATATATATACATATATATATATATATATATATATATATATACTTATTATTATTATTACCAGCTATTTATATAGTGTGCACATACTCTGCTGTGCGCTACAGAGAATATTTGCCCATTCGCATCAGTCCCTGCCCCAGTGGAGCTTACAGTCTATATTCTCTACCACATGCACACACTTACACATTAGGGTTAATTTTGTCAGAAGCCAGTTAACCTACCAGTATATTTTTGGATTGTTGGAGGAAACCGGACTACACGGAAGAAACCCACGCAAGTACAGGGAGAATATACAAACTCCACACAGTTGGAGCCATGGTGGGAATTGAACCAATGACCTCAGTGCTGAGAGGCAGTAATGCTAACCATTACACCTTATGTACTGCCCATGAGATATATATATATATATATATATATATATAGAGAGAGAGAGAGAGGGAGAGAGGGAGAGAGGGGGGGGGGAGGGGGTGATTTCATTAGAGTGGAAATATAGTAGTAAAAATACACTGTTACTTACCACACAGATTCGGGCAGATGTATTAACCTGGGGATGTGATAAAGCAGTGATAAGCGCATGGTGAACTATTAACGCATCAGCCAATCATTACGGATTTGAACAATGACAATTAGGAGGTGACTGACTGGTGCATTATCACTTTGCACTTATAACTGCTTTATCCCTTCGTCAGGCTTAATACATCTGCCCCAGTGCCTCTCTGTCACTGATGATGCAGGCTGCTGCCAGTCAGTGTCACTCTATAATCTTCTCTTCTTCTTAATTGCTGCATCATGGGTGGGGAGGGTTTTTGCAGTCAGTGGCTGCAGCTGCTGTATGAAGCTGGCAGTGCTGCAACTTGTAACTTGTACCTGCATCCGTTCACCTCCTGCAGTCCTGCCGTGGCAGCAGGGACAGAAGTGCAAGCGCGGGCGCAGCATAATGGCAGTGCAGCACAGACCAGGTGACGGGAGTAAACGAGAGGGCGAGTGTTACCCTCGCCTGTTTTTTTCTTGAGGGATGCCAGGCGTGCAGCCGGCACACTCAGTCTGTATTTCCAATTTAGGTGATGCAACCCTGTTTGTGTCTCTCTGGATCACGGGGCCCCTCTGACAAATGGTGCCTGGGATGGGGGTACCATTTGTACCCCCCTGTTGCCGGGCATGCATGTGACACTTACCACCTCTTCATACATCTCCCCTGGCTTTCTTCTTAGCTGTAGCAACGAGGAGCTTAGCTTAATTTATTAATTTTTTTCATACCCATGATTTTTCAACCCCTTTAAGTATCATATTATTTTCAAGGGTCATACCAAAATATCTATTGTGTAGAATATTTCAGAAGAATTAGATATAGTAAAAGATGATAAAGAACCAAACTTTTACTTTGTCTCCTGTTTATCTACTTACCCTGCTGTTACTCCACTTGTTAGAATATACAGCAATGACCTGTACAAAACCTTACTGTACAGCTGAACAGGATATGTTGTTTGTTACATGAGAGCAGCTGGTATTAATATTTCTCAATTTAAGGACCCCTCTTTACTGTGTGACACTGCATCTAAAGCTGCCTCAAAATCTCACCTCTCCAAGATATTATGCACTCTACAAGCTGGTAATCTGCTTGAAGGGAATTTACCCCACACCCAGATATACCCTCAACTTCAACGGATTATGCAGGATGTGACACTGGGGGTCATTCCGACCCGATCGCACGCTGCACTTCTTCGCAGCGGTGCGATCGGGTCGGAACTGCGCATGTGTGGCTTGCGCATTGTGCACGCACGTTGTTGCCCGCGACGCCGGGAACGAGGAAAGCGCCCGCAAGAAGATTGACAGGAGGAAGGCGTGTCTAGGCGTCAACTGACCGTTTTCCGGGAGAGGTCCAGCGAACGCAGGCGTTTTGAGGGCGGATGTCTGACGTCATATCCGGGACTTGCATCGCTGGATCCGTCGCAAATGGTAAGTAGGTCTAGGGCTGGTCTTGTTTTACATGAAACTTTTTTAGCATAGCAGTTCTGCACAAGCGTTCGCAGCCCTGCTATGCTAAAATACACTCCCCCATAGGCGGCGTCAGGTTGATCGCACGAGTAGCAACGTTTGACGTGCGATCAACTCAGTATGACCCCTACTATTCGTTTCGAAGGCCACTTTTTAATAGGAGTTACCAAAATGAAGGCACCTCAGAAGGTCTTCCCTTACAAACATTTATGCACAAGGTTAATTTGTCATCAATACACATAATGACAATAAATTGGATTACATTATTGGAGACTTAAGCTGGGTACACACTGGTCAACGGGTTGGCCATTGGCTGATCTGCCAACCTATCTAAGGATTGGTAAGTGCATACACACTTACCAATCGTCTGCCTGATGTGTTGTGCCTTATGTCACAACTGGGCAGGCATTTATATGTGCCCGCCCAGTTGAGATATCAGTCACCGGCAGTCTCGGCAGCAAGTGCACAGGCAGCGGTCGGCAGACCATGTGTACACACAGCCAGATGTGACGACATATCTGAAGCCATCCGATGTGCTGTAGGGCTGACGCAATACGTCTGCAAATTACGTTGTTGATTAGGTGTCGCAGAGCAACTAACAGATGTGTGGTAGTGTGCTAGCTGGTAATTACCTAAAGAACAAATTGCAGTTTTCAGGAATCTATGATCTGCAAACTTACTTTATTCTAGTGAAAAGGATTGCAACCGAGCAACAGCGCCCATCCCAACCTCCCAAAAATTATAAATAAAATTGTTGCTTTCTCTTACGTCCTAGAGGATACTGGGGATACATTTAGTACCATGGGTATAGACGGGTCCACTAGGAGCCATGGGCACTTTAAGCATTTGATAGTGTGGGATGGCTCCTCCCTCTTTGCCCCTCCTACCAGACTCAGTTTAGAAAATGTGCCTGGAGGAGCTGGTCACGCTTATGGAAGCTCCTGAAGAGATTTCTACATTTATTATTTATTTATATGTGTTATTTACAGGCAGGACTGGATGGCACCAGCCTGCCTGCTTCGTGGGACTTGGGGATGGGGGGGGGGGCCCAACCTCTTGAAGGGTTACTGGTCCCATTCCCCGCTGACAGGACACACTAGCTCCTGAGAGAACTATTCGCAAGCCCCACCACGGCGAGCGTACATTCCCGCAGCACACCGCCACCCCTAACAGAGCCAGAAGAGTGAAGAGTGTTGAGTACTAAGACGGTGTCCCAGTTAGCGGGTCACTGGCCATTATGGCGTTATGAGGGTATGGAGATGCACGGCTTCTAATCAGGGCGGACTGCGTCTCCAGACTCAGTACACAGTGCAGACGCACAGCTTCTGAGGGGGCGACTGAGTCTCAGTACACTGTACACAGTACCCACACTGGCAAACACAGACTTAAAACAGCTAGGACTCCATTTTAAGCACTAAATTATCTCAGCCAGTATAAAAAAAGCAGGAAGACTGCGCACCTTTGAGGGGGCGGGACTTCACTCTGAGCAGATCCAGCAGCTCCCAAGCGCCATTTTCCCTCTGCAGTGCACACAGACGCTGACTGACAGGGACGCGCAGCTCCTCAGGAGTGACTCCAGATTACCTCAGCGGTACCAGGGGGTCATAGCAGGGGGGGGGGGGGGGGGGGGAGCGATTATTAGTGTACTAGGGGGGTAATTCTGAGTTGATCGCAGCAGCAAGTTTGTTAGCAATTGGGCAAAACCATATACACTGCAGGGGGGGCAGATATAACATTTGCAGAGAGAGTTAGGTTTGGGTGGGTTATTTTGTTTCTGTGCAGGGTAAATACTGGATGCTTTATTTTTACACTGCAATTTAGATTTCAGTTTGAATACACCCCACCCAAATCTAACTCTCTCTGCACATGTTATATCTGCCCCTCCTGCAGTGCACATGGTTTTGCCCAACTGCTAACAAATTTGCTGCTGCGATCAACTCAGAATTAGGCCCTAAATCCCCAATCTGGGTACTTAGTCTGCGAGCCGGCTAAACTTGGCATTAGCGATAAGGGCGCAGCGTGCTGGCTCAATAATATCTCTGTGTTTCCCTAGATGGGCTCTTTGTGTGTTAATTGTGCTCTTAACCTTTTCCTTTGTGTGTGTGCTGTCACATTTACAATATGTCAGGCAAAGAGTGTGTTTCATGTATGGCAGAGTGTTCCTCTTCCCCAGGGGGCTCAATACTGTGTACTCAATGTAGTACACCTTCCCAGGCTAGCGGGGCTGAACCAGCATGGCTGGATTTTATTAAAGTAATGATCTCCCATATTTCTACTAAATTGTCCTGCAATGAGAGACGCAATACTTAAGACAATCTGTGGATGAGTTTATGAACAGAGACTAAGTCCCCAAATCAGACCCTTCCCATTTGTCCGCAAAAGCGTACTCTGTCCCATATCCTGCAATCTGACTCGGATGATCAAGGGTCAGACATGGAGGAAGGGGAGGTGGACTCAGAAAAGGGGGGGGGGGGATGCTGCTCTGTCACAGGGAATGGAGGCTCTTTTAGAAGCTATCAGAGACATTCTGCAAATCTCTGATAAGGTGACAGAGGAGTGTGAGGAATATTATTTAAATGTTAAAAATAAGTCCTCACCCACGTTTCCTGTATCAAAGGAGATGAAGAAATGAATACACTGTTTGAAGAACCGTGGGTTAATCCTGATAGGAAATTTCAGATCCCTAAAAGGTTACTCTCATCCTTTCCTTTTCCTCCTGAGGATAGGAAAAAATGGGAAAGTCCACCGATAGTGGATGCATCAGTATCCAGACTGTCACAGAAAATAGTATTGCCTGTCCCTGGTGCAGCCTCCCTGAAAGACACTGCTGATCGTAAAATTGAGACTACACTCAAATCCTTGTATACGACTGCTGGAGTGGCCCAGAGACCCACTATTGCATGTGCCTGGATTACTAAAGCCATTGCTAAATGGTCAGGTAATCTAATTGAGGGGTTCAATTCCTTATCTAGGGGGATATTGTTTTACTCCTGCTACATATACAGGACTCTGCAAACTTTATGGTGGAAGCCATAAAAGAAATAGGCTTGCTTAATGCAGTCACCACTGTTATGGCAGTGTCAGTGTGCAGGGGCTTATGGCTACGCCAGTGGACTGCGGACGCGGACTCCAGGAAAGGCGTGGAAGGCCTACCCTTCACAGGAGAGGCCTTATTTGGAGATGAACTAGACAAATGGATCTCCAGAGCTACTGCGGGTAAGTCCACGTATCTTCGTTCTGCAGCTCTCCCAGCAGGAAGGCCTACTCAGGACCTAATCTACAGTCCTTTTGGACTGCCAAGTTTAAGGGAAAAACCAGAGGTTCTTCTACAGCCACTAGAGGCGCTAGAGGTAAACCATGCAAACCAGCAGCTGCCGGTTCTCAGGAACAGAGCTCTAGCTCTGCTTCCTCAAAGCCTTCAGCATGACGGTGAACCGCGATGCCTGGAAGACTGGCAGGTGGGAGCCTGGCTAAAGTTTTTCAGTCACATCTGGATAACATCATGCCAGGATCCCTGGGTCATAGATCTTATTTCCCAGGGCTACAGACTGGAGTTTCAGGAGCTCCCATCTCACAGATTCTTCAAATCAGGCTTACCAGTTTCACAAGAAGCAAGTATAACCTTATAGGATGCCATTCAAAAACTAGTACAGACTCAGGTCATTATTCCAGTTCCACCTCATTTCCAAAACAAGGGATATTATTCAAACTTGTTTGTAGTACCGAAGCCAGATGGTTCGGTAAGGCCGATTTTAAATCTAAAATCGTTGAACCCGTACTTATGAGTGTTCAAATTCAAGATGGAGTCTCTGAGAGCTGTGATCTCAGGTCTGGAGGAGGGGGAATTCCTAGTGTCTCTGGATATCAAGGATGCGTACCTTAACATACCAATCTGGCCACCTCTCCATGCTTATCTATGGTTTGCACTGCAGGACTGTCACTACCAGTTCCAAGCCCTGCCATTTGGTCTCTCCACGGCACCGAGGGTGTTCACCAAGGTGATGGCAGAGATGATGTTGCTCCTTCACAAGCAGAGAGTGAACATAATTCCATACATGGACGATCTTCTGATAAAGGCATTGTCCAGGGAAAGGTTGCTGGACAGCATTGGTCTCACAGCCAAACTACTCCTGGATGCTAAATCTTCCGAAATCTCACTTAGAGACAACTCAGAGGCTCCCATTTCTGGGAATGATACTGTACACAGAGTCGCAGAAAGTTTTTCTTCCATTGGAAAAGGCATTGGTTATCCAGTCGATGTTTCAGGATGTCCTGAAGACAACCCGGTTATCGGTGCATCTATGCATTCGCATTCTTTGGAAGATGGTGGCCTCTTACGAGGCTCTTCAGTACGCCAGCTTTCATGCAAGACCCTTTCAGCTCGATCTGTTGGACAAATGGTCCGGATCGCATCTTCACATGCACCAGAAGAAACGTCTTTCGCCAAAGGCCAGGATCTCCCTTCTGTGGTGGCTACAGATTTCCCACCTAATCGAGGGCAGATGGTTCGGGATTCAGGATTGGATTCTGCTAACTACAGACGCAAGCCTCAGAGGTTGGGGAGCAGTCACCCAGGGGGTGCAGTTTCAAGGAAGATGGTCAAGTCAGGAAGTCGTCCTTCCAATCAACATTCTGGAACTCAGGGCTATATACAACGCCCTTCTGCAGGCCTCATATCTTCTTCTTCAAGATCGGGCCATTCAGGTTCAGTTGGACAATGTGACGGCAGTGACGTACATAAACTGACAGGGCGGAACGAAAAGCAGAGCAGCAATGTCAGAGGTATCAAGAATTCTCCTCTGGCCAGAAAAAACATGCTGTGGCATTGTTGTCAGTCTTCGTTCCAGGAGTAGACAACTGGGAAGCAGACTTCCACAGCAGACACGACCTGCACCCAGGGAACTGGGGCCTTCACCCGGAGGTGTTTAGGTGCTTGACACATCGATGGGGATGTCCACATATCGACATGATGGCCTTTCGTCTCAACAAGAAGCTCAAGCGATATTGTTCCAGATCATCCCAACTACGATCCAAGCCAGGAAGAGGGTAACGTCTAAACATTACCACCGTATTTGGAAGAACTACTTCTCTTGGTGTGAGAGCAGAAAATATTCTGCAGTGGATTTTCATCTGGGACGTTTCCTGCTTTTTCTGCAGTCGGGTGTTGATGTGGGCCTACGTCTGGGTTTCATAAAGGTCCAGATTTTGTCCTTGTCCATTTTCTTTCAGAAACAGTTGGCTTTTCTAACTGAGGTCCAGATGTTCTTGAAAGGGGTTCTGGACATACAACCTCCCTTTGTGCCTCCCGCGGCACATTGGGATCTCAATTTGGTGCTGTAGTTCCTCCAATAAGACTGGTTTGAACCTTTACAGGAGGTAGACGTAAAATATCTTACGTGGAAGACCATCACACTGTTGGCCTTGGCTTCAGCAAGACGTGTGTCGGAGCTGGGGGCGTTGTCTTACAAGAGCCCCTATTTAATTTTCCGTGAGGACAGAGCTGAACTCAGGACTTGTCAGCAATTTCTTCCTAAGGTGGTGTCTGCATTTGTGGTTCTGGTTGTTACCGACACCTCTGTTACTTCAAAGTCTTTGGATGTTGTGAGGGCTTTGAAGGTGTATGTGAAGAGAACAGCTCGTCAATGTAAATTGAACTCACGGTTTGTTCTCTACGATCCCAATAAGATTGGGCATCTTGCTTCAAAGCAGTCAATTGCGCGCTGGATCAGGCTTACTATCCAGCATGCTTATTCCACGGCAGGTTTGCCAGTTCCTAAGTCTGTACAGGCCCACTCGGCTAGGTCGGTGGGTTCTTCTTGGGCGGCTGCCTGGGGTGTCTTGGCCTTACAGCTCTGCCGAGCAGCTACTTGGTCAGGTTCGAACACGTTTGCAAAGTTCTACAAGTTCGATACTTTGGCCTCTGAGGACCTTCAGTTTGGTCAATCAGTTCTACAGGAACCTCAGCACTCTCCCACCCGGTTTGGGAGCTTTGGTACTTCCCCATGGTACTAAATGGATCCCCAGTATCCTCTACGGACTACAGGAAAAGGATTTAACGCTAGGTAATTAAAATCCTATTTTCTGCTGGTTACTCTTCCAAAATGTTAAAGTGCATACACACTGGCTGATATATCGGCCGTTCTATTGAACGACCGATATATCGTGGGACTGTCAGCCAGTGTGTACGAGCAATATCATACCTCCCAACTGTCCCAAGTTTCGCGAGACAGTCCCATTTTTTTTGGACTGCCCTTCTGTCCCACCCGTGGGCCGCATTATCCCATGGTGAGGTGAGGCAGTTGGGAGACTCCTGTCACAGCGTGAATAGATGCTGTGCGCATGTCGTTATTTTTGGAGGAAAATTGTAAAGTTATGGAAATTAGTATTCAAGGTAAGAGACTGGTATATTAGGGTCCTTTATGAGTGGGGCAAGTGTTTTTAGGCTTGCAGGTGGAAGTAATTTTTTTTTTTTGCATTTTTCAAAGCCCCATATAATTGCCCAAATATATACTTACACCCATTTTCGTATACCCCTAATTTAATAAGGATATTTATTAAGCACAAAAAGCTTTCCTTTTATAATTTTTAGAATACTGGAGCATTTGAAACAGCCATTTGACCCAATTGAAGTCCCAAAAATATTTCTCTTATGAGTTTTAATACACTTCTACACTGTTCACCTATGTTACTTTGTACTTTTTTGTTGTGCAGGCTCATTTCCCCATTTTCACTGGTTTTGAGGCTAAGAATTTTCCTGCAAATCCTATTTTTGCAACTTTGGAATAGGATAGGTCGAAAAATGGGAGTGCATATTTTTGGCAAAAAAAATATCTACTGTCTTTTTTGGGCGATAGCCGTGAAAACCTTTTGTGGAAATAATTGCTGCGTTTTCACAGTCAATAGATACCACCCAAACTGTGGATATTCATTTACTTGTGTTCCAACTAGTGATATTTGCTGACTGTGGGTCTTTTTAGAACTCCTACTATAATGTTGAGAGCCTTCTTTTTGGCTTTGCCTTTTAATTGCATTCTTCTTCCCTTGTTGTTTTTCTCTATGCTATAAACCTGGATAAGTCTCTCTCTCTCTCTCTCTCTCTCTCTCTCTCTCTCTCTTACTTTTTCTCTTCTCCCTCCCCTTCTCAATTATCTTGTACCTAACCCCTTCTTTACTACTTCTCTCACCCCCCCCCCCATAATTTTCCTACTTCTTTTTTGTTTCCTTTACATGCTTTACAAATGCTACTTATAAGTTTCTGTTCAATGAGTAACATGGTATTGAACGTGCATACCTGTTGCTATACTTATCAGTTCCCTACCATACTGGTTTTCCTATGCCCCCATGTGCTGTTTTGTACTTTCTTATGTTTGCTACAGTTATTGTATGTGTTAATGTAATGTATGTATTCTTGTGCTCTCTTCTTAAAAAAATTAAGTAAACATGTTAAAATTAAATAAATACATAAATGCAATGTCATAGATCATGGGTTGTTTTATTATAAGGTTATATTATACTAAACTATCAATCGCCAAAATTAGGCATTATAACGAAACAATGAAAATAAAAAAATTGGACAGTGGGGGTGGTCCATACTGTTGTGCCTCCAAATCCGCCCCTGATGAGGAGGCGAGAGTTGCAAAAAAAAAAGGAGAAAGAAGATCACAGAGCAACATGGAGAAGGGGGAGAGGTACGAGCAAGAATGGGGCAGACAGATGGGAGAGGGGGAGACAGGAAAAATGATGAGACAGAGAGAAAGGGCGGGAGAGGGATGCAGAGTGGAAGGGGGGGGGGGGAGCGGAGAGAGATGTGTACACTTGGGGGGTAATTCCAAGTTGATCGCAGCAGGATTTTTTTTAACAGTTGGGCAAAACCATGTGCACTGCAGGGGAGGCAGATATAACATGTGCAGAGAGAGTTAGATTTGGGTGGGTTATTTTGTTTCTGTGCAGGGTAAATACTGGCTGCTTTATTTTTACACTTCAAATTAGATTGCAGATTGAACACACCCCACCCAAATCTATCTCTCTCTGCACATGTTACATCTTCCCACCCCTGCAGTGCACATGGTTTTGCCCAACTGCTAAAAAATTTCCTGCTGCGATCAACTTGGAATTACCCACTTGATCCTGTTCCATGCCACTTGATATTTTCCCTGGTTAATGCAATCTACATGTCATACACATTTTTACCAAATTTGTTTATAAATGATTTTTGTGCATCTCCAAATCACTATGGGCCTAATTCAGACCAGATCGCTAGGCTGCGTTTTCGTACAGCGAGTGATCAGGACTAAACTGCGCATGCACTGCAATGCGCAGGTGCGTCGCATGGGTACAAAGCGGATCGCCGCTCAGCGATGGGTTTGTGCAAAGAATCCATTCGCACGGGCGTTCGAAAGGAGATTGACAGGAAGAAGCCATTTGTGGGTGTCAACTGACCGGTTTCTGGGAGTGGTTGGAAAAACGCAGGCGTGTTCATGCATTTGCAGGGAGGGTTCCTGACGTCAATTCCGGTCTCGGACAGGCTGAAGTGATCACAGCAGCTGAGTAAGTCCTGGGCTACTCAGAGACTGCACAAAATCTGTTTGTACAGCTCTGCTACACATGCGTTCACACACTTGCAAAGCGAAAATACACTCCCCTATGGGCGGCGACTATGCGAACGCAGGACTGTAAAAAAACCCTAGTGAGTGAACAGGTCTGAATTAGGCTCTATTAGTCAACAAACATTTGTACGTAGATTCTATGTTTTCAGAATCCACCGATTTTTTTGGGAGTGTAAGTGGATATAGCTCCCATCAATGGGAAAAAAACATGAATGCGGATAGTGTAATACCTTCTTTTTTATTGCAAACCTCATACTAAAAACACACTTGTAATACCATAATAAAACAGTGAATATTAAACTTAGAACAATTCCAGGTAAACAAGACAAAGTAGATTACTAACAGTTGTAGGATGTAATAATGGGATGTAGTTATGAGACCGGCGATCAGGAGGCCGCTGGTCACAACACCTCCCCCTACATCCCGCCCCCTGAGAATCCCGACAGTCGGCATGCCGACTAGCAGGATCTATTCCTAGTCACGGGTGTCCACGACACCCATACAGTGGGAATAGAACCTGCGGTCGCCACCAAGCCTGCAACGTGGGGAGTGCAGCAAGCCTGCAAGGGGCTTGTTACGCATGGCCCCATACCTCCCGCCGACATTCCGCTGCCAGGATACCGGTGGAGGTATGCTGACCGATCACGCATACCAAATCCGTAAATAACAGAATTTATAAAAAAAAAAAACAAGTTCACTTCTTGCAGCTCGGTTACAGCAAACAGGACTTGAAAAAGATAAGATTTATTTGGAAGAGTCCCTGTTACTCGCACCCGACGCCTTTCAAATCAGTTGTTCTTTTTTAAGGCAGCATGCTTGTCTTAAGTATTGTTTGCCATAGCCAGGTTTCATTTAATGCTTGATAATTGTTTAGCCCAGAACATGGCAACCTTCACTACCGGTCATAGCCTATTACAGTGGTTCTCAAACTTTCTTGAATCACAGCACCCTACAGTATCAACATTTTTTTCACTACACCCTTAAGCCAAATGTTTTTTAATAGAGTAATTCAGCAAAAAATATTAAATTAAGTAAATTGTGTTTGCTTGTCATCCTTATGTTCACTTATCTGGTGGTGGACAGGATTGTGAGTCTATGTGTCCACATAGTTTATGATTGGCAGCCAATACCACTGGTTTTGCCTCCTATCACATATACCATAAGTAATTTAACTTGGTCCTTGACCACCAACCCGCGCCAACCCTACAAGTGACCCATGGAACCTAGTTTGGAAACTACTGACCAATTACATAATAATAAATAAGTGTAGCTATAACATTACTATTTTTGTGTCGTTTACACATAAACATCTATTTTTCAAATGTTCAGCATAACAAAACCAGGAGAGGAATTAGTAATCTGGGCGGGGCAGTGTTATCTTCCTCACAAATTCCTCATACTTCACCATCCCATCAGTTCCCACCTCAGCATCTCGAAGGAGGTCATCAACTGCAGACAGAAAGACATGTTAGGTAGGTAGTCATCTGATGAAAGTAATGGTATCTTTGCTCAGAGGTGGTCAGAAGAAGAGGTCTGAGGAACATAAGAGGCATGTGGAGTCTGATGGCCATAAGGGGCTTGGGAAGGAGTTTGATGCATATAAGGGGCATGTGGAGGAGCCTAATAGTACATAAGGGGCATGTGCTGGGATCTGATGGCACATAATAAGAATTTACTTACCGATAATTCTATTTCTCGTAGTCCGTAGTGGATGCTGGGGACTCCGTAAGGACCATGGGGAATAGCGGCTCCGCAGGAGACAGGGCACAAAAGTAAAAGCTTTAGGATCAGGTGGTGTGCACTGGCTCCTCCCCCTATGACCCTCCTCCAAGCCTCAGTTAGGATACTGTGCCCGGACGAGCGTACACAATAAGGAAGGATCTTGAATCCCGGGTAAGACTCATACCAGCCACACCAATCACACTGTACAACCTGTGATCTGAACCCAGTTAACAGCATGATAACAGCGGAGCCTCTGAAAAGATGGCTCACAACAATAATAACCCGATTTTTGTAACAATAACTATGTACAAGTATTGCAGACAATCCGCACTTGGGATGGGCGCCCAGCATCCACTACGGACTACGAGAAATAGAATTATCGGTAAGTAAATTCTTATTTTCTCTGACGTCCTAAGTGGATGCTGGGGACTCCGTAAGGACCATGGGGATTATACCAAAGCTCCCAAACGGGCGGGAGAGTGCGGATGACTCTGCAACACCGAATGAGAGAACTCCAGGTCCTCCTCAGCCAGGGTATCAAATTTGTAGAATTTTGCAAACGTGTTTGCCCCTGACCAAGTAGCAGCTCGGCAAAGTTGTAAAGCCGAGACCCCTTGGGCAGTCGCCCAAGATGAGCCCACCTTCTTTGTGGAATGGGCATTTACAGATTTTGGCTGTGGCAGGCCTGCCACAGAATGTGCAAGCTGAATTGTACTACAAATCCAACGAGCAATCGTCTGCTTAGAAGCAGGAGCACCCAGTTTGTTGGGTGCATACAGGATAAACAGCGAGTCAGTTTTCCTGACTCCAGCCGTCCTGGAAACATATATTTTCAGGGCCCTGACAACATCTAGCAACTTGGAGTCCTCCAAGTCCCTATTAGCCGCAGGTACCACAATAGGCTGGTTCAGGTGAAACGCTGACACCACCTTAGGGAAAAACTGGGGACGAGTCCGCAGTTCTGCCCTGTCCGAATGGAAAAAGAGATATGGGCTTTTGTGAGACAAAGCCGCCAATTCTGACACTCGCCTGGCCGAGGCCAGGGCCAACCGCATGGTCACTTTCCATGTGAGATATTTAAAATCCACAGATTTGAGCGGTTCAAACCAATGTGATTTGAGGAATCCCAGAACTACGTTGAGATCCCACGGTGCCACTGGAGGCACAAAAGGGGGTTGTATATGCAGTACTCCCTTGACAAACGTCTGGACTTCAGGAACTGAAGCCAATTCTTTCTGGAAGAAAAACGACAGGGCCGAAATTTGAACCTTAATGGACCCCAATTTTAGGCCCATAGACACTCCTGTTTGCAGGAAATGCAGGAATCGACCGAGTTGAAATTTCTTCGTGGGGGCCTTCCTGGCCTCACACCACGCAACATATTTTCGCCACCTGTGGTGATAATGTTGTGCGGTCACCTCCTTCCTGGCTTTGACCAGGGTAGGGATGACCTCTTCCGGAATGCCTTTTTCCCTTAGGATCCGGCGTTCAACCGCCATGCCGTCAAACGCAGCCGCGGTAAGTCTTGGAACAGACATGGTACTTGCTGAAGCAAGTCCCTTCTTAGCGGCAGAGGCCATGGGTCCTCTGTGAGCATCTCTTGAAGTTCCGGGTACCAAGTCCTTCTTGGCCAATCCGGAGCCACGAGTATAGTTCTTACTCCTCTACGTCTTATAATTCTCAGTACCTTGGGTATGAGAAGCAGAGGAGGGAACACATACACCGACTGGTACACCCACGGTGTTACCAGAACGTCCACAGCTATTGCCTGAGGGTCTCTTGACCTGGCGCAATACCTGTCCAGTTTTTTGTTCAGGCGGGACGCCATCATGTCCACCTTTGGTCTTTCCCAACGGTTCACAATCATGTGGAAGACTTCCAGATGAAGTCCCCACTCTCCCGGGTGGAGGTCGTGCCTGCTGAGGAAGTCTGCTTCCCAGTTGTCCACTCCCGGAATGAACACTGCTATCACATGATTTTCCGCCCAGCGAAGAATCCTTGCAGTTTCTGCCATTGCCCTCCTGCTTCTTGTGCCGCCCTGTCTGTTTACGTGGGCGACTGCCGTGATGTTGTCCGACTGGATCAATACCGGCTGACCTTGAAGCAGAGGTCTTGCTAAGCTTAGAGCATTGTAAATTGCCCTTAGCTCCAGTATATTTATGTGGAGAGAAGTCTCCAGACTTGACCACACTCCCTGGAAATTTTTTCCCTGTGTGACTGCTCCCCAGCCTCTCAGGCTGGCATCCGTGGTCACCAGGACCCAGTCCTGAATGCCGAATCTGCGGCCCTCTAGTAGATGAGCACTCTGCAGCCACCACAGAAGAGACACCCTTGTCCTTGGAGACAGGGTTATCCGCTGATGCATCTGAAGATGCGATCCGGACCATTTTTCCAGCAGATCCCACTGAAAAGTTCTTGCGTGAAATCTGCCAAATGGAATCGCTTCGTAAGAAGCCACCATTTTTCCCAGGACCCTTGTGCAATGATGCACTGACACTTTTCCTGGTTTTAGGAGGTTCCTGACTAGCTCGGATAACTCCCTGGCTTTCTCCTCCGGGAGAAACACCTTTTTCTGGACTGTGTCCAGAATCATCCCTAGGAACAGCAGACGTGTCGTCGGGATCAGCTGCGATTTTGGAATATTTAGAATCCACCCGTGCTGTTGTAGCAGTACTGCTACTCCGACCTCCAACTGTTCCCTGGACTTTGCCCTTATCAGGAGATCGCCCAAGTAAGGGATAATTAAGACGTCTTTTCTTCGAAGAAGAATCATCATTTCGGCCCTTACCTTGGTAAAGACCCGGGGTGCCGTGGACAATCCAAACGGCAGCGTCTGAACTGATAGTGACAGTTCAGTACCACGAACCTGAGGTACCCTTGGTGAGAAGGGCAAATTGGGACATGGAGGTAAGCATCCTTGATGTCCAAGGACACCATATAGTCCCCTCTTCCAGGTTCGCTATCACTGCTCTGAGTGACTCCATCTTGATTTGAACCTTTGTATGTAAGTGTTCAAAGATTTCAGATTTAGAATAGGTCTCACCGAGCCGTCTGGCTTCGGTACCACAAATAGTGTGGAATAATACCCCTTTCCTTGTTGTAGGAGGGGTACTTTGATTATCACCTTGCTTCCAATACTGCCTCCCTGTCGGAGGGAGACATTGGTAAAGCAGACTTCAGGAACCTGCGAGGAGGCGACGTCTCGAATTCCAATCTGTACCCCTGAGATACTACCTGTAGGATCCAGGGGTCCACTTGCGAGTGAGCCCACTGCGCGCTGAAACTCTTGAGACGACCCCCCACCGCACCTGAGTCCGCTTGTAAGGCCCCAGCGTCATGCTGAGGACTTGGCAGAAGCGGTGGAGGGCTTCTGTTCCTGGGAAGGGGCTGCCTGCTGCAGTCTTTTTTCCTTTCCTCTACCCCTGGGCAGATATGACTGGCCTTTTGCCCGCTTGCCCTTATGGGGACGAAAGGACTGAGGCTGAAAAGACGGTGTCTTTTTCTGCTGAGAGGTGACTTGGGGTAAAAAAGGTGGATTTTCCAGCTGTTGCCGTGGCCACCAGGTCCGATAGACCTACCCCAAATAACTCCTCCCCTTTATACGGCAATACTTCCATGTGCCGTTTGGAATCCGCATCACCTGACCACTGTCGTGTCCATAAACATCTTCTGGCAGAAATGGACATCGCACTTACTCTTGATGCCAGAGTGCAAATATCCCTCTGTGCATCTCGCATATATAGAAATGCATCCTTTAAATGCTCTATAGTCAATAAAATACTGTCCCTGTCAAGGGTATCAATATTTTCAGTCAGGGAAACCGACCAAGCCACCCCAGCACTGCACATCCAGGCTGAGGCGATCGCTGGTCGCAGTATAACACCAGTATGTGTGTATATACTTTTTAGGATATTTTCCAGCCTCCTATCAGCTGGTTCCTTGAGGGCGGCCGTATCTGGAGACGGTAACGCCACTTGTTTTGATAAGCGTGTGAATGCCTTATCCACCCTAGGGGGTGTTTCCCAACGCGCCCTAACTTCTGGCGGGAAAGGGTATAACGCCAATAATTTCTTAGATATTAGCAATTTTTAATTCATCTGATTCAGGAAAAACTACAGGTAGTTTTTTCACACCCCACATAATACCCTTTTTTGTGGTACTTGTAGTATCAGAAATATGTAACACCTCCTTCATTGCCCTTATCATGTAACGTGTGGCCCTACTGGAAAATACGTCTGTTTTTTCACCGTCGACACTGGAGTCAGTGTCCGTGTCTGTGTCGACCGACTGAGGTAATGGCCGTTTTAAAGCCCCTGACGGTGTTTGAGACGCCTGGACAGGTACTAATTGGTTTGCCGGCCGTCTCATGTCGTCAACCGACCTTGCAGCGTGTTGACATTATCACGTAATTCCATAAATAAGCCATCCATTCCGGTGTCGACTCCCTAGGGGGTGACATCACCATTACAGGCAATTTCTCCGCCTCCACACCAACATCGTCCTCATACATGTCGACACACACGTACCGACACACAGCACACACACAGGGAATGCTTTGGGGAGACAGAGGGAGAGTTTGCCAGCACACACCAAAACGCTGTAATTATACAGGGACAACCTTATAATAAGTGTTTTCCCTTTTAGCATCTTAATATATTATAATATCGCCACACAAAATGCCCCCCCCTCTCTGTTTTAACCCTGTTTCTGTAGTGCAGTGCAGGGGAGAGCCTGGGAGCCTTCCTAGCAGCGGAGCTGTGTAGGAAAATGGCGCTGTGTGCTGAGGAGAATAGGCCCCGCCCACTTTCCGGCGGGCTCTTCTCCCGGTTTTTCTGACAACCTGGCAGGGGTTAAATACATCCATATAGCCTCAGGGGCTATATGTGATGTATTTTTAGCCAGCATAGGTACTTTCATTGCTGCCCAGGGCGCCCCCCCCAGCGCCCTGCACCCTCAGTGACCGTTGGTGTGAAGTGTGCTGAGAGCAATGGCGCACAGCTGCCGTGCTGTGCGCTACCTTAAGAAGACTGGGAAGTCTTCAACCGCCGATTTCTGGACCTCTTCTCTCTTCAGCATCTGCAAGGGGGTCGGCGGCGCGGCTCCGGTGACCCATCCAGGCTGTACCTGTGATCGTCCCTCTGGAACTAGTGTCCAGTAGCCTAAGAAGCCAATCCATCCTGCACGCAGGTGAGTTCACTTCTTCTCCCCTAAGTCCCGCGTTGCAGTGAGCCTGTTGCCAGCAGGACTCACTGAAAATAAAAAACCTAACAAAACTTTTACTCTAAGCAGCTCTTTAGGAGAGCCACCTAGATTGCACCCTTCTCGGCCGGGCACAAAAACCTAACTGAGGCTTGGAGGAGGGTCATAGGGGGAGGAGCCAGTGCACACCACCTGATCCTAAAGCTTTTACTTTTGTGCCCTGTCTCCTGCGGAGCCGCTATTCCCCATGGTCCTTACGGAGTCCCCAGCATCCACTTAGGACGTCAGAGAAAAGTGGCAAATTGAAGGATCGGATAACTCATAAGGGACAAATTGAGGGTTCAGCTGGCACATAAAGGGAATGTGAAGGGGTAAATTCTGTTGGTACCCAGAAAAAGATAGGACCCCAGTTGTTGTTTTTTTAACATCATGGGTCCCACCAGATCCCACACCAAATATTAATATTACTCTATTATTACTTTTTAATACAGTTGTCCAGTAGACAGAGCAGTTTCCCCATTCTTTTAAACAATGTGTAATGTTTACAGCACACAACTGTAAATCTCATTGCTTTACGTGTCTCTGCTATCCTTTCCTTAGTAAGATTTAGGGGTTGTTTGTTTTTTTCACCACAGATTTTCTATTCCTATTACTAGTGCTAGATGAGTTAGACAAGTGACGTGGATATGCATTGCGCCCACATGTAGAACACTCCTGCACACCAATCTATTTTACTGCTTACAAGGTACTCCGCTATCTGCTTCCTCTTCTGCCAAGGCTGATACTGTTTTCTTCTTATCTGGGTAGCTAGCTGACAGGCTCCTCTTTGCTGCATTAGTGAGCACTCTCCCGGTAAACTGAGATAGCAGAAGCCTGGAGGAGGGGAGCCGGGCGGGGTACTGTTGGGTCCTCAGGGGCAGATTTACTAAGCTCGGTGAAGTGATAAATTGGAGGTGATAAAGGACTAGCCAGTCAGCTCCTAACTGTCATTTGACATTTTTCAAACCCAGCCTGTGACATGGTAGTTAGGATCTGATTGGCTGGTTCTTTATCACCTTTCACTTTATCACTTCACCGAGCTTAATAAATCTGCCCCTCTGTGAGTAATTTTATGACAGCTGGCACCCAGCATTACACTACATCAGAGGTGGCCACTAAAGCCTGGGCAGCGCCACCATGTGCTCCATCACTTGCTATACTGGTACCAGGGCATATCAGCCTGGGTAAAGGTACCATCCACACCATCCCTTAAATATATTGCAATGCTCCATTAAGTTTTTAAACTGAGACTTCTGCACAGAGGCTCCAACAGTCACAAAAAAGGAAAACAAACAATTCAGACTTTGTGTAAACTTTATCCACCGTAGAATAACATTTTGGGGATATATGTCTAGTTTAATATCACAGTTTCATTGAACAAAACAGGGAAAATTAAACTTGTTTCAAGTTTAACAGTTGTGTATATATTTGTTATGTATATCAGCTAGCTGTAAAATTTTGTTTTGTTCATTATACTATTGTACCTTCCTCAGGCGTTAGCTTCTCCCCCATTTTAGTAAGCTTAGATTTGAGCTCAGCCAGTGGGATGAGTCCATTCTTTTGCCTGTCAGTCATTAACATGGCTACAAGAATCTCGTTTTCCGGGTCTTCCTGCTTCTGCTGGCGGTACATAATGGTCAGAAAGGTAGAGAAATCTATCTCGCCATCTTTAGCTGCAGAAAACAGACATTACCTATAAGATTTATATGCCATATGCCTTTCAGATACATTCCTGCACATTTGATACTTGATATCAGCATTGATATTGAATAACTTTTTGTACACTTTTTGTATCATCATTGACTTAGAAATACAATTTCAGGATATAATATCCAAAATGCTTGGAGCTTCAAAAATGTCTTTGTGAAGTTGCATTGGGGGGCAGATTTGGATGTAAAACCAGCCTGGGAAATTTAGGGAAGCAGCCCTAATGGGGGGTATGGTCTGATGAGGGGGTGGGGTCTGTTGAGGGGGGGGGGGGGGAGGGCAGGATCCCTCCTCATAGAGCCTGATTGTTCGCAATTTTGGCCTTCCTTGCATCCTTTGCTGCAGTTGTGTCTAAGACCAGGGGCGGATTAGGAACTAAAAGTGGCCCTGTAAAAATTTATAGAAGTGGCCCGACATGGGCAGCACAAGAGGTATAACATACCGTATAGCCATGCACTGGTGTATCTATAATGGGTGCAGTGTGTGCTGTGGACACGGGCCCCTGAGTCCAAGAGGGGCCCACAACGCACACGCTGCACCCATTTTTTTAATACTCACCCCTCCAGAGTCCCACGACGATGTCACCGGCGCTTTTAAAACCCTGTAACAATGGCATAGTGGCCATTTTCACGGAGTACTTCGCATGCACAGTAGAGAAATCACTGGGAAAATGGCTGCTGCCCATTTTCCCGGAGATCTGCACATGCGCAGTAGAATCTGAGCCCTCTAGTGCTAAGACTCTACAGCGCTCCCGTCAGAGAGAAGCAGGCACGAACGGAGGATGCAGGCAGCACACAGGCCTCCCCCTCTCTTAAAGCGCCCCTTTAGCCATGGCAGCACCACTGGATGGCAGAGTTGCTGTACTGCAAAGATGGAATAACAATGAATGGGACAATGCAATGAACTGAGTGCGGTGAGCTGCCTGTCATGTGGGGCCACATGAAAACACACAAAACAGGTCCCACAGTCACGTTGGCCTAACAGGAATTTTCCTGGACAGCCCTATGGCCAATCAGCCCCTAGGCATATTAAGGAGTGGGGGTGGGAGGCCAGTTCATCTAATTTCAGCAATAATTTGCAGGGTGGGATCAGACAAACAGTGGTGAGGTAGAATTTGTCAATGTCCCTAATATCGACATGGGCAGAAGGTTACAGTCAAAATGTCAACACTGACATTGGGAATGTGAACATTGAGAATGTGAACAGGTGGCATGTCGAGCATTTGACTGTCCGATCCCGAGGTGAGTATGCCTGATCCTAACCATAAACTTAAATCATAATTGCAGCCTAACCCTAAAATCATTAATAAATCATCTGTCAACATTCTATTATCGACATTATATTATGTCCACATCCTGTCTTTGTCAACATTGTGAAAATCAGCTTTATGAACATATGCTGATAAAAAGGGAAACTATTTAATACTTTCAATAATCCTCAATGACTTCTTTCTTTTGATGAACTCCCTGCTGGCTGTGCAGTACTGTTTGTTAGCTCATGCCTTCACTTAAGTAGTAGCTATAGCAGAAATATTAATGGGAGTTGTGAGGGCTGGCTCCAGGCTTACTAGCACCCCGAGCAGGAAAATGTCAAAGCGCCCCACCCATGCGTGCGCCGAAGGCATGCGTGCTACTGTAAAAGTGGGCGTGGTCTCGCAACTTCATATTATCAAACTATAAATAAATAAGAATTTACTTACCGATAATTCTATTTCTCGTAGTCCGTAGTGGATGCTGGGAACTCCGTAAGGACCATGGGGAATAGCGGCTCCGCAGGAGACTGGGCACATCTAAAGAAAGCTTTAGGACTATCTGGTGTGCACTGGCTCCTCCCCCTATGACCCTCCTCCAAGCCTCAGTTAGGATACTGTGCCCGGACGAGCGTACACAATAAGGAAGGATTTTGAATCCCGGGTAAGACTCATACCAGCCACACCAATCACACCGTACAACTTGTGATATGAAACCCAGTTAACAGCATGATAACAGAGGAGCCTCTGAATAGATGGCTCACAACAAGAACCCGATTAGTTAACAATAACTATGTACAAGTATTGCAGACAACCCGCACTTGGGATGGGCGCCCAGCATCCACTACGGACTACGAGAAATAGAATTATCGGTAAGTAAATTCTTATTTTCTCTGACGTCCTAGTGGATGCTGGGAACTCCGTAAGGACCATGGGGATTATACCAAAGCTCCCAAACGGGCGGGAGAGTGCGGATGACTCTGCAGCACCGAATGAGAGAACTCCAGGTCCTCCTCAGCCAGGGTATCAAATTCGTAGAATTTTGCAAACGTGTTTGCCCCTGACCAAGTAGCTGCTCGGCAAAGTTGTAAAGCCGAGACCCCTCGGGCAGCCGCCCAAGATGAGCCCACCGTCCTTGTGGAATGGGCTTTTATTGATTTAGGCTGCGGTAATCCTACCGCAGAATGCGCCAGCTGAATAGTGTTACAAATCCAGCGCGCAATAGACTGCTTAGAAGCAGGAGCACCCAGCTTGTTGGGTGCCATCAGGATAAACAGCGAGTCAGTTTTCCTGACTCCAGCCGTCCTGGAAAAATAAAATTTTCAGGGCCCTGACTACGTCCAGCAACTTGGAATCCTCCAAGTCCCCAGTAGCCACAGGCACCACAATAGGTTGGTTCAAGTGAAAACCTGAGACCACCTTCGGGAGAAACTGAGGACGAGTCCTCAACTCTGCCCTATCCATATAGAAAATCAGATAAGGCCTTTTACATGACAAAGCCGCCAATTCTGACACACGCCTGGCCAAGGCCAAGGCCAACAGCATGACCACTTTCCACGCGAGATACTTTAGCTCCATGGTTTTAAGTGGCTCAACCAATGCGACTTTAGGAAATCCAACACCACGTTGAGATCCAAAAGGTGCCACAGGAGGCACAAAAGGAGGCTGAATATGTAGTACTCCTTTAACCAAAGTCTGAACTTCAGGCAGTGAAGCCAGTTCTTTCTGGAAGAAAATCGACAGAGCCGAAATCTGGACCTTGATGGACCCCAATTTGAGGCCCAAACGTCACCCCTGCTTGCAGGAAGTGCAGGAATCGACATAGTTGAAATTCCTCCGTCGGGGCCTTCATGGCCTCCCACCAAGCAACAAATTTTCGCCAAACGCGGCGATAATGTCTTGCGGTGACATCCTTCATGGCTATGATCAGGGTAGGGATGACTTCCTTCGGAATACCCTTTTCCTTTAGGATCCGGTGTTCTACCGCCATGCCGTCAAACGCAGCCGCGGTAAGTCTTGGAACAGACAGGGTACCTGCTGCAGCAGGTCTTGTCTGAGCGGCAGAGGCCAAGGGTCCTCTGCCAGCATCTCTTGAAGTTCCGGGTACCAAGCTCTTCATGGCCAATCCGGAACCCCGAGTATGGTTTTCACTCCTCGCCTTCTTATTATTCTCAGTACCTTGGGTATGAGAGGTAGAGGAGGAGACACATAAACCGACTGGTACACCCACGGTGTCACTAGAGCGTCCCCAGCGATCGCCTGAGGGTCCCTTGACCTGGCGCAATATCTTTTCAACTTCTTGTTGAGGCGGGACGCCATCATGTCCACCCGTGGTCATTCCCAACGGTTTACCCGCATTTGGAAAACTTCTGGATGTCCCCATTCTCCTGGGTGTAGGTCGCCCATCGGAGAATCCTTGTGGCTTCTGCCATCGCCATCCTGCTTCTTGTGCCGCCCTGTCTGTTAACATGGGCGACCGCCGTGATGTCGTCTGATTGGATCAGTACCGGCTGGTTCTGAAGCAGGGGCCTTGCTTGGCTTAGGGCATTGTAAATGGCCCTTAGCTGCAGAATATTTATGTGAAGCGAAATCTCCTTGGAAATTTATTCCCTGTGTGACTGCACCCCAGCCCCGAAGGCTGGCATCCGTGGTCACCAGGACCCAGTCCTGTATTCCGAATCTGCGGCCCTCTAGTAGATGAGCCCTCTGCAGCCACCACAGCAGCGACACCCTGTTTCTTGCTGACAGGGTTATCCGCTGTTGTATCTGTACATGGGACCCGGACCATTAGTCCCACAGGTCCCACTGGAACGTCCTTGCGTGGAGTCTTCCGAATGGAATTATGCTTCGTACGAAGCTACCATTTTTCCCAGGACTCGTGTGCATTGATGTACCGACACCTGTCCTGGTTTTAGGATGTCTCTGACTAGAGATGACAACTCCTCGGCTTTTTCCACTGGAAGAAACACTCTTTTCTGGTCTGCGTTCAGAAACATTCCCAGGAACAGAAGACGTGTCGTCGGGACCAGCTGTGACTTTGGAATATTGAGAATCCAGTCGTGCTGTTGTAGCACTTCCAGAGAGAGTGCTACCCCCACTACCAACTGTTCTTTGGACCTCGCCTTTATCAGGAGATCGTCCAAGTACGGGATAATAAAAACTTCCTTCTTGCGAAGGAGTATCATCACTTCGGCCATTACCTAGGTAAAGACCTTCGGTGCCGTGGACAACTCCAACGGCCGCGTCTGGAACTGATAGTGACAGTCCTGTACCACCTATCTGAGGTACTCCTGGTGAGGGGGGTAAATGGGGACATGCAGGTACGCATCCTTGATGTCCAGGGAGACCCTGTAATCCCCCTCGTCCAGGCTCGTAATAACCGCCCTGAGCGATTCCATCTTGAACTTGAATCTTCTGATATAAAAGTTCAAGTATTTTAATTCCAAGATGGGTCTCACCGAACCGTTGCGGTACCACAACCACTGTGGAATAGTAACCCCTTCCTTGCTGAAGGAGGGGCACCTTGACAATCACTTGTTGTGATTATAGTGTTGAATATCCACCAACACCGTCTCCCTGGCAGAGGGAGGTGCCGGTAAGGCAGATTTTAGGAAACGGCGGGGGGAAGAACGTCTCGAACTCCAGCCTGTATCCCTGAGATACTACTTGAAGGACCCAGGGATCCATGTGAGAGAGCCCACTGTCCGCTGAAATATCTGAGACGGGCCCCCACCGTACCCGGGTCCGCCTGAGCAGCCCCAGCACCATGCTGTGGACCTACCGGACGCAGGGAGGACTTCTGCTCTTGGGAACTAGCTGTGTGTTGCAGCTTTTTCCTCTACCTTTGCCTCTCGACAGAAAGGATGAGCCTCTAGCCCTCTTGCTTTTCTGGGGCCGAAAGGATTGTACTTGATGATACGGTGCTTTCTTTTGTTGTGGGGTAGCCTGTGGCAAAAAAATCAATTTCCCAGCAGTAGCTGTGGAAACGAGGTCTGAAAAACTATCCCCAAACAGTTTTACCCCCTTATAGGGCAACTTCCATGTGCCGATTCGAGTCGGCATCGCCTGACCATTGCCAAGTCCATAACCCCCGTCTGGCGGCAATGGACCTAGCGCTTATTTTTGATGCCAGCCGGCAAATATCCCTCTGTGCATCACGCATGTATAAGACCACGTCTTTTATATGCTCTATTTTCAGCAAAATATTGTCCCTATCCATAGTTATTTTCCGACAGGGAATCTGACCACGCAGCGGGAGCACTGCACATCCATGCCGAAGCAACGGCTGGTCGCAATATAATGCCCTAGTGTATTATGACCATATCTTATAGGGTAACCTCCTGCTTTCTATCAGCAGGTTCCTTCAGGGCGGCCGTACCCGGAGACGGTAGTGCCACCTTTTCTGATAAGCGTGTAAGCGCTGTATCTACCCTATGGGGTGTTTCCCCGCGTGACCTATCCTCTGGCGGGAAAGGGTACGCTGCCAATAACCGTTGTAGAAATTATCAATTTCTTACCGGGGGAAGACCACTCTTCCTCACACACCTCATTTAATTTCTCAGATGCAGGAAAAACTACTAATAGTTTTCTCTCACCAAACACAATACCCTTTTATGTGGTACCTGGGGTATAATCATAAATGTGTAATACATTTTTCATTGCCTCAATCCTGTAACGGGTGGACCTATTTGGAGGGTACACCAGTCTCATCGATGTCGACACTGGAGTCAGTATCCGTGTCGACATCTGTGTCTTCTGAGGTAGCGGGCGATTTTAGAGCCCCCCATGACATTTGAGACGCTGGAACAGGCACAAGCTGAGTAGCCGGCTGTTCCGTGTCGTCGACCTTTTATGTAAGGAGTTGACACTTTCACGTAATCCTTCCATAAGTTCAACCACACCGGTGTCGACCCCGCAGGGGGTGACAACATATTTACAGGCATTCGCTCCGCCTCCACCTCATTATCCTCCACATACCTGTCGACACAGCCGTACCGACACACAGCACACACACAGGGAATGCTCTGATAGAGGACAGGACCCCACAAAGCCCTTTGGGGAGACAGAGGGAGAGTATGCCAGCACACACCAGGGCGCTATATATCACAGGGAAAGCACCTATAAAAAAGTGTTTTCCCTTATAGCTGCATATATATTGTATACTGCGCCTAAATTGTGCCCCCCCCCCCCTCTCTTTTTAACCCTTTCTGTAGTGTATTAACTGCAGGGGAGAGCCAGGGAGCTTCCCTCCAACGGAGCTGTGAGGGAAAAATGGCGCCAGTGTGCTGAAGGAGATAGCTCCGCCCCTTTTTCGCGGACTTTTCTCCCGCATTTTTATGGATTCTGGCAGGGGTTAATGTACATCCATATAGCCCTGGGGGTTATATGTGATGTATTTTTGCCAGCCAAGGTGTTAATATTGCTGCTCAGGGCGCCCCCCCCCAGCGCCCTGCACCCATCAGTGACCGCAGTGTGAGGTGTGCATGAGGAGCAATGGCG
The DNA here is from genome assembly GCF_028390025.1 of Pseudophryne corroboree. Classification (NCBI taxonomy): domain Eukaryota; kingdom Metazoa; phylum Chordata; class Amphibia; order Anura; family Myobatrachidae; genus Pseudophryne; species Pseudophryne corroboree. The sequence goes on along the minus strand of NC_086449.1, from coordinate 192,460,973 downwards.
CACAGCTGCAGTGCTGTGCGCTACCTTGATGAAGACTGATGTCTTCTGCCGCCGATTTTCCGGACCTCTTCTTGCTTCTGGCTCTGTAAGGGGGCCGGCGGCGCAGCTCTGGGACCGGACTCCGAGGCTGGGCCTGTGTTCGATCCCTCTGGAGCTAATGGTGTCCAGTAGCCTAAGAAGCCCAAGCTGGCTGCAAGCAGGCAGGTTCGCTTCTTCTCCCCTTAGTCCCTCGATGCAGTGATCCTGTTGCCAGCAGGTCTCACTGAAAATAAAAAACCTAAAACTAACTTTTATCTAAGAAGCTCAGGAGAGCCCCCTAGATTGCACCCTGCTCGGTCGGGCACAAAAATCTAACTGAGGCTTGGAGGAGGGTCATAGGGGGAGGAGCCAGTGCACACCAGATAGTCCTAAAGCTTTCTTTAGATGTGCCCAGTCTCCTGCGGAGCCGCTATTCCCCATGGTCCTTACGGAGTTCCCAGCATCCACTAGGACGTCAGAGAAAATATATTTTCACACACCCTTTACGCACACAATTAGCAGCCTTATACATAACAGCCACAGTAGTGTTCCTTACATATAATGTCTCCAGTATAGTGCCAGATACACATAATGTCTACAGTATAGTGCCAGATACACATAATGTCTACAGTAGTGCAGTGCCAGATAGACATGATATGCCCCCCAGCAGTGCCAGCTACACATGATATGCCCCCCAGCAGTGCCAGCTAGACATGATATGCCCCCAGCAGTGCCAGCTACACATGATATGCCCTCCAGCAGTGCCAGATAGAAATGATATGCCCCCCAGCAGAGCCAGATAAACATGATATGCCCCCCAGCAGTGCAAGATAGACATGATATGCCCCCCAGCAGTGCCAGCTACACATATGCCCCCCAGCAGTGCCAGTTACACATGATATGCCCCCCAGCAGTGCCAGCTAGACATGATATGCCCCCCAGCAGTGCCAGCTACACATGATATGCCCCCCAGCAGTGCCAGCTGCACATGATATGCCCCCCAGCAGTGCCAGCTACACATGATATGCCCCCCAGCAGTGCCAGCTTCACATGATATGCCCCCCAGCAGTCCCAGCTACACATGATATGCCCCCCAAGCAGTGTCAGATACACTTGTCCCCACAGTGCCAGATACATATATGCCCCCAGTACCAGATACATAAATGCCCACAGTGCCAGATACATAAATGCCCCCACAGTGCCAGGTACACATATGCCCTCACAGTGCCAGGTACATATATGCCCCCACAGTGCCAGGTACATATATGCCCCCACAGTGCCAGGTACATATATTCCACCACAATTACAGATACATAAATGCCCAACAGTGCCTGATACATAAATGCCCCCATAGTGCCAGATACATAAATGCCCCCACGGTGCCAGATACATAAATGCCCCCACAGTGCCAGGTACGTATATGCTCCCACAGTGCCAGGTACGTATATGCCCCACAGTGCCAGATACATAAATGCCCCCACAGTGCCAGATACACATGTCTCCAGAGTGCCAGATATGCCCCCACAGTAAGGAAATGAAAACTGGCGCTAATGTGTTTCTCCAATAATAATAAACGACTGTGGATCAATTAAAAAATGACATGGAATTTATTACCTATACATCACAAATAAAAACTAAAAAACATCCTGAACATATATAGCAGATATAAAATTGAGGCATATATGGAGCTATGATATATTTATAGGTGGCTGCTTTCAGTGTCCACAAATGGATCCCGGACTAAGTGCCTTGTGCAAAGTTCTCTGGTGAGAGGGAATAAGTACAGCTGGTATTACCCGTGTTGATGGAGACTTCCAAAGGTTTTTAGAGGTTTTTCAGCGAGCAAGCTGTGGCAATGAAACAACCTGGGTCTCTCCCATCGGTGCTGTACATATGAAATTCCTCAGAGTTCCAAATGGCAGATTTAAAAGTCCATATCTGGATCCGACTTGAGAGTGGAACACTTGTGGTGGTCGTCGCAGCTTCAACACTTAACGCGTTTCCCTAGGTAAAGTCACCTAAGTCACCTATGCCCCCCAGCAGTGCCAGCTACACATGATATGCCCCCCAGCAGTGCCAGCTGCACATGATATGCCCCCCAGCAGTGCCAGCTACACATGATATGCCCCCCAGCAGTGCCAGCTTCACATGATATGCCCCCCAGCAGTCCCAGCTACACATGATATGCCCCCCAAGCAGTGTCAGATACACTTGTCCCCACAGTGCCAGATACATATATGCCCCCAGTACCAGATACATAAATGCCCACAGTGCCAGATACATAAATGCCCCCACAGTGCCAGGTACACATATGCCCTCACAGTGCCAGGTACATATATGCCCCCACAGTGCCAGGTACATATATGCCCCCACAGTGCCAGGTACATATATTCCACCACAATTACAGATACATAAATGCCCAACAGTGCCTGATACATAAATGCCCCCATAGTGCCAGATACATAAATGCCCCCACGGTGCCAGATACATAAATGCCCCCACAGTGCCAGGTACGTATATGCTCCCACAGTGCCAGGTACGTATATGCCCCACAGTGCCAGATACATAAATGCCCCCACAGTGCCAGATACACATTTCTCCAGAGTGCCAGATATGCCCCCACAGTACCTGTGCCGGCGACGAGGCAGTGGGAGTGCTGCTGTGGGTGGACTACTCAGTGCGCGCTATGCGCGCTGTGCGGTGCCGGTGTCTGACGTCAGACACCGGCGCTGCACAACGCGCACAGATCAGTTTAGCATAGTACCGCCTACAGCACTCAGGCAGCCACTGTAATCACAGGAGGCGGGCCGGGCCGGACGTAGGCTGCCAGCTGCTGCAGGGTACAGGACAGGGCCAGCTCAAGGCTCCAATATGGCCGCGCCAGCGCGTGGCGTCCATTAAGGGTGGTGCGCTGCGCGGTCGCTTAAGTCGAACATGCCTGGAGCCGGCCCTGGGAGTTGTATTATATTTATTCAATAGAAAAATAATAAAACTGAGCTGAAAATACTGAAAATATTCAGTCTGAAAGCTGAGATCTGAACCAAGGTGGATGACACTGAATCTGACACCAGTAAGTCTATATAAGTTTCTTGATCCCAAGGGTCATCCAAGTTAGCAGGGATCTTGCGGATAAAGCTAGAGGAAAGGCAGCATTATGAAAAACTGAGTGCATTACTGAGGAGTAGGCTGTAAGAGGTGGCTTATTTTGTAAGAAGTCCAGTAAAGTAATGGTACCAACTACACAAAACATGTCAGAGAAGCAATATGACAGTTTCAGTAAAATTATGAATTTCAATACTGACCATTTCCCCTTAAAATTGCAAAGCAAATTAATGTAAGAACATGAGATTGTCATAGTTGTTATATTGTCATTTGACAATTGTGCTATGTTTACAGAGAATAATCCCTACTTTCCCGCCCATAACTTCATACCGATTTTCTGGACCTGTAGGTGACGTGTGACTTCACCTGGGGTGGGACAGGTCCCCAGGCAGCGCATGACAGTCAGGAGGTCATCAGCAGGAATCTTTCCCTTTCCCTTCTTATCATGCAGGGAAAAACATTCCTTGAACTCTGTGTATGAGAAATTGCGTATAAGCAGGGAGAGCATTGGGCAGAGTAGCTAGGAAACTATTCTACAGAACATTTTATCTAAAAAGTCTTTACACTTTATCTTTCCTTTACATTCATTGTTTTTCTTGCTCTTCAGTAACCCCATTATCTCAAAATCACCCTGTTACTCTGGAACATGCCCTAGTGACAGATGGCTTGTTCATTTTATTAGTGGCATGGCCTGGGTCGGACTGGCCCACAGGGGAACAGGGGAAACCCCCGGTGGATCCCACTGACTGTGGGCCCTCCTCTTCCTCTAGGGATCAGGTTCCAGACTCTATCCTAGTGCACTTGAATTATGCATTATACATATGTTACATTATACTTCACAAGAATATGGTTTATTATACATTTACCAAGGGAGACAGAACATGTACTCTGTAATGGTTAGCCAAAACTCTGTGGTGGCTGGCCACGCCCCCACAGGATAATGACCACACCCTTAAGCATGGGCCCCTACTACAGCTTTCTCCCAGTGGGCCCTTCATGCCCCAGTCTGACACTGGGCATGGCATGGTATTACTTAGGGTGCTAGTTTTTTAATCGTATACCCTGACTCAATTGTCCAACATTATCTAGGCACAATCCCAATTACATGTTGCCAAAAAAGTCAGTGGTTCTCAAACTGGTTTACTGTTACCCCCAGAGGTGCTTGGAAAGTTATCTCTAGTCCAGGTAATAATTAGACACAGGGCCGGTGCAAGATTTCTAGAAGCCCTAAGCAAAGGTACACAATACCTCCATCCACCCATTAAAACCCTCCACTCTGCCCTAGCCCAGGGCCGTCTTAACAGCAGTGTAGGCCCCTGGGCACAGCAATGCATTGGGCCCCCTACCCATCCTCCAGCGGTAGGGATGGGGGGTGCTATCAGCGCAGCTTTGATGTCCCGCGGGCGGTAGGGGTGTTCTATCTTCCGCTCAGCATGTAGGACCTGGAGCAGTAATTCCTACTAATTACTCCTTTACTGCACAGATGGGGCTAAACTGTAGAGGGGGTATTGGGCTGAATGAAGAAGTCCCTGTACATGACTTCCGGGGTGGTAGGGGGTGTTTAATATGTAGGAGAGGGATGGATAATGGAGTGGGTTTAATATTTATTATTTTCCGGTGGGAGGGCAGCTTACTTGACTGCAGATATCTCAAGTTCCTGAAAATATTTTTCTTATCTTTAATGGGATAAAAAACTAGAGAGTCCCACCTTTCATGAGGTTCTAGTGACTTGGGGATCAGAGTTCAGGAGCCAGAGCAATTCATCAACGAAAATCTAAAACTGCGTATTAGGCGTGTGGAGCTGGAGCAGGGACCAGCTGCTGGAAGGCTGATATCTCTGGTTCTGGGCATAGTAGAGACAAGCTGCCAGTGCCCACCAAAAGGGGAGAGTCACAGCTTTAGGATTATACTCTCAGAAAAACTCTAAGTCAGACAGAACTCAAGATATCTGGCTGGGAAGTGCAATTAACAGGCTTGGATGGGGACCACTGCTTTCATGTCAGATATCTCCGGTTCCCCAGTGCCGATTTTCAAAAATCTGGTACCCCTGGAAAGAGGGGACCCTCAGCTATCAGCACAGGGCCCTTATACTCCTGGGGCCCTTGGGCAAGAGCCCATTGAGCCCATACGAAAAGACGGCCCTGCCCTAGCCCATACATACACACCAACTTCAGCCCCCTAGTCATATACAGTCGCAAGTCAGACTTTCAGCTGCAAAAAAAACATGCAATGAGAAAAGACTTGCATGTACACAAAAAAAAAAAATGCAACTTGCGGCCACAGAAAAGAAGCAAATTCCATTAAGGTCTGAATAATGCTCTTAGCAAAAGAAATGAATGGGTTGATGTTAGCAGCAACTGTCACTATTGCTCTGTGTACCAGTGTAAACAGTTTAACGTTAATCAGTTACACACGTACACAATTACGCAGACACATATAAACAGTTATACAGGCACACATATAGGGGAGAGTGGGATAAAATGAACCAAATTTTCCTTATGTTGTCCCCTAGGCAAGGAAAATTGATGTCTCCTGTCAATCCGAATGCTAAAAATTATCTATGACAAAGGGCTGTGTAAAAAAGTGGTCTTGTGGCTCAATTTGCCCCAGATTAGAGGTAATTTGATCCAGGTAAATGAGTAAATTGAGCCATCTGGGGGTAAATTGACCAACTGACTTTTTCAAGTAATGCATTACAGTAGGACCCTGATAACAAAATGTGATAAGTCTATTTCTATATCCATGAGCATAGCAATATTGGGTGCAGGACGGTGCCATTTGCTATTGGGGCCAGAGGTTTAGGGGGCCCCAGACACAGGTCATATAGTTGTCTACCAAGTTACCAAAATTATCTGCTAAGCAATTGGGTCTGACCCATTGCCAGGCCAAAATGGGGTGACATTCCATTGTCAGTGACTGATGTGTGTGTAGTGATTGTTATAAAGATATAGGGGGCCAATAATGTAGCATGATCTAAACTGGGCACTGTAATGTGATATAATATGAACTGGTGTGTGTGTGTGTGTGTGTGTGTGTGTGTGTGTGTGTGTGTGTGTGTGTGTGTGTGTGTGTGTTTGTGTGTGTGTGTGTGTGTGTGGGGGGGGGGGCGTACTGTCATGTTACATAATATGTACTGAGGCACTGCAATGTGGCACAATATGAACTGAAGTCCCTATAGCATAGCATAATATGAATTGGGAGTTGTAATATGGCATAATGTGGCATAATATGATGGGGGTACTACAATGTGTCATCATATGAACTGGAGGCACTACAATGTGGCGTCATATGAACTGGAGGCACTACAATATGGCACAATATGAATTGGGGGCGCTATAATGTGGCATAATATGACATGGGGGCACTACAATGTGGCATCATATGAATGGTGTTGTACCTGTATTATTATTATACTGGAGACACTATGTGGCATAATGTGTACTGGCAGCACTACAATGTGGCATATTGTGAACTAAAACATAACTTTATTAAAAAGTGATCGGCACATAATATAATAGAATAATTTACCTTAGTGTGCAGCCAAGAAGAAAAATAGGGGCTACCCAAAAACTCTACCAAATTTCTGTAGTAATAGGTTATTTCTAGGGTGTTTTAAAACCACTAATATAGTATTATATATTATTCTTGTTGGGCTATTTACAGTATAAATAAGATAATGTCCATTCCATATGGGTAACATAATATACCAAGTGGTTTTATAAAAAAATAGGAATTTAATACCAACCGGTAATTCCTTTTCTCGTAGTCCGTAGGGGATACTGGGATGGAATAGTACCATGGGGTATAGATCAGGTCCATTGGAGCCTGGCACTTTAAGAAATGTTCAGTGTGTTGGCTCCTCCCCCCTATGCCCCTCCTGCAGACTCAGTCTAGAAACCTGTGCCCGAGGAGACGGACATATTTTGAGAGAAGGAAAACATACAACAGCAGTGAGAAAACGAACCAACATACAAGAGTAAGGGATAGTAACGCTAACCAGAGCAGGAACGGGGACAACAACAGCAGAGCCAACCAAGAAAACTTACGACAAGGTAGGCAGGAAACACAAAGCACTGAGGCGCCCCAGTATCCCCTATGAACTATTAGAAAAGGAATTACCGGTAGGTATTAAATTCCTATTTTCTCTAACGTCCTAGGGGATACTGGGATGGAATAGTACCGTGGGGAAGTCCCAAAGCTCCCAGAATGGGTGGGAGAGTGCTGAGACCCCTGCAAAACCACCTGACCAAACTGAAGGTCTTCACCGGCCAAGGTATCGAACGTATAGAACCACACAACGTGTTCGAACCAGACCAAGTAGCAGCTTGGCACAGCTGCAAGGCCGAGATGCCACGGCAGCCACCCAGGAGCAACCCATGACCTAGTGGGCCTGAATAGAACTCTGCAGTGGCAATGCTACTGCGGAATATTCCTGTTAAATAGTCAACCTGAGCCAACGAGCAATGGACTGCTGAGAAGTAGGACATCCAATCTTGGAAGCGTCATAAAGGACATTTAGGGAGTCAGACGTCCTGCGACGAGCTGTCCTTTTGACGGAAAACTTCAAAGCCCAAACCACATCCAAGAACTTAGGAGCAACTGATGCGTCAGACATCACTGGAACCACTATCGGTTGATTAATGTGGAAAGCCGATACCACTTTCGGCAAAAACTGCGCCGAGTCCTAAGCTCCGCCCTATCTTTGTGAAATATCAAATAAAGGCTCTTACAGGATAAGGCCCCCAATTTCGACACACATCTTGCAGAGGCCAGAGACAGCAACATGACAGTCTTCCAAGTAAAATATTTCAAGTCCACAATGTGTAAAGGTTCAAACCGGTCCGATTGGAGAAAAGCCAGGACCACATTGAGATCCCACAGAGCCATGGGAGGGACAAAGGGTGGTTGAATTCGAAGGACACCCTTCAAGAACGTCTGTACCATTCGGAAATACCGCCAGCTGCCTCTGGAAGAATATGGAGAGAGCCAATATCTGATGGAGCCTAACCTTAGGCCCATATCCATGGCTGCGTGCTGGAAGAGCAGAAACGGGCAAGTTGAAATTCTACAGTAGAATATCTTCTACCCTTACACCAAGAAACATATTTCTTCCAGATACGGTGGTAATCTTTAGACATGACCACCTTACGGGCTTGGACAATAGTCGAGATAACCCTGGAGAGAAGACCTTTTTTGGCTAAAATCTCCCTTTCAGCCTCCAAGCCGGAAAACATAGCTGCAGTAAGTCTGGATAGATGAATGGCCCTTGCTGAAGAAGAACCTTGAGAAGCGGTATAGGCCAGGGCTCTTAGAGAGACACAGTCAGGAGGCCCGCATACCAGGCCCGGCGAGGCCAATCTGGGCAATTAGAATTGCTTGAATGTTTTCTCTTTTGAGTCTTTTTAGAACTCTGGGAAAGAAAGGAATTGGAGGGAACAGATAGACGAACTTGTAAGTCCACAGTGCCGTCAGAGCATCCACCACTGCAGCCTGCAGATCCCTTAACCTGGAAGAGCAGCGACACAGCTTCTTGTTGAGATGAGAAGCCATTAAGTCTATCAGCAGACAGCCCCACCGGCGAACCAGCTGTTGAAACACCTGAGGGTGGAGTTTGTGTCTGAGGGGAAGTCCGCTTCCCAGTTGTCCACTCCTGGAAAGAATATTGCCCTTGCGTTGGCTTCCACCCAGAGTATCCTTGACACCTCTCGCATTGTGGTCCAGCCTCTTGTTCCTCCCTGTCGGTTTATGTACGCCACCGCCGTGGTGTTGTCCGACTGCACCTGTATTGCCTGATGTCGGAGGAGATAGGAAGCCTGCAGAAGAGCATTGTAAATTGCCCTGAGAACCAGAACATTTATTAGAAGCGAAGACTCCTGACTCGACCACTTTCCATGGAACTGAGCCTCTTTGTGTCACAGCTCCCCAACCGCAGAGGCTGGCATCCGTTGTCAACAGAGTCCAAGACCGGGTTCCAAAACTCCGACCTTCCACAAGATGAGAGACCTGTAGCCACCACAACAGGGAGAATCCTTGCTTTCGGCGACAGTGATATACTCTGGTCCATGTGCAGGGGAGACCCTGACCACCTGTCCAGCAGATCCAGCTGGAATAGACAGGCATGGAATCTGCTGTACCGGATTGCCTCGTAGGAGGCCACCATCTTGTCTAGTAGGCGGATGCAAAGGTGTACTGAGATCTTGCGGGGCCTGAGCACAGAGCGTACCATAGCCTGAATTGTTAAGGCTTTGTCCATGGGGAGGGATACGCTTTGAGACACCATGTCCGGTATCATTCTCAGGAACTGAATTCTCTGTGATGGTTCCAAGTGAGATTTTGGGAAATTAGGATCCACCCATGGTCCATAAGAAGACGAGTAGTCAAGTTGATGCTGTTCGGCAGACTCTCCCGGGACATCGCCTTTATGAGAAGATCGTCCAAGTAAGGAACTATGGGGGTAATTCAGAGTTGATCGCAGCAGCAAATTTGTTAGCAGTTGGACAAAACCATGTGCACTGCAGGGAGGACAGATATAACATGTGCAGAGAGAGTTAGATTTGGGTGGCGTGTGTTCAAACTGAAATGTAAATTGCAGTGTAAAAATAAATCAGCCAGTATTTACCCTGCACAGAAACAATATAACCCACCCAAATCTAACTCTCTCTGCAAATGTTATATCTGCCACACCTGCAGTGCACATGGTTTTGCCCAACTGCTAACAAATTTGTTGCTGCGATCAACTTTGAATTACCCCCTATGTTCACTCCCATCATGCAGAGTTGCCGCATCATTTCCGCCATGACTGTTGTGAAAACCCTTGGAGCCGTGGGGAAGCTAAAGGGTAAGGGCTGGAACTGGCAGTAATGGTCCTGTATAGTGAACCGGAGGTAAGCCTGATGAGGGTCCACAACAGGATGTATAGATATGCATCCTTCATATCCAGGGATACCAGGAATTCCCCTACCTCCAGGTCAAAGACCACCGCTCTTAGAGATTCCATTTTAAACTTGAACACACGTAGGTACGGTATCAGAAATTTGAGGTTCAAGATCGCCAGCAACGAACCGTCTGGTTTCGGTACCACAAATAGGCTGCAATAAAATCCCCAGTTTTGAAACAGAGGGATCGAAACAATAACCTGCGTTTGTAGCAGTTTTTGAATGGCGTCCTGCAAGGTAACTCTTGCTACAGGTGAAGCTGGTAAGCTTGACCTGAAGAATCTGTGATGAGGGAGTGCTTGAAATTCCAACCGGTAACCCTAGGATATGAGGTCCCTCATCCAAGGGTCCCGGCAGGATTCCGTCCACACCTGGGCAAAATATTGTAATCGAGCACCCATCTGAAAGTCCCCCGGCAGCTGGGGCCAACCATCACGTGTAAGCTTAGTGGAGGAGGATCCGGAGGCCTGGGCCAGAGATCCAGCAGCCGCTGGTTTGCGTGATTTATCTATTTCCTCCAGCTGCATTTGAGGCACCTCTGGCTCTGCCTCTAAACCAGGGCCGGTTCAAGCCCGCTCTGCGCCCCGGGCAGGAAATGGGTGTGGCTTAATACAGGGGGCATGGTCAGTTACGCCCCCTGTACATTAGTAGCGCCGCTTGAATGCTGAGCGGTGCGCGATGACGTCATCGCGCACCGCACAGCAAAGGTACTCTCCACGAAGGGAAACTAGACGCTACGCGTCTAGTTCCCTTCACAGGAGGCACAGACGGGGGACACAGCGGGCAGCGGAGGGCACAGCAGTGGCGGATCTTGCCATGGTGCGGCGCCTTCCGGATGGCGCCAGCGCCCTCCGGAAGGCGGCGCCCCGGGCAAAAGTCCTGCTTGCCCGTGGCAAGATCTGCTACTGCTCTAAACCTGGCCACACAAAAGGACTGTAGAGAGGGCCCTGGATAGGGATGTCTAACCGGAGGTGCAGCAGACGGCAGATAGGTAGACTTACCCGCGGTTGCTTGAGAAATCCACTTGTTTAGTTCTTCCCCAAACAAGGCATCCCCTGTAAAAGGAAGATTTTCCACGCCCTTCTTCGAATCAGCATCCACTGTCCATTGTCACAGCCACAGCGCTCTGCGAGCTGAGCCCACCATAGCGGTGGAACGGGCATAAATGAGGCCTATCTCCTAGATCGCCTCACCCATGAATTAGCAGCATCTTGGATATGGTGTAGTAGAGTCAGGATCTTATCCTGAGGCAGCGTGTCAAACCCCTCAATTACAATACCAGACCATTTAACCATGGCCCTGGTGATCCAACCGTAAGCAATGGTGGGCCTCTGTGCGACACCTACTGTAGTGTAAATTGATTTTGAGTGTAGTCTCAATTTTTTCGGTCAGCCGGGTCTTTGAGAGAGAGAGAGCCCTGGGTACAGGCAGCACAATCTTACGTGACAGCCTGGACACTGAGGTATCCCCACACGGAGGGTTCTCCCATATTTTCCTATACTGAGGCGGGAAAGGGAAAGAATTTAGCAACCGTTTAGGGTTTTAAATTTCTTGCCAGGATTTACCCACGCCTCTTTAAGTGAGTTTAATTCTTTGGAGACAGGGAAAATGGCAGAAGATTATGGTTTTACAGTAAAAAAAAAAAAAAACACTCTTCCTCAGGTTCTGTCACCTTATCCGGTAAGTTGAGGACTACCCTAATAGAATAAATGAGGGCCTCCACACCCTGAGACAGAGTATAGGGGGTAATTCCAAGTTGATCGCAGAAGGAAATTTTTTAGCAGTTGGGCAAAACCATGTGCACTGCAGGGGAGGCAGATATAACATTTGCAGAGAGAGTTAGATTTGTGTGGGTTATTTTGTTTCTGTGCAGGGTAAATACTGGCTGCTTTATTTTTACACTGCAAATTAGATTTCAGATTGAACACACCACACCCAAATCTAACTCTCTCTGCACATGTTATATCTGCTCCCCTCTGCAGTGCACATGGTTTTGCCCAACTGCTAAAAAATTTCCTGCTGCGATCAACTTGGAATTACCCCCATAGTCACCATCATGTCCACCTCACGTTCATCCAGATCTGGCATGTCATTATCAGAGCCAGATTAGAGTACATGTGGGAATGCGCGTTTATGAGAGACCAGCAGGGGGGGCTGAGGAGCCTGTCTGTGGTCAGCAGCCTTGACTAAAAAAATCATCCACATATTTCTGTAGGATCTGCCTTTCGTGTCTAGCCAACTCTGTATTAATATTAATAATCATTCATTTAAATGATTCCAACCACTCAGGTTCATGTATACTACTACCCTGTGAAGGGACAGAACACTGAGTACTGTACATAGTTGTTTTGCACGAGGGACACACAGCCTTCTAGCCACACATTCTGACACAGTAGGATGAATCACACACAGTATTTGAGAAAAAACACAGTGCAGTGAAATAAGACAAACAGTGAAATAACACAAAGTCCCAGACAGTCCTGAATGGAGTGATATAGAGAGGGACGAGACCAGCACACAATGCCACACAGTGCTCTGCTGGGCATAAACCAGAGCCGCTGATGTTAGTGTTAACCTATATGCTCCCTCCTTTCTATAAATCCCCCTGGTACAGTACAAGGTGATTTAGCAGGATCTATGGAGGAGCAGCGCGTTGCATGCAGCCTGGATGTCAGCAGCAGCTGGAAATGGCGCCTCTGAGCCACTGGTCCCGCTCTTCAGGAAGCCCCGCCCCCATAATGGCGCACGGTTTCTCAATAAGGTTATACTGGCTTTGTGTCAGATTTTTTTGTAAAATGGAGTTAATACCCCTATTTACACCAGTGCCAGTGTGGTGGTCCGCAGCGGGCACCCCAGCCCACAGCCAGGTGCCCGCAACACCCTTATGCCGCCATTGTCACCAGGGACCCGCTAACCGGGATCCTGGTGTCTGTACTCACTGCACCGCATCTTCGGCATCTGTTAGGGGTGGCGGCATGCTGCCGACGTGTGCGCACACCCTGGGGGCATGTGAAACAGCGCCTCAGGAGCTAATGTCCTGTCAGCGGGGATACGAACCATTAACCTTATAGGAGGTTGGTTCAGTTGCCCCCCTAAGTCCCACGACGCAGGCAGACTGGTGCCAGCCAGTGCTGCCTGAAAATAACAAACTAAAATACATTTCTGATGAAAATTCCAGAGAATGCACCCGGCTCCTTGGGCACATTTTTCTAAACTGAGTATGCAGGAGGGGCATAGAGGAGAGGAGCCAGCACACACTAAACATTTCATAAAGTGTCAGGCTCCAATGGACCAAATCTATACCCCATGGTACTATTCCATCCCAGTATCCCCTAGGATGTTAGAGAAATATTAAAAGTATATCTGATATCACAGTGTCCTTGAAGATTATTAACTTCTGTAATGGACACACAATAAATATATACAATCTCTACTTACCAGCCCGTCAGCATGATGGAGCAACAACTGAATTGCTCCATCGGCGCTATCTAGTGTTCGCCGGCATGCACAACACTTTAATTCCCCCCACAGAGGTGAGGAGCCGCGTTAGCCTTTTATTATATAGGATAAACAATAATATAAATGCACATATAGAAACATTAGGAACAAGCAATAAAAATAGAGCATAAAATAAAATGTAAAAGTCTAATTTTGTGGTTGCAACATGTTTCCTTAAGTAGTGAATGTAAGATTGACTATTTGGTCCTTATATAGGTGGTCATTCCGAGTTGTTCGCTAGCTGCATTCGGTCGCTGTGCAGCGATGAGGCAAAAAAAATGCACTTCTGCGCATGCGTACGCGGTGCAATGCGCACGCGCGACATACTATTACAACGAACAGTGTAGTTTCACACAGGGTCTAGCGATGCTTTTCATTCGCACAGGCTGCCGCAGAGTGACTGACATGAAGGGGGCATTTCTGGGTGTCAACTGACTGTTTTCAGCGAGTGTACGGAAAAACGCAGGCGTGCCAGGAAAAACGCAGGCATGGCTGGGTGAACGCAGGGTGTGTTTGTGACGTCAAATCAGGAACTGAATGGTCTGAAGTGATCGCAAGCGCTGAGTAGGTTTGAAGCTACTCTGAAACTGCACAAAATTATTTTGTAGCCGCTGTGCGATGCTTTCATTCGCACTTCTGCTAAGCTAAAATACACTCCCAGTGGGCAGCGGCATAGCGTTTGCATGGCTGCTAAAAACTGCTAGCGAGCGATCAACTCGGAATGACCACCATAGACAGATGTATAGAGCCTAATTGATAATTACAGGATTGGATGTGAGATATGATAAATAGATGACATGCAGGGGCGGATTCAGGGGTGAGGCCTTCTCCCCCACCTGCATCATTTTATTATTTTTATTGATTGGTTATAAGACCTCATTTGATGAGAGCCAATTTAATCGAATAATTAAAAAAGCCACTATTATTATTATTTTTTTTATATATTATATATACATATTTACTAAAGAGGACATCTTATAGGGGCAGTATGCGCATGTCCAACCCATTTACACTCAATTCAAGGTGACATATGGTTCAGTACAGTGGATATATTATGCAGTTACTGGTACTTTTTGGGCTGACAGTACCAACACAAGCATCAAGTGCCGCCCCCAAACAAGTGCCTCATCTGCCTAATGGGAAATTCGCTACTGATGACAAGGATGACTGATAGAAAATGTGAGGGGGGGGGGGGGGGGGAGTGGGAATTACATTTTCATAATATACCTATTTATTATATATCTTGCCCCATAGATGTATGGCCCACACAAGTCAGACCACGAAGAAATGTTTTATAATTTCCATTTTATAATTTTAGTTATTGCTGTCTGTGCCAGTCCCACACTAATTAAAAAATTGTAAATTATTAATTTATTTATTAACAGTTTTTTATTTCTTATAACAGTTCCGTTGCGCTTTACAATTGGAATTAATGAAATGGGCAAGTAGTGCAATATGACAAATACAGAAATGATTATTGTACAGAGCACATATTCACCACTAACAAGAGTCGTCCATAATGTAGGTAGGTACTGCACAGCGCAGGCCACCTGCTTTGCTCTCACTCACTTTGTATGTCATCCTGAGACAGGAACTTGGTCTGTAGAAAACACAAAAATAGTTACATAAACCCGCTCTGCCACATATAGACATGCAAATAGTGTAAAGAAAAGGTGGAATTTGCTTTAACATTACTCATGCTGCTCCCTTCCTATTGAATCAAATAGAACTGCCTGGTAGCTTTTGATCAATTCATTTAACTGAAAGTAACTTACCATGTTTACTGTCTGCGCTGTGCTTCCTGCTTTGTGCGAGATGTTAAAGTCCACACAGGAAGACATAGGACATCCTGTCATAATTATTCTATTGCCATGGAGACCGCGGGTCAGATTCCAGCATTATACACCAGATAACAGCTCCTCCAGGTTCTATTACCTCCATAAAACAGCTGTCACACAAGAATCCTCATGAAGCATTTATAAGTTGCTGGGAGCACAACCTTGGTCTTGGATGATTGTCATACTTGCCATTACATTGTACCCATACCAAAAGTCAGGATTCTTAGCTTCTAAATGCACTACACCATTATACTATTGACTCTGGTCCTGATTCCGATTTGTACCTAAACCCGATGATTTACATAGAAATCCAATTGTGGGGGAACAGCGCATACACAGGACCTGTTCTGAGTATGTGCAGAACTGGACCTACGTGATCGCTGGCTGTCCCCCCTTAGCTAGAGAATGACTGACATGCTGCTGTGTTTGGGGGGCAGAGTGAGGGAGCAACTGGGACTGTTCTACAAAACTGAGGCTTGTCCCTGTTTTATAGGCGTGCCGAGCTCAGAGTCTATGTTGTCTGATGCACACTGCCTGGACACGGCAGGGCCCTCAAGTGCAAGAGAATTTTTCTTTTGCTCATTTTTTGTCATTTGCTCCGTATTTGAGTATGCGCAACTTAAAGCAGCAACATGTGAATCACAGTTGTACACATCTCAGATATGTCTCTTCTGAGTGGCTGTAACTTTGTGGCAACTGGGTATTTGCACGTAGGATGCATTGTGACGGTGTGTTGTTGCCATGCAAACAGAATTGTGGGCTAATCCGAGGTGAGTGTAACCAGTTTTCTCTTACGTCCTAGAGGATGCTGGGGACTCCAAAAGGACCATGGGGTATAAACGGGATCCGCAGGAGCTTGGGCACACTAAAAAGACTTTGACTGGGTGTGAACTGGCTCCTCCCTCTATGCCCCTCCCCCAGACCTCAGTTAGACTTTGTGCCCAGGAGAGACAGGACACACACTAGGCGAGCTCTACTGAGTTTCTCTGGAAAAAGACTTTTGTTAGGTTTTTTATTTTCAGGGAGACCTGCTGGCTACAGGCTCCCTGCATCGAGGGACTGAGGGGAGAGAAGTCAGACCTACTTCTGCTTAGGTAAGGGCTCTGCTTCTTAGGCTACTGGACACCATTAGCTCCAGAGGGTTCGATCACTTGGTTCGCCTAGCTGCTTGTTCCCGGAGCCGCGCCGTCACCCCGCTCACAGAAGCCAGAAACCGGGTGAGTATTAGAAGAACCGAAGACTTCAGACGGCAGAAGACTTCAGTAACGGAGGTACAGCGCTCCATGCTCCCACACACACCACCAACGGCACTTCCAGGGTACATGGTGCTGGGGGGGGGGGGTCGGCCCTGGGCAGCAGTTACTGAGGTTTTTGGTACTGGTAAAAGCCATATTCAGTGCCCGGACACCGTATATAAGACCCCCGCCAGTATAAATAATTCAAATTTGAGCGGGACTGAAGCGCGCCGGGAAGGGGCGGGGCTTAGCCTCACAGCTCACCAGCGCCATTTTCTTCTCTCCACAGCCGCTGAAGAGAACGCTGGCCCGGACCTCCAAGCTCCTCACACGTAAAAAGGGAGCTAAACGGGGGGGGGGAATAATTTGGTGCTTTTGTTATTATTATTACAGCGCTGCTGACATATATTATTGTTGTGCAGTATATGGGCGCTGGGGTGTGAGCTGGCATACTCCCTCTGTGTTTCTCTCTCCAGGCTTCCCTGTAGGCTGTCCCCTTTATTCAGCCAGTGTGTGTGCTGGGTGTCGGTACTTCATGTCGGCATGTCTGAGGCTGAGTGTTCCTCCCACGGAGGAAGTTACTGGGGGCGCAGAAAAGGAGCTGGAAATGGCTCTGTCGGCACAGCCGACTGCTGATCGGGTTGCTATGTTGAGTTCACTTAATGCTAATGTGGCTTTGTTGTCTAAGAGGCTTGATAAATCTGATTCTCAGACACAAACATGGAGAAAATCCATGAAGGATGCTTTGGCTCAGGTGCAGACCCCTTCAGGGTCACAAAAACGTTCATTTACCCAGATGGTAGATAGATAGAGATGCCGACACGGACTCCGATTCCCATGTCGATTTTAATGAGGCTACTTTACACCCAAGGGTAGTTAAGAGTATTCAGTACATGATTGTGGCTATTAAAGATGTTTTGCATATCTCTGACGAACCTGCTGTTCAGGAGACAAGGATTGCCTATTTAAAGGGAAAAAACCTGAGGTGAAGTTTCCTCCCTCTCATGAAATGAATGCTCTTTGTGAAAAAGCTTGGGAGTCGCAGGACAAGAGGTGGCAGATTCCCAAGAGAATTTTTATGGCGTATCCTTTCTCCGAATGTCGACAAGGCTCTATCCCGTTTTTCCAAGAAGGTGGCGCTTCCGTCCCCTGACACGGCTGCTCTCAGGGATCCGGCGGATCGCAAGCTGGAGACGTCTTTGAAGGCCATTTTCGTTAATACTGGTGCATTGCTCAGACCTGCTGTGGCGTCGGCATGGGTGAGTAGTGCTATTGCTAAATGGGCTGATAATTTAGCTTCTGATATGGATACCCTTGATAAAGATAATATTCTTTGGACTCTTGGTTATATCAAGGATGCTGCAGATTACCTAAAGGAAGCTCTCCCCTTCAAAGGTAGTGTCTTGTTTGGTGACGGCCTGGCTGACCTGGTGTCTACCGCTACTGCGGGTAAGTCATCTTTTCTTCCTTATGTTCCCACACAACAGAAAAAGGCACCCCATCAACAGATGCAGTCCTTTCGACCTAATAAAGGTAAAGGCTCGTCCTTCCTCGCTTCAAAGGGTAGAGGAAGGGGAAAGAAGTTGCCTGCAGGATCAGGCACCCAGGTCCAAAAGTCCTCCCCCGCCTCTACCAAGTCCACCGCATGACGCTGGGGCTCCCCTGCGGGAGTCCGTGCCGGTGGGGGGCCATCTCCGGATCTTCAGTCAGGTCTGGGTTCAATCAGCCCTGGATCCTTGGGTCTTAGACATAGTGTCCCAAGGGTACAAGCTGGAGTTTCAGGAGATGCCCCCCCCCCGCCGCTTTTTCATATCGGCCTTGCCAGTTTCTCTTCCAGAAAAGAAGTAGTAAATGCTGCGATACAAAAGTTGTGTCAACACAGGGTCATTGTTCCCGTTCCCCCGTCCCAAAGGGCGGAAGGGTTCTATTCGAGCCTCTTTGTCGTACCGAAGCCGGACGGTTCGGTCAGACCGATTCTGAACCTAAAATCCCTCAATCCATACTTGAAAACTTTCAAGTTCAAGATGGAATCTCTTCGAGCTGTGATCTCCAGCCTAGAAGGGGGGGATTTTATGGCATCAGTCGACATAAAGGATGCCTAATTACACGTCCCGATTTATCTTTCGCATCAGGTCTTCCTGAGATTTGCGGTGCAGGATTGTCATTACCAATTTCAGACGTTGCCGTTTGGGCTTTCCACTGCCCCGAGGGTTTTCACCAAGGTTATGGCAGAAATTATGGTACTCCTTCGCAAGCGAGGGGTCACAATTATCCCGTACTTGGACGATCTCCTGATAAAGGCGAGGTCAAAGGAACAATTGTTAAAGAATGTGGAACTCTCCCTGACAGTTCTGCAACATCACTGTTGGATTTTAAATTTGCCAAAGTCTCAGTTAATTCCGACGACTCGGCTGCCCTTCCTGGGCATGATCCTAGACACGAAGCTTCAGAGAGTGTTTCTTCCGGAGGACAAAGCTCTACAAATACAGACCATGGTCAAGGAGCTTTTGAGACCGACAAGAGTGTCGATTCATCAATGCACTCGAGTGCTAGGGAAGATAGTGGCGGCTTACGAGGCCATTCCGTTTGGCAGGTTTAATGCCAGGGTGTTTTAGTGGGACCTGCTGGACTCACCTACACAAGCACCGGAAAATAAGTCTATTTTCCAGGGCCAGGATCTCTCTCCTGTGGTGGCTGCAAAGCTCTCACCTCCTAGAGCAGGGGTGGGGAACCTCTGGCCCGCAAGCCGTATAAGGCCCGCGAAGCCATTTGCTCCGGCCCACCCGCTTCTCTCAGTGAGACACGCCGCCGCTCAGTCCGGCGGCAGCGTGTCTCAGCTGTCAGGACAGGGAGGAGAACGCAGCAATGTCGGGTGGCGGCGGCGGCATGTAGGACTTGAAACCAGCCGCCGGTTCGTGAGCCAATCAGAGCTCGCAGACCGGCAGCCAATCAGGAGCCGCGGCTGCCAGTCCACGAGCTCTGATTGGCTCTCGAACCGGCGGCTGGTTTCAAGTCCTACACGCCGCCGCCCAACATAGCCGCGCTCTCCTCCGTGTCCCGCCGAAAGGAGCGGTAAGCAGCACGGGGGGGGGGGGGGGCATTTGTATACCTGGCACTGTGGGGGCATCTGTATACCTGGCACTGTGGGGGCATTTGTATACCTGGCACTGTGGGGGCATCTGTATACCTGGCACTGTGGGGGCATTTGTATACCTGGCACTGTGGGGGCATCTGTATACCTGGCACTGTGGGGGGGCATTTGTATACCTGGCACTGTGAGGGGCATTTGTATACCTGGCACGGTGAGGGGCATCTGTATACCTGGCACTCTGGGGGCATCTGTATACCTGGCACTGTGGGGGCATCTGTATACCTGGCACTGTGGGGGCAATTGTGGATCTGGCACTGCACTATTGGGGGCATATGTGTATCACGTCCCATTTTAACTGGCCACACCCATTTTTGGGGGCGCGCGCCTCCGGCGCGCACACACAGTACCTCTAAGGAGCAGACCTACTGGGGGGAAGGGTAATTTTTTAAGTTGAGAATTTTTGTATGGCCCCGAAGGATTTTATGAATATCCAAATGGCCCTCGGTAGAAAAAAGGTTCCCCACCCCTGTCCTAGAGGGACGCCGTTTCGGAATCCAGGACTGGGTCCTGCTGACCACAGATGCAAGTCTCCGAGGCTGGGACGCAGTCGCGCAGGGGAGAAGTTTCCAGGGAAAATGGTCAAGCCAGGAATCGTCTCTCCACATAAATGTTCTTGAGTTAAGAGCCATTTACAAGGGCCTCCTGCAAGCGAAGAACCTTCTTCAGGGTCTCCCTGTCCTAATCCAGTCGGACAACATCACAGCGGTGGTGTACGTAAACCGCCAAGGCGGAACAAGGAGCAGGGCGGCAATGGCGGAAGCCACAAGAATTCTCCGCTGGGCGGAGCAGCACATGAGCGCTCTGTCAGCAGTCTTCCTCCCGAGCGTGGACAACTGGGAAGCAGACTTCCTCAGCAGACACGATCTCCATCCAGGAGAGTGGGCTCTTCATCAAGAGGTATTTGCAGAAGTGACAAGGCGTTGGGGAATTCCTCAGATAGACATGATGGCGTCTCGCCTCAACAAGAAGCTTCCGAGGTATTGTTCCAGGTCAAGGGACCCCCAAGCCTGTGCAGTGGATGCCCTGGTAACTCCGTGGGTGTTTCAGTCGGTGTATGTGTTCCCTCCGCTTCCTCTCATTCCAAAGGTGTTGAGGATCATAAGACGAACAAGGGTTCAGGCAATACTCGTCGTTCCAGATTGGCCGTGGAGGGCCTGGTATCCGGATCTTCAGGAATTACTAGTGGAAGATCCCTGGCCGCTTCCTCTAAGAGAGGACCTGTTACTGCAGGGGCCCTGCGTGTTTCCGGACTTACCGCAGCTGCGTTTGACGGCGTGGAAGTTGAACGCCAGATTTTAGCTCGGAAGGGTATTCCCGGGGAAGTCATCCCCACTCTCCTTAAGGCTAGGAAGGCGGTCACGGCGAAACATTATCACCTTATTTGGAGAAAATATGTGTCGTGGTGTGAAACCAAAGCAGCTCCTGCGGAGGAGCTTCACTTAGGTCGTTTCCTCCATTTTCTGCAGGCAGGCGTGGATGCGGGCCTGTAATTGGGTTCCAACAAAGTGCAGATTTCGGCTTTATCTATTTTCTTTCAAAAGGAATTGGCCGTCCTTCCTGAGGTTCAGACTTTCGTGAAGGGAATGCTGCATATCCATCCTCCATTTGTGCCACCCGTGGCGCCGTGGGATCTTGAAGTGGTGTTGCAGTTTCTTATGTCTCACTGGTTTGAGCCTTTGCGTAAGGTTGAGTTGAAGTTTCTCACTTGGAAAGTGGTCATGCTTTTGGCTCTGGCGTCTGCCAGACGAGTGTCCGAGTTGGCGGCCTTGTCTCACAAGAGCCCATATTTGATCTTTCATTCGGATAGAGCTGAATTGAGGACTCGTCAACAATTTCTGCCGAAGGCGGTTTCTTCGTTTCACATAAACCAACCTATTGTGGTGCCTGTGGCTACGGATGCTGTGGCGGTCCCAAGATCTCTTGATGTTGTAAGAGCTTTAAAAATTTATGTCGCCAGAATGGCTCTTACTAGAAAAACGGAGGCTCTGTTTGTCCTGTATGCTTCCAACAAGATTGGAAATCCTGCTTCTAAGCAAACTATTGCACGCTGGATTTGTGATATGATTCAGCAAGCTCATTCTTCGGCTGGGCTACCGTTGCCGAAGTCAGTAAAGGCCCATTCTACCAGGAAGGTGGGCTCATCTTGGGCAGCTGCCCGAGGGGTCTCGGCACTTCAACTTTGCCGAGCAGCTACGTGGTCGGGTTCAAACACTTTTGCTAAGTTCTACAAGTTTGATACCCCGGCTGATGAGGACCTCGTTTGCTCAATCGGTGCTGCAGAGTCGTCCGCACTCTCCCGCCCGTTCTGGAGCTTTGGTATAGACCCCATGGTCCTTTTGGAGTCCCCAGCATCCTCTAGGACGTAACAGAAAATAGGATTTTAATACCTACCGGTAAATCCTTTTCTCCTAGTCCGTAGAGGATGCTGGGCGCCCATCCCAGTGCGGACTGTTCCTTGCAGTTGTATTGATACTGGTTACTTATGGTTACACGTGGTTTGTGTATCAGTTATGTTCAGCTTGTTGCTGTTGTTAGTTCATACTGTTATCTGGTTTCATGCTACTCTAGTTGTACGGTATGTTTGTGGTGTGGGCTGGTATGTTTAGTTAACAAAAATCCTTTCCTCGAAATGTCCGTCTCTCCTGGGCACAGTTCCTATAACTGAGGTCTGGGGGAGGGGCATAGAGGGAGGAGCCAGTTCACACCCAGTCAAAGTCTTTTTAGTGTGCCCAAGCTCCTGCGGATCCCGTCTATACCCCATGGTCCTTTTGGAGTCCCCAGCATCCTCTACGGACTAGGAGAAAAGGATTTACCGGTAGGTATTAAAATCCTATTATCCATAGGATTTCAGACAGAACTCTTGCATCTGGTATAGGGCTAGTGCAAATGCAGGCAGATAGTGATGACACTGTGGCTACTTTTACAAGTGAATGGATAACAGTGGTGCAACAGCTGCAGCTATTGATTTCCACAGCACTGTCCCTGGCTGTCTGCTCCAATACATGCGGGCATTATCTGGACCCGCTTCACTGAGATCTGGAGGTGAAGCGGATCTTTGCAAATACCGGCCGTAGCTTGCATGTTTATACATTTACCCCTGACTCTCTAATAGAGTAATAGTGTATAGCAGTCTGGAACCTGACATTAAAGGGCTGCGGGGTGGGGGAGGATAGGGTTAAGGGGAGAGGGGGGGGGGGGGTTGGCAATGGTTAGGCTATGAGGGAGAGTGGTTAGGGTTAGCCTACTGGAGTGATGGGTTAGGATTAGGGTGAAATACTTACCCAGAAGCCGTCGGCATTTCGTACCCAACCCATGTATACATTAGGACAGTGGTTCTCAAACTCGGTCCTCAGGACCCCACACGGTGCATGTTTTGCAGGTAACCCAGCAAGTGCACATGTGTATTAATTACTCACTGACACATTTTAAAAGATCCACAGGTGGAGCTAATTATTTCACTTGTGATCTGTGAGGAGACCTGCAAAACATGCACTGTGTGGGGTCCTGAGGACTGAGTTTGAGAACCTGTGCATTAGGAAGATGAAAATTTGCAAGTACATGCACGGTGGTTTACAAAAATAGCAAACTATAACGTCATGATTTCTTTACATTTTTAAAAAATGTGTTTATGTATGATGTGTTTCTTTATTAAACTGGTTTAATGTTTTTTGTTTTTTTTTACATCAGATACATTGTTCATCACAATACCACAGGAAAATTTATTTTAGGAATGTTGTGGATGTTTTAGTCGGGTGATATTTGTGTTGAGCGTCTGTGAGTACTATAATAAATAATGAATGTCACAATCTCTGTGCTTAGTAGCGATTACTGTGTTTTGACAGGAAACTATAGACTTGGCAATTGCAATTCTATATATCATAGAAGATCCTCAGCTATGCTTTTGAAGAATGTAGTGTTATTTTTTTTTTTTTTTGTATTACATTTTAACAATCTAGCGTCTGATCCCCCTGGTGGAGGGCTCCTCAAACTTCCACATAGAAACTCAGGAGCCTCAGGATAAAAGAATTTAGCATGCAACTTTTAGTGCATCATCAAGAAGAAGCAGTGTAGGGTCATCCGCCAGTGCAGGCTTAAAGGAAAGGAAAATAAACAATGCGTATAAACTGTTTATTTCCCATTTAGAATGTATGGTATTTTTGTTATAAAAGGCCACAAATGGCTAATAGGTAGCAGCTGGACTAGTAGGGCTATATTGTGTACTCTATACAGAACAACTGCAAGGGATATGGTTTGATTCCTTATTTTGCTTGTTTATAAGTTACACTACACTTACAAATTATTCAGACAATGAGTATGTTTACAATGAATTGAGCTGTTAGCCCATTACAATCATCACCAGGATTGAGCGCAGCACAACTTTCTGTATTTTCAACAACATAATGGGACCGCAACGGCGGGCCAACCAAACACTTAATAAGGTAAGCAGGAATCGAAGCACTGAGGCAGGCGCCCAGTATCCACTACGGACTACGAGAAGAGAAATTACCGGTAGGTATTAAATTCCTAATTTTTCTTACATCCTAGTGGATAACTGGGGATCTGTACTTTAGTACCACAGGGAAGTCCTAAAGCTCCCAAACGGGCATCATAAAAGGACAAACAGCGAATCAGATTTCCAGTGACGAGCAGTCCTTTTGAAATAAATCTTCAGAGCCCTCACCACATCCAATGACTCCTGGCCAACAGAAGCGTCAGACAACACTGGAACCACACTGGGTTGATTCACGTGAAAAGCTGACACCACTTTTGGCAAAAACAGAGGCCGGGTCCTGAGTTCTGCCCTGTCTGCATGAAATATCAAATAAGGGCTCTTACAAGATAAGGCCCTCAATTCAGAGACACGTCTGGTAGAAACCAATGCTAATAACATCCCTGTCTTCCAGGTGAGAAATTTAAACTCCACCATATGTAAGGGTTCAAACCAGTCCGATTGAAGAAAGGACAGAACCACATTGAGATTCCAAGGAGCTGTGGGAGGTACGAAGGGCAGTTGCATATGAAGAACTTCTTTTAGGAAAGTTTGTACTTCCGGCAACATGGAAAGTTGTTTCTGGAAGAAAATAGAGAGTGCTGAAATCTAGACTTTGATGGGAGTCCAAATGTAGGCCCATATCCACTCCAGCTTGCAGGAAAAGTAGAAAACAACCAATTCTAAATTCCATGGGAGAAACCTTTCTACTTTCACACCAGGAAACATACTTTTTCCAGATACGATGATAATGTTTTGATGTAACCATCTTCCTAGCCTGGACCATGGTGGAAATAACCCAGGAGGGAAGACCTTTTCTTGCTAGAATCTCCCTCTCAACTTCCAAGCCGTCAAACGTAGCTGCTGTAAGTCTGGATAGACGAACGGACCTTGTTGAAGATCCTTTTGGAGCGGCAGAGGCCAGGGATCCTCCGGAGCAAAGGATAGGAGGTCCGAGTACCACGCCCGTCGAGGTCAATCCGGTGCAATTAGAATTCCTTGAACGCTCTCCCTTCTTAAGTCTTTTTAGAACACTTGGGATTAGCGGTAGAGGAGGGAACAAGTACACAAACTAGAACGTCCAAATTGTCGTCAGCGCGTCCACTGCTACAGCCTGCGGATCCCTCGTCCTGGAACAGTAACGGCAAAGTTTCTTGTTGAGATGAGAAGCCATCAGATCTATCTGCGGACAGCCCCACCAGTGAATTAACTGTTGAAACACCTGGGGATGTAGGACCCATTCCCCCGGATGGAGGTCGTGTCTGCTGAGGAAGTTCGCTTCCCAGTTGTCCACTCATGGAATGAATATGGCTGAGATGGCCCTTAGGTTGGCCTCTGCCCAGACACTTCTTGCATCGCCGCTCGGCTTCTAGTTCCTCCTTGTCGGTTTATGTACGCCACCGCCGTGGCGGTCGATTGAACCTGGATCGCCTGATCATTCAGGAGATGGGAAGCTTGCAGAAGAGCATTGTAAATTGCCCTGAGTTCCAGGATGTTTATCGGCAGAGCCAATTCCTTAACTGACCATATTCCCTGGAACTGGGCCCCTTGGGTCACAGCCCCTCAACCCCGGAGGCTGGCATATGTTGCGAGTAGAATCCACGAGTGGATATTGAAATTCCTGCCTTCTACCTGGTGAGGAACTTGTAGCCACCATAAGATAAATCCGGGCTTTTGGCGATAAGGTCACCTCCTGATGCATGTGAAGGTGAGACCCTGACCATGTGTCCAGCAGATCCAGCTGAAATGGGCGGGCATGAAATCTGCCATACTAGATTGCCTCGTAAGCAGCAATCATCCTGCCCAGCAAGCGTATGCAAAGATGTATGGACACCTTGCGAGGACGGAGCACTGAGCAGACGATAGCCTGGATAGCTAAGGCCTTGTCCATTGGAAAAAAAACACCTTTTGAGACACTGTATCCAATATCATTCCCAGGAACTGAAGACGTCGGGTCGGTTCCAGGTGAGATTTCTGGAAATTTAGGATCCACCCATGATCTGTAAGCAGGCGAGTCGTCTGATCGATGCTGTGCAATAGACGCTCCCTGGACATAGCATTTTTCAGGAGATCGTCCAAGTAGGGGACTATGTTGACTCTCATCATGCGCAGTTGCAGCATCATCTCCGCCATGACTTTGGTGAAGACCCTCGGAGCTGTGGACAGGCCAAAGGGCAAGGCCTAAAATTGGAAATGGTTGTCCAATATGGCGAACCTGAGGTAAGCCTGTTGAGGGGGACACATAGGAATGTGAAGGTAAGCATCCTTGACATCCAGAGACACCAGGAACTCCCCCTCCCCCAGACCGGACACCACTGCCCGCAGGGATTCCATCTTGAATTTGAACAACCTAAGACACGGAATTAGAGACTTCAGGTTTAAGATGTGTCACACTGAACAGTCTGGTTTTGGAACGACAGAATGACTGGAGTAAAAACCCCTGTTGTGTAACGGAGGAGGTACCGGAACCACCACCCCTGTCTGCAAAAGTTTTTGAATGGCCTCTTGCAAGGTAACTTCTGCTGCGGGCAAAACTGGGAAGACCGATTTGAAAAATCTGTGAGGAAGTACTTGAAATTCCAGCCGGTATCCCTGGGAAATGAGGTCCCTCACCCAAGGATCCCAGCAGGACTTCGCCCACACGAAGTGTTGAAGGCAAGCACCTACCTGAAAGTCGCCTTGCTGCTGGGGCCAACCGTCACACAGAAGGCTTAGCGGCAGGGGATCCGGTGGTCTGGTCCAGGGATGCAGCAGTTGCAGGTTTACGGGACTTACCACGAGATCCTCTCGGAATGGTGGAGGCACCCCTGCCTCTGAACCTTGCCACACAAAAGGACTGCGAGGGTTCTGTGTAAGAACGTCTATCAGGTGGCGCAGCCGACAGCAGATAGGTAGACTTACCCGCCGTTGCCTGGGAGATTCATTTATTTAATTTCGTCCCCAAACAAGGGATTACCTGTAAAGGGAAGATTTTGTACACCCTTTTTGGAATCAGCGTCCGCTGACCATTGACGTAACCACAGAGCTCTGCGTGCCGAAACAGCCATAGCAGTAGTACGGCCATTTATCTTACACAATTCCTTAATAGCCTCGCTCATAGAATTTGCAGCATCCTGTATGTGTTGCAGTAGAGTAATGACCTCATCCTGGGGCAGAGAGTCTAATCCATTAATAATATTATCGGACCACTTGACTACTGCCCTGGAAATCCGCCCACAAACTATTGTGGTGCAGTGTGCTATGCCTGCTGCCGTATATATATTGCCTTGAGAGTGGTCTCAATCTTACGGTCAGCAGAGGCTTTAAGGGATATGGCCGCTGGCACCGGCAGTACCAATTTCCGAAGACAGTCTGGACACAGACGTATCGACTGACAGGGTTTTTTCCCATACCTTCCTGTCCTCAGCTGGGAGGGGAAAAGTAGATAAAAACCTCAGAGGAATTTTAAATTTCTTGTCAGGGTTTACCCATGCCTCCCTGGCCAGGAGTTTAATTCCTTAGACACAGGAAAAGTGGCTGAGGTCTTGGGTCTAACATTAAAGTACAACTCCTTATCTGGTTCTGCTTCCTGATCAGATATGTGAAGAACCTCTCTTACAGCATAAATGAGGGCCTCCACCCCAGGGGACAGAGAGCGGCCCTCATCCATATCATCATCATCATCATCATCCACATCAGGCCGATCAGAATCAGACTGGAACACCTGTGGCAGTAAGTGTTTATGTGAAACCAACAGAGGGGGCTGAGAAGCCTTTCTGGTATCTGCTGCCATACAATCAATAGACTGTTTTAACACCTGTCTCTCCTTTTTAGCTGCAGTTAATTCTGAATTTACATTCTGAATCATGCTTTTAAAAGTATCCAGCCAGTCAGGTGCCTGTGAACTGTGTCCCTGTGGAGATAAAGAGCACTGTTCACACATGAGGGACCCCGCTGAAGAAGGGTTACAGTTACAAGCAGCACACATAACTATGTCAACAGACATCTTTACACAACTGTAATACAGCGCAGCTCACTGACAAACACCTCCACACAGACCCTAAAGCGCCCCTGGAGTGACAGAGAAACGGCGACCAGCCCACGAAACACAGCAGCGTGATGCGTGAACTTATGTGTATAACCTTATAAACGTGCAGCGGTGATACCGCTGATGTGCTCCCCCTGCTATGACCCCCTGGTACCAGTACAGAGTCTGCAACAGTGTGAGTCCATGGAGGAGCAGCGTGCATGCAACCTTGATGATACGCAGCAGCAGGAAATGGCGCCTTCCCACCTCTGGTCCCGCTCCCCAGGAAGTCCCGCCCCTTGTAATGGCGTGCAGTCCCCTTCAAGTTTTATACTGGCTTTGCAACATAAAACCGTACGCACAAAGCCTAGTAGACAGTGAGCACTGTAGAGCATGAGCCCTGAGCCAGGGTAGTCCACGGAGGGCACCGCAGCTTGTGGCTCATGACCGCCACGGGACATTGCCGCCGAACTGCACCAGGGA
The DNA here is from genome assembly GCF_028390025.1 of Pseudophryne corroboree. Taxonomy (NCBI): domain Eukaryota; kingdom Metazoa; phylum Chordata; class Amphibia; order Anura; family Myobatrachidae; genus Pseudophryne; species Pseudophryne corroboree. Next base: position 192,432,218 of record NC_086449.1, on the reverse strand, counting down.
CCCCGGAGTTAACTCTCACCACACCTGACGATCTTCGGCATCTGTTAAGATGTGGCGGCTAGCTGCTAGCGTGGGCACACACAGTATTGGTGTGTGAACCATTAACCCTCAGGATGTTGGTTCGGTCTGCCCTCTAAGTCCCACGAAGCAGGTAGACTGGTTGCCAACCAGTACTACCTGAAAATAAAGAACTTAACTAAAAAAATAAAGGAAACTCTCTGGAGATCCAGAGAAACGCACCCAGCTCCTTGGGTACATTTTTCTAAATGGAGTCTGGTAGGAGGGGAGGAGCTGGCCCACACATACACACACGAAAGGTTTTAAGGTGCCAGGCTCCAGTGGACCCGATCTATACCCCATGGTACTAAAGTGCAGATCCCCAGTATCCACTAGGACGTAAGAGAAAAACCTTAGCTACTCAGGATGTCCAGTGAAATCATGCTGCTGTAGTCAGTGAAGCTGTGTCTGGGGACACAACCACTGGCTTTGGCATGCCCAGGAAACAGGGCCGATACACGCCCATATTCAGGAATGCTGCCCCCAAACACAAGACCATCTTAACAGCATTGTAGCCAGTGGGCAAAACAATGCACAGGTGCCCCTACCCACTCATTCATGGGAATAAATTTAAAAAAAAATAAGATTTTACTTACCGATAAATCTATTTCTCGTAGTCCGTAGTGGATGCTGGGGACTCCGTCAGGACCATGGGGATATAGCGGCTCCGCAGGAGACAGGGCACAATAATAAAAGCTTTAGGATCAGGTGGTGTGCACTGGCTCCTCCCCCTATGACCCTCCTCCAAGCCTCAGTTAGGATACTGTGCCCGGACGAGCGTGCATAATAAGGAAGGATATTGAATCCCGGGTAAGACTCATACCAGCCACACCAATCACACCGTACAACCTGTGATCTGAACCCAGTTAACAGTATGATAACAACGAAGGAGCCTCTGAAAAGATGGCTCACAACAACAATAACCCGATTTTTGTAACAATAACTATGTACAAGTATTGCAGACAATCCGCACTTGGGATGGGCGCCCAGCATCCACTACGGACTACGAGAAATAGATTTATCGGTAAGTAAAATCTTATTTTCTCTGACGTCCTAGTGGATGCTGGGGACTCCGTCAGGACCATGGGGATTATACCAAAGCTCCCAAACGGGCGGGAGAGTGCGGATGACCCTGCAGCACCGAATGAGAGAACTCCATGTCCTCCTCAGCCAGGGTATCAAATTTGTAGAATTTAGCAAACGTGTTTTCCCCTGACCAAGTAACTGCTCGGCAAAGTTGTAAAGCCGAGACCCCTCGGGCAGTCGCCCAAGATGAGCCCCCTTCCTTTTGGAATGGGCTTTTACCGATTTTGGCTGTGGCAGGCCTGCCACAGAATGTGTAAACTGAATTGTATTACAAATCCAGCGAGCAATCGTCTGCTTAGAAGCATGAGCACCCATCTTGTTGGGTGCATACAGGCTAAACAGCGAGTCAGATTTTCTGACTCCAGCCTTCCTGGAAACATTTTTCAGGGCCCTGACAACGTCAAGTAACTTGGAGTCCTCCAAGTCCCTAGTACCCGCAGGTACCACAATAGGTTGGTTCATGTGAAAAACAGAAAACACCTTAAGGAGAAATTGAGGACGAGTCCTCAATTCTGCCCTGTCAGAATGAAAAATTAAGTAAGGGCTTTATATATGATAAAGCCGCCAATTCTGACACACGCCTGGCTGAAGCCAGGGCTAATAGCATCGTCACCTTCCATGTGAGATATTTTAAGTCCACAGTGGTGAGTGGTTCAAACCAATGTGACTTTAGGAAACTCAAAACAACATTGAGATCCCAAGGTGCCACTGGGGCACAAAAGGAGGCTGTATATGCAGTACCCCTTTTACAAACATCTGAACGTCAGGCACTAAAGCCAGTTCTTTCTGGAAGAAATTCGACAGGGCCGAAATTTGAACCTTAATGGACCCTAATTTTAGGCCCATAGACAGTCCTGTTTTCAGGAAATGTAGGAAACGACCCAGTTGGAATTCCTCTGTAGGGGCCTTCTTGGCCTCACACCACGCAACATATCTTCGCCAAATGCGGTGAAAATGTTTTGCGGTTACATCCTTCCTGTCTTCGACCAGGGTAGGGATGACTTCATCTGGAATGCCCTTTCAGGATCCGGCGTTCAACCGCCATGCCGTCAAACGCGGCCGCGGTAAGCCTTGGAACAGACAAGGCCCCTGCTGGAGCAGGTCCTTTCTTAAAGGTAGAGGCCACGGGTCTTCCGTGAACATCTCTTGAAGTTTCGGGTACCAAGTCCTTCTTGGCCAATCCGGAACCACGAGTATCATTCTTACTCATCTCCCTCTTATGATTCTCAGTACTTTTTGTATGAGAGGCATAGGAGGGAACACATACTCTGACTGGTACATCCACAGTGTTACCAGAGCGTCCACCGCTATTGCCTGAGGGTCCCTTGACCTGGCGCAATATCTAGTTTTTTGTTCAGGCGGGACGCCATCATGTCCACCTTTGGTTTTTCACAACGGTTTACAATCATGTGGAAGACTTCCCGATGAAGTCCCCACTCTCCCGGGTGGAGGTCATGCCTGCTGAGGAAGTCTGCTTCCCAGTTTTCCACTCCCGGAATGAACACTGCTGAGAGTGTTATCACATGATTTTTCGCCCAGCGAAGAATCCTTGCAGTTTCTGCCATTTCCCTCCTGCTTCTTGTGCCGCCCTGTCTGTTTACGTGGGCGACTGCCGTGATGTTGTCCCACTGGATCAATACCGGCTGACCTTGAAGCAGAGGTCTTGCTAAGCTTAGAGCATTGTAAATTGCCCTTAGCTCCAGTATATTTATGTGGAGAGAAGTCTCCAGACTCGATCACACTCTCTGGAAATTTTTTCCTTGTGTGACTGCTCCCCAGCCACTCAGGCTGGCATCCGTGGTCACCAGGACCCAGTCCTGAATGCCGAATCTGCGGCCCTTTCATAGATGAGCACTCTGCAGCCACCGCAGAAGAAACACCCTTGTCCTTGGAGACAGGGTTATCCGCTGATGCATCTGAAGATGCGATCCGGACCATTTTTCCAGCAGATCCCACGTAAAGGTTCTTGCGTGAAATCTACCGAATGGGATCGCTTTGTAAGAAACCACCATTTTTCACAGGATCCTTGTGCAATGATGCACTGATACTTTTCCTGGTTTTAGGAGGTTCCTGACTAGCTCGGATAACTCCCTGGCTTTCTTCTCCGGGAGAAAACATCCTTTTCTGGACTGTGTCCAGAATCATCCCTAGGAACAGTAGACGTGTCGTCGGAAAAAACTGCGATTTTGGAATATTTAGAATCCACTCGTGCTGTCGTAGAACTACTTAAGATAGTGCTACTCCGACCTCCAACTGTTCTCTGGACCTTGCCCTTATCAGGAAAGCGTCCATATTTCTTTTAAGAAGAATCATCATTTCGGCCATTACCTTGGTAAAGACCCGGGGTGCCGTGGACAATCCAAACGGCAGCGTCTGAACTGATAGTGACAGTTCTGTACCACGAACCTGAGGTACCCTTGGTGAGAAGGGCAAATTTGGACATGTAGGTAAGCGTCCCTGATATCCAGTGACACCATATCGTCCCCTTCTTCCTGGTTCGCTATCACTGCTCTGAGTGACTCCATCTTGATTTGAACGCTTGTATGTAAGTGTTCAAATATTTCAGATCTCACCTAGCCGTCTGGCTTCAGTACCACAATATAGTGTGGAATAATACCCCTTCCCTTGTTGTAGAAGGGGTACTTTGATTATCACCTGCTGGGAATACAGCCTGTGAATTGTTCCCAATACTGCCTCCCTGTCGGAGGGAGACGTTGGTAAAGCAGACTTCAGGAACTTGTGAGGGGGAGACGTCTCGAATTTCCAATGTACACCTGGGATACTACGTGTAGGATCCAGGAGTCCACTTGTGAGTGAGCCCACTGCGTGCTGAAACTCTTGAGATGACCCCCTACCGCACCTGAGTCCGCTTGTACGGCCCCAGCGTCATGCTGCGGACTTGGCAGAAGCTGTGGAGGGCTTCTGTTCCTGGGAATGGGCTGCCTGCTGCAGTCTTCTTCCCTTTCCTCTACCCCTGGGCAGATATGACTGGCCCTTTTGCCCGCCTGCCCTTATGGGGACGAAAGGACTGAGACTGAAAAGACTGTGTCCTTTTCTGCTGAGATGTGACTTGGGGTAACAAAAGGTGGATTTTTCAGCTGTTGCCATGGCCACCAGGTCCGATGGACCGCCCCTTTATACGGCAATACTTCCATGTGCCGTCTGGAATCTGCATCACCTGACCACTGTCGTCTGGCAGATATGGACATCACATTTACTCTTGATGCCAGAATGCAAATATCCCTCTGCGCATCTCGCATATATAGAAATGCATCCTTAAAATGCTCTATAGTCAATAAAATCTTGTCCCTGTCAAGGGTATCAATATTTTCAGTCAGGAAATCCGACCAAGCCCCCTCAGCGCTGCACATCCAGGCTGAGGCGATTGCTGGTCGTAGTATAACACCAGTATATGTGTATATACTTTTAGGATATTTTTCAGCTTCCTATCAGCTGGCTCCTTGAGGGCTGCCGTATCTGGAGACGGTAACGCCACTTGTTTTTATAAGCGTGTGAGCGCCTTATTCACCCTAAGGTGTGTTTCCCAACTCGCCCTAACTTCTGGCGGGAAAGGGTATACCGCCAATAATTTTCTATCGGAGGAAACCCACGTATCATCACACACTTCATTTAATTTATCTGATTCAGGAAAAATTACAAGTAGTTTATTCACACCCTACATAATACCCTTATTTGTGGTACTTGTAGTATCAGAAATATGTAACACCTCCTTCATTGCCCTTAACATGAAACGTGTGGCCCTAAAGGAAAATACGTTTGTTTCTTCACCGTCGACACTGGAGTCAGTGTCCGTGTCTGTGTCGACCGACTGAGGTAAATGGGCGTTTTTACAAGCCCCTGACGGTGTCTGAGACGCCTGGACAGGTACTAATTTGTTTGCCGGCCGTCTCATGTCGTCAACCGACCTTGCAGCGTGTTGACATTATCACGTAATTCCTAAATAAGCCATCCATTCCAGTGTCGACTCCTTAGAGAGTGACATCACCAATACAGGCAATTTGCTCCGCCTCCTCACCAACATCGTCCTCCTACATGTCGACACACACGTACCGACACACAGCACACACACAGGGAATGCTCTGACAGAGGACAGGACCCCACTAGCCCTTTGGGGAGACAGAGGGAGAGTTTGCCAGCACACACCAAAAACGCTATAATTATACAGGGACAACCCCTTATACAAGTGTTTTCCCTTATAGCATTTTTATATATGTAATCATATCGCCAAATAAGTGCCCCCCCTCTCTGTTTTAACCCTGTTTCTGTAGTGCAGTGCAGGGGAGAGCCTGGGAGCCTTCCTCACAGCAGAGCTGAGCAGGAAAATGGCGCCGTGTGCTGAGGAGAATAGGCCCCGCCCCCTTTTCGGCGGGCTCTTCTCCCGGAGTTTGTGAGATCTGGCAGGGGTTAAATACATCCATATAGCCTCAAGGGCTATATGTGATGTATTTTAGCCATAAAAAGGTATTATACATTGCTGCCCAGGGCGCCCCCCCCAGCGCCCTGCACCCTCAGTGACAGTTGGTGACTGTTGGTGAAGTGTGCTGACAACAATGGCGCACAGCTGCAGTGCTGTGCGCTACCTTATGAAGACTGAAAGTCTTCTGCCGCCTGTTTCTGGACCTCTGGACCTCTTCAACTTCGGCATCTGTAAGGGGGGTCGGCGGCACGGCTCCGGGACGAACCCCAGGGTGAGACCTGTGTTCCGACTCCCTCTGGAGCTAATGGTGTCCAGTAGCCTAAGAAGCAAATCCATCCTGCACGCAGGTGAGTTTTCTTCTCTCCCCTAAGTCCCTCGTAGCAGTGAGCCTGTTGCCAGCAGGACTCACTGAAAATAAAAAACCTAACTTAAACTTTTATTCTAAGCAGCTCAGGAGAGCCACCTAGATTGCACCCTTCTCGTCGGGCACAAAAATCTAACTGAGGCTTGGAGGAGGGTCATAGGGGGAGGAGCCAGTGCACACCACCTGATCCTAAAGCTTTTATTATTGTGCCCTGTCTCCTGCGGAGCCGCTATATCCCCATGGTCCTGACGGAGTCCCCAGCATCCACTAGGACGTCAGAGAAATTGTAACTTACCCCTCCTGCAGTTTTGGCCTGTCTCTCCACATACTTTCATACAGTCAATGGCTATCAGCACTCTCACTGGTGAATAGATCCAGTCATCCACCATTTAGCATGCTGACAGCCATTCACTGTCCAGCTGCAGGCTGGGAAGCAGGTAGAGAATGCTGCCTGGGTGCTCTAACTTGTTAAAGGCGCAGATTGCCCAGTCGAATTTCTCTACCTGCCTCCCAAGAAGTTTCGGAGGCATAAGCCCACCACTGCTCGAAGGCCCCTAAAATCATGGGGCCATGAGCAGCTGTCCTGTCCAAACACCAGCAGCATGTCAATCTCCGCATGTGCTCATATAAAATATCAGAGATGTGCATTAACATCGAATTAACATACATATCTGAATCTGGCCCCATGTCAATGCGCTAGTCAGTAATTGTACAGAACGTCTTATACATTTATGCTATACTGACCATTTTTAGGAAGGCAGGCTTTAATGACAAAAAGAGTTATCTTTATTGAAGTGCACTGTGATATATCCAAAAACAGATTGTCGATCTGCCTTAAAATCTTATCTTTTCTAAGCTAAATAATAGTTTAAGAAGTGATCACTGACCAACCAGCCCATTATATTACTGTATATACCTCTTAATCTTTTTTGACGCAGACCAATAATCTATTTTTATATCTATCATGGTGCACGTCGAAGTTTTTTACTTCAAAGTCGGTATGTTCAAAATGTCTGGGTTATTAGAGGTAGCTCCACCTTTTTCTCACTTACCACAATAAAAGTAACTATTATTTGAAAAATTTGTAAAAAATTATAAAATTATAATAATACATATATTTAACCAGTAACAAAATTGGTGGTTGGTAGAATCCTTGCCTTTTCGAAACATTCAGTGAATATGCAATTTCCTCTGGGAGACGGTAAAGTCATCAAAGAATATAAACATTTTATGCATACCAGGTCACATACATATGACAAATTAAGGACCTCATACATTTGCAGCGGATTGCGCCAATTCCCCATTCCCACGATGCATGGGTTAGGGGAATCAGGGAAATTCAACATGCTGAAATTCCCTGATTTGCCTATCCTGCCGAAAATATTATCTGGATCAGCAAATTGGGGAATTTTAAAATGTAGAATTTATCTGAATCCTTGAAGGATCGCAGATCATCGATGGCCGGCAATCAGCGTTATTGAACGGCAAACCTGATTGAATCAGGAAAACCAGAAGCAGATGTATGAGGCCCTTTAGGCATAACTTAAGGGGAAATACCAGGGAACATACAAAAGGTACAAAGATTTTTTTTTAAATGGAAATCATAAGGCTGGTTTTGGCTTATAACTAACTTTAAATTTAGTGGTGAAATCGCTGAGATCACACAGGTTTCTTTATCTCTGTAACTATTGCTTAACCCTTTAGAAATGGCAATTAAAAATACCAAAATAAGTTCACCCTGTTGCTAAAGAGAAAAAAAAAAAAAGTGTTTTTCTTTTAAATTATTTATCACAATAAAAAGAAAATATAGCTTTTATTCGCAAATATATATCTGTTAGCATAGAGCAGACATTTTTGAGTTGTTTCACTGCATTAGCTGCCATAATTTATGCTGGGAGACTATTCCATGCTAAACCGTAAATGATTGTCTTAAGATATCCCTAGACCAAGAACTATCAGGGAAGGGTTCTAGATTGACATAGAAAAAAATAGATTTAAGTAAAATATCCTCCACTTCAGATTCTTTGCCACACTAATGACAAAAGTCTGGAGCTTGGTATTGTTCTAGAGAAATTAGTAGCTAAATAAAGCTATTCATATATAGCAAAATAGAATTATCATATATTAAAAGCAACCAACTACAATGTAAGAGCAGTGGTTTCCTGTTATTCATCAGCTTCTAGACTGGTCAAATACATGGAAATGATAAAAGTCTACATTTGGTTCCACTCCTTTAGGTGGCTACATCGGAAGAAGCAGGCCCAATCCCCTTTCAGTGCAAGCTATTGATGTGCAGTGTATAGAATGCCCAGGGCTCAGGAATATAGATCACTCCAGGGTATTTCTTGCGGAGAATTTCATCATTCCATAACCATACGATCCAAACTGCAATAAGGAGCAAAGTGGCAGAAAATGAGAGGAGTAAGAAGAGGCCATTACTGTCCAGGCGCAAGCCCTTGCGCTTTTGGTGTAGGATGAGAGCGAGCATTGCAAAAAAGGTGAAAATGAAGATTATGAAGATCTGTCCTTCAGTCACCAGGTACCTGCAAGAAATGGGAGTTTAGGGATTACATAGGAGGGAAACATTCTCCAAATGAAGAGAAGCAATAGCACACGAGGACATGCACTGAATCTGGAGGGAGGTAGTTTCAGTGGAAAACTTACTTCACAGAAAGGGTAGTGGATAAGTGGAATAGCCTCCCATCAGGGGTGGTAGAGGCTAATAGAGTAGAGCAATTTAAACATGCTTGAGATAGACATAATGATATCCTTACAAAGATCTTAGGCTCTAATAGGGTTTGAGATAACAATAAGGTTAAAAAAAGGGCAAACTAGATGGGCCGAGTGTTTCTTATCTGCCGTCAAATTCTATGTTTCTATTTTTCATAGCAAAGGCAAAACTGAGACAACACTTATAATTAGATGTACAGGTTTATAATCTGAGTGCAATAAAGATACTTACCAGTAATACAGGCTGCCAGGTACCAGTAAAGACCAGGCTGACAAAGGCATCCGACTCTCGCCCCTCACTGTCGTGAAACAACCGGAAAAGTAGATAAACAGGATGAGGAAAAATGGAATGTACCTGTAAGAGATCAGACATATGAGGTGTAATGATTGTTAGACAGTAGTCTCAATAATGTGACATATACCAAATCCAAACACCCTTTACTTCACCCTTTCACAAACAGTACAGCATTATAAACCCACATATATTATAGGACAGCAGTCACTCTGGGTATATTAACAGGCAGAGACAAAGGACCCCCATTCTATGGTTAGTAAAAGCCTCAAAGGGAATACTATTTTAATTTTAGCATTACTAGCATGGAAGGAATAATAACAGTGCCACTGTTACTATATGGAATATTCAAGTTATGAAGCGGCAGCCAAAATGTATGGACAACTAAAATAATACATTCTTACATTGTATTAGCATCATCTATAAATTCTTTACCCCCCCCCACCCTCCCCTGTACAATTATATGTACTGTTACAGACATCAAACAAACTCTTACCACATGGAATGACCCAAATATTCATCATAATAATACAACAACTCAAAGGAGTCCACCTGTGATAAAACAGAAGCACATGTGAGGGAAGCTGTTATAAGACACAGGATGAGCACAGTGGATTAAGATCTTACCCATGTTCAATTAACAGGACAAAAAATAAAATAAATTATATTATCTGCTGTAAATGTTTGTCTTGATAGTGGATCATTAATGCAGCCAATCAGAACTTAGCAGTTAGCATTTGTGTAAGAAATGGCACCAACATACCCAGCTACAACTGTGAGATAAGAGGGCGTGTGTGCTCGACACCATCTCTTATGTTTAAACAGAACAGTTTCCTCACCTCCCGCATTACTGCTGCAGAACCCTACTCCCATCTTATCCCCCCGCCTTCTCACCAGGGTGGGGGGCTGCAGCTTTTGCATGATTGGGTTGTCTCGCACAGACAGGTGGAGCTGATATCCGCTGAAGATCAGTCTATGATTTACAGAATCCCCGACAAGATGGATACTCGCCCCCATCACAAAGGTCATGATGCTGATATATATTACAGAGTTAGGCAGGGTTTTTGGAGATCTCTCTATTAGCTGGAAGAGACAGAGGCAAACATAAACAGCAGAAAATGGGAATATACATAGCCTGGTATTAACAAATGATCACAGTACGATAAGTTATTATACAGAGCTGGATGTGTTGGCGGATTAATATATATAGCAATTATGCACAAGGCAATCATGCACAATTATGCATTATGCATAACCGCCGACCTGTGCATTTGTGTTTTCCTCCACTACTTTTTTTTTTTTTTATAGAATTGGACAGATGTGAGGAAAAAGGGGCAAAGCATACATCTAATATAACCCTTCATATGCCATGACTAAAGCAGGACTTTATGTGCAACTGTCAACTGCACATAGTGAAGTGAGCTAGAATGCAGCCCACACATTTATTAGGAACCGATGGCATAACCAATCCACATTTATTTATGATCAGGAGATACTGGTTCCTAGTAAATGGACTGTCAGATTCTCATAACTATTAATTAAGCCCGTATAATTTCTGTCTCCATTATGTGTAGGCAACAGGCCCACTGTAAGGTCCCTCTCAGCTTTTCTCTACACATGGCTCCCATCTGATCTAATCTGAGCTTTATTTACAAGTGGTGCTGCGTTTGGTATGGTCTATGGTCTTACATTACAAAGGCCCTGAACCATAGCTTGTTGTGGAAAATAAAAATAGGGACATACTATTTAGTAATTTTACATAAATTAAATTAATGATTATATTTTTTCTCCATCCTTGACTATACATGTCACAAACCAGAACCTTTAGTAACCTTGTATTGAGCAAAGTGAGCCCGCAAGGCGATGCGTTTCTACAAATGGTTGTCCCAGATTTAAAAATTATCCACATTAACCCCAGAAATGCAAAAAAATAAAAAAGTGGGTCGCCCATGTTTGTGTCGATCACTGCCATGTCGACCTTTTAATCATGTCGACCTTTTGTCCAGGTCGACCTTTCATATGTCAACCTTATGTCAATACCAACCTAATGACTGTTGATCTAGACATTGTAGCTCTTGTATACCACACCCCCTTAAGTCATGGGTGCCAGACTGAACTATTCAATTGTTTTGCCGATGAGCGCGAGTGCCCATAACTTACTGTGTCTAAATGCTCCGGGTTTAGCCACGTAAATTGGGCGTGATGCTGAAACTGCAGTATGGGTGCCCCAAAGGCCAGAATTTTTGCGTATTTCTGCTTGCCACCTCAGGAGGGAGCGAGCAGGTATAATAGTGCCCATGGCACTCGCGTCCTTTCTGCAAAACAACTGAATAGCTCCGTAGGGCGCCAAACTATTTAATTTCCCCCCTTAATGTAATAATTATAGGGTCTAAAATACTTTCTAGCATAATTGCACATTATTATCCAATTTTACCTTCAAGAGTAGGAGTGGAGTTATAATGTTATAAGCCATGTGAAAGTAGTCGCCTGCGCTGGGCTTATTCAATGGGAACCAGTCCAAGGGAAGGATAATCTGCAGATGAAACAAGCAGGATAACTAGAGTATAATGAGACAAGTGTTGTCATATTGGGAAAGAACCCATAATATTCCTCATTCCTTGAAGCAGATTATTTACTCACGTGTGGATCTTAAAAGGTATCTAATGATGCAATACTTTATTACAGTGAGAGGAACAAGTAGTATGTTGCAGCTATGTATAATACAGCAACTAGAATACATAATTGAGATTATACAGCAATAGAATAGACAGGAATGAACTGACAGGGAACATGCATAAGAACATGGTAGCGTCTAGTTCCCCTTCCGTAAATGTCAGCCGGTGACATCACAGGCCATGTGACGGTCCGTTTTACACATGCACATCAACAGGGTAGCATCTAGTTTCCTTTCATGGAGAGGACCTTTCCCATAAGCCATGTCACAAACTATTTGGAATAGTAACCTGTGGTGAGCGAAGCGGAGCGAGACACCGAGCCCGAAGCGTGGCGAGCCCGCGAGGGTCCATTGGTGCATAGACAAAAAGAAATAATAATAATAATTTTATTTATATAGCGCTCTTTCTCCAATAGGACTCAAGGCGCTTAACAGATACATAGCATAATATAGTACACAAAATAATGAAGTACATTTTCATAAAATACAGAAGCATGAAGATACTAAAAGGGACATTATGGAAATGCTTGAGTAAACAGAAAAGTCTTGAGTCTACTTTTGAAGCATTCTATAGTTGGGGCCTCTCGCACTGTGTGGGGAAGTGAGTTCCATAGAGTCGGAGCAGCATGACTAAAAGCTCGACCCCCAGATGAATTACGGGAGATTCTAGGTACTGCTAAAAGTCCTGCATCTACAGATCGCAGTAATCGAGTGGGGCAGTATGGGGTCAGAAGCTGCTTCAGGTACCTTGGGCCCTGGTCATGTAATGCTTTGAAACTCAGTAAGCCAATCTTGAAGATGATTCGCCATCTTACAGGCAGCCAGTGAAGGGAGTAGAGGATGGGTGTTATGTGGCTAGAACGGGGCTGGTTGGTTAACAGCCTGTTTTGCACCAGCTGTAAGCGTTGCAATTGTTTTGCTGGGAGATCAAGATAGAGGACATTACAGTTGTCTAATCGAGATGATACAAATGCGTGGATGACTTTTGGCAGATCATCTGAGGGAATTAAGTGCTTGATTCTGGCTATGTTCCTCAGGTGAAAGAATGAGGATTTGATTGTGGCTGATATCTGATGTTTAAGTGTCAAGTCACCATCCAGGACAAAGCCAAGATTCCGCACACGATCACTGGTCTGTAATTCTGAATCCCCGAGTGTAAGTCCAGTTGGTTGGCTATGCTGCAGTCTTGTCCTTTGATGTTGCGGTCGTATCATAAGGACCTCTGTTTTATCTGGGTTCAGTCGCAGCCAACTGGCGCTCATCAACTCCTGTAGCTCAGATAGACAGCCATTTAGGGTTGCTATTGGGTTATCAGTGCCCGAAGCAAAGGACAAGTACAGTTGTGTATCATCTGCATAGCAGTGGTTATGTAAATAACCTATCTGAACAGCAGGGAGCATAAACTTACATAAACAGAAGGGGAAAGAGAGGGTTTATAATAAATAGTCTAGTTCCTCTTCAGTTACTGAAACAGAGGGGGATCTAGTCTCTACCATAAGAACATCTGTAGGTACTAACAGTCTGTAGCTGGCTGTAGGCTAAGATGTAAATTAATTAGCAGAATGCATGTAACATGCACCGAATGGCCCAGTGCCCAATACACCAAGCCTCATGTTACCTGACCGGATAATGTGACATCACGGCAAACCTTTCACAACTCTACGCTTCCTAATATTACCACCTCTCATGTGGAGACCAGAGTTACTTACCAGCATTAGTAGCGGTTGATTTTGTCTGTGATCATGTCACAGGCAGATATCACAAACTAAAACCACAGCATATGATTGTGACCAGTAAAAAGAGACCTCCACAGTAACAACAAGGGGCTTTCACCGATTAGTCCCGGAACGGTCTCAGAACATCAGTATTAGTTATATACCTAGAGTGTAATCTGGCGACAATTTGCTGAAGTGTAACCATAATCACAATGGTCACTAGAAAGTGTAGATCACACGTTTTCATGGTAAATTCTCACTGGCAGAATAAAAATAGGCTCTGCTCAGGAGTCAGCACCCCAGTCTGGTAATCAGGTGGAAGACTGGAATTAGGCTACAGTACGCTCTATCACAGAATTCCTGCGTTCTCGGACATACGCCGCCTTGTAAACAATAATACTAACGTGCCAGGTGGCCATTGGTGGTACACACCAATGTGTGGTCCTCGCTGGAGAATTACTATATATGTGTAATACCCACTACCTGGCGAGATAGCCCATATCCCCATAATATGCTCACCATAACAATGGGGCGCCCGAAGTCCAGAAGCCAGTTCTGCAGGGTGAAATAGAACCAGAGGTCCAGGTGAAAGTGGGAGCTCCTGGTGCCATCATCCGACTGCACAGCGCCAAACCTGGGGAACCAACACAGACACTGCCCATTACTATGTGACACTACCATACAGCCCCTCCATAGGAGTGGTGCCAGCCGGGCAGCGGGGAAAAGGGAAGGGGGGTGGGGTCATGCCTACTGTACACTGCAGCCTGCAGGTAACCACACTGGGTTTCGCCAGCTGCCCGGGAACTACAAGTCCCTGGATGCCCTGCAGGTTATGGGTGCTGGGGAGAGCAGGGGTGGGCACGCAATTGGGGGCTGGGTACCTGGCCGGAGACCCCGCGGACGGGTGATGCCGCCTCCGCACTGAGCTCTGCATGCCGCCGGCCGGGCTGTGCGTGTGTCGCCGGAGAGATGAGGATGATGATGATAATGATGCCCGGGCACCGTTACAGCCGGCACAGACCCAGCAGCGCCAGAGCAACAGCCAATCAGGGAGCAGGCTGGGGGCGGGGTCACTTAGGAGTCATGTGACACAGTGAGCAGCAGCGGCTGTACCCTGAGACAGTGTATATAGCGTGCGTCTCCTGCAGGGGATGACAGGGTCACAGGCAGCGCAGCGGCGTAGGGGTGATAGGCGAGTGTTGGGGTGACATGGCCCGGCAGCCCGTGCCTCCCTCTCTCCTGCCGCCCACACCCGGAACCTCAGCGACACGCGCCTGTTTCCATGTAGACGGACCGGAAGTGATCACTCGCGGACTTCCTTCGGCTGTTGTTGCTGCCGCTGCGGCCCCGGGATGGCCCTGGAGGGGCTGTCTGTCTACGTGTATAAGGCGGCGGCTGAGGGCCGGGTGTTGACCCTGGCGGCGCTGCTGCTGAACCGGACAGAGAGCGAGATCCGCAGCCTACTCAGCTCGGTCACCCAACACGGCGGCCAGCGCTCCACCCCGCTCATCATCGCTGCCCGCAACGGGCACAGCAAGGTGGTGCGGCTGCTGCTGGAGCACTACCGGGTGGAGACCCAGCAGACCGGCACAGTGCGCTTCGATGGGTGAGGATCCTAAGGGACAGGGCCGGGAGGGGGCAACATCCTGTTGCCTTAATGGGAGCAGTAAGGGTGGCACATAGGGGGTGTGAGTGGGCAGAGACTTGTAGTTTGGCACAAGCAGCATGAGCTGGGAGATCAGCCACCATATGAGTGTTTGGGGCATGTGTAGAGCTATAGAAGAGCCCATATAGTAACAGCTGTTATAGATCAGCTAGCTGGACTCACATTGTCATTGACCTGCTCTTATCCCTCACGCTATCTTTTTTCCCTCCCTTCCTCCAGCTATGTCATCGATGGAGCCACTGCCCTGTGGTGTGCAGCTGGAGCCGGGCACTATGAAGTGGTCAAACTTCTCGTCAGCCATGGCGCCAATGTTAACCATACAACTGTCACCAATTCCACCCCGCTGAGGGCAGCTTGCTTTGATGGGAGACTTGACATTGTTCGCTTCCTTGTGGAAAATAATGCAAACATTAGTATTGCCAACAAGTATGACAACACGTGCCTGATGATTGCTGCTTATAAGGGTCACACCGATGTAGTACGGTACCTCCTGGAGCAGCATGCTGACCCAAACTCCAGGGCTCATTGTGGTGCCACAGCTCTGCACTTTGCTGCGGAAGCTGGACATTTAGACATTGTGCGTGAACTGGTTAAATGGAAAGCAGCTATGGTTGTGAATGGTCATGGGATGACGCCTTTGAAGGTAGCAGCGGAGAGCTGCAAGGCGGAGGTAGTGGAGCTGCTTCTTGCACACTCAGATTGTGATGTCCAGAGCAGAGTGGAGGCTTTGGAGCTGTTGGGTGCATCCTTTGCCAATGATCGGGAGAATTACAATATCACCAAGACTTATCAGTACTTGTACCTGGCAATGTTGGAACGTTTCAGAGATCCTGACAACATCCTCAGCAAACAAGTTCTCCCTCCAATCCTGGCATATGGCATGAGAACAGAATGTCGTAACCCACTTGAATTGGATGCCATCCGCCGTGACACAGACGCGTTACACATGGAAGGATTGATTGTGCGTGAGCGAATACTTGGCTCTGATAACATCGATGTGTCTCACCCAATAATATATCGAGGTGCTGTTTATGCTGATAACATGGAATTTGAGCACTGCATTAAGCTCTGGCTACATGCGCTGCAGCTGCGTCAGAAAGGGAACCGCAATACTCACAAAGACCTTCTAAGGTTCGCACAGGTATTCTCGCAAATGATTCACTTGAATGAGCCTGTCAAAGCCTATGATGTGGAGAGTGTATTGAGATGTAGTGTCCTGGAAATTGAACGTGGGGTAACACGAGTTCAGAATCCGCAAGAGCCTGATGCTCATTCTGCACTGGAAAACCATGAATGCAATCTTTTCACGTTTCTCTACCTCGTCTGTATCTCCACCAAGACTCAGTGCTCCGAAGAAGAGCAGTCTCGCATCAACAAGCAGATCTATCGG
This sequence comes from Pseudophryne corroboree, assembly GCF_028390025.1. Classification (NCBI taxonomy): domain Eukaryota; kingdom Metazoa; phylum Chordata; class Amphibia; order Anura; family Myobatrachidae; genus Pseudophryne; species Pseudophryne corroboree. The sequence goes on along the minus strand of NC_086449.1, from coordinate 192,415,806 downwards.
TTAGTGCATCTTGACCCTCGCACTCGGGAGGGATGTAGCCTCCTTCATCTAGCCGTTGATTCCAGCACACCTGTTGATGATTTCCACACTAATGATGTTTGTAACTTCCCCAGTGCCCCTGTAGCCAAGTTGCTTATAGACTGTGGTGCGAATGTTAATGCCACAGACAATGTAGGTAATACCCCGCTCCATCTGATTGTGCAATACAACCGTCCCATTAGTGACTTTCTCACGTTGCACGCCATCATTATAAGCTTGGTGGAGGCAGGTGCTCACACCGATATGACTAACAAAGAAAAGAAAACTCCACTGGACAGGAGCACTACAGGCGTATCGGAGATCCTACTGAAAACACAGATGAAGCTCAGTCTAAAGTGCCTGGCTGCCCGAGCCGTGCGTCTGCACAACATCAAATACAAGAACCAGATTCCCAGAACACTTGAGGAGTTTGTGGAGTTTCATTGAATGCCTGTATGGACGGAATCCCCTTATGTGTGCATGCAAAGAGCTCCGGGATTGGTTATACACAATCCCTGAGTTATTTGCCTGTACTTTTAAGAGTATGGGGCTGATTCAACAAGTCCCTTCATATGCACTGCAAACCTGTCTTTCTGCTCTGTACAGAACGGTCCTTCAAATGTCTTGTGGAGCAGAGAAATGCTGTACTTGCTATTGAATAGGTCTCTTTTAATATACAAGATAAGGTGCTGAATTAGGAGTGTGGAGTTCCTGTCAGGACAGGACACATCAAGTGGGCGGATTGGGGCATTAATAGCCCACAATCCAATTTTTTTTTTTTGTTAATCCAATTAATGAGGCTTTTGCACATTTTTTTTTTTTTTTTTTAAGTTGGTTGTTTGACTATTTTCATAGATTGAACATTGACTTAAATCCTGTTTTGAAGAGATGTCTTTGTCTTGCTGGGAGAAACATATTGAAAAATGTGATGCTTTTCTGCCCAGGTTTTCACATCTCCTATGACAGGCTATGTGTGGCTTGTTGGTAGAGACTTCATGCCATTGAACATGTGCCATTCATGAATGCTGGCCATATTCCAGTAAGCTATATGCCTAAGATTTACTGCTGGCTTCTAGCTTTTTGGCATTCTAATTTTTAAGATGTCTGAATGCTCACCTTTTCTGTCTTAAATAAAAACTCAGGCTGGCTCCTTTAATTCTTAGTGTATGTGCTCCGCTGCTCTGAATGTCCGTATAGTACTTCATAAAGGATAGAATTGTTTTCCAGCTGTTGGCCAATCACCCTGCATCCTAGGGAAATCTTAAAGACGAACTCCAACCATAGTAGTAGTTTAACATGAATCATTCTCCTGTTGACACAGCAATTATATTTCAATATATGAGACCCCAAAATTGTTCAGCCTTGCTGACAACCCATTCTGTGGTTGCTGCACACACAGACTTGTCACGGAAACTACTGTGGTAATAGCTGTGGTTGTCCCATTCACCTCATCCTAATGCTAGTTGTGGGGAGAGATTATTAGTGCGTGCAACATATTGTATCTGTATTTGGAAGGCATTAATCTTAGATTTGTGGTTGTTTCATGCAGTTGGCCGCAAATACAGTTAACTGCAAAGGGTCTGATTTTGTGCAAATCAGGTGTCAACTGACCGCAAATACAGCAATCTGCAATGAGCAGACTGTCACAGTAAAAGTACAGTGAACAGTGTAGCTCAATGGTTCCCAGACGTGTTTGAATCACGGCGCCCTAGAGTATCAAAATAAATTTTCACTGCATTCCTAGGCCAAAAATGTGTTTATTGAGAAAGTCAGAAAAAATATATAAAATTAAGTAAATTGTGTTTATATGTCATCATTGGGTTCGGTTATGTGGTGAGGGACAGGATTCACTTCTGGTTTCCACATATTTTATGATTGGCAGCCACAAGCACTGGTTTTGTCTATTACATTGACCGTAAATAATTTGAACTGGTTCTGGACCACCAACCTGGGGCGGGTGTGGTATGTTAGGTAGATTAGACTTGGGTCGACAGTGTCTAGGTCAACCACTATTGGTTGACAGTAAGTAGGTTGACATGGTTTCTAGGTCGCCGTGAGTTTTACTTTTTTGGGTGTCGTTTTCTCCATACAGTGACCAGGAACCCCAATTAGTGCACTGTGTCCCCTCGCATGGCTCGCCACAAGTTACCGTTCCCAATTGTAGTCCACGTGGATCGTAAAGTATGAAAAAGTAAAAAAAAAAAGTGAACTCATGTCGACCTTTTCTCATGTTGACTATTTCGACCTAGAGTCCCTGTCGACCTAGAAACCATGTCGACCTACTTTCGGCAGATCTAGACAGTGTAGACCTAAAGACCGGATCCCCCCTGAGGTACCCCGGGATGCCTAGGCACACAGTTTGAGAACCACTGGTGTAGCTAGCTCCATACAACTCCATATTTTACAGAAAATGCAAATTGCTAACAATTTGTTACTTAACACTGCACTATGGTTGGAGATCTTCTTCTTTGGGTGGATATGTCTACATTTGGACACGTGCTAAAAAACCCAAACACATAACCCCCTTCCCCCATACAGCAAATATGGATCCCATGTCCTGGTACCTTCCTGTTTCCTGAAGCTAAGATCTAGCAGGCTCTTGGTTTTGGACTGTCATGTCATGGCTGTACAATCATGTTCTATGGAAACTTTCTACAGTCGGCAGCATTTACTGAGGTTGGCAACATTATTTTAGGTAGTTACCAGCAAAGGGAGCTGCCTTATTTATGTGTGTTCAATGGAGCCCCCTATCCGTTTGATAGATAGACAGTGTCTAGTTAGACAGTCAATAGATAGACACCATATATTAGACAGACATTAGGTCGACAGGGTCAAAAGGTCGACCTAAAAAAGATAGACAAATGGGTTTTTTTTTAAATGTAACATGTTTTTGGATTATTTCATACTTTCTCTATCCATGTCGGCATAGAGTTGGTTATAAACCTTGTGGCGAGCGCAGCGAGCCACCGTGCCCGAAGCGTGGCGAGCAAAGCGAGCCCCGCGAGGGTATGCCTTTCTACAATTGGGGGTCCCAGATGACAAAACTATCCACACAAACCACAAAAATGCAAAAAACATGGTGTCTACCTTTTGACCTGTCGACCTTTTCCATGTTGACCTCTTGACCCTGTCGACCTAATGTCCATCTAACATATGGTGTCTATCTATTGACTGTCTAACTAGACACTATCTTTCATACCGGAACCATGGAGCCCTCGGGGTATATTTACTATGTCGCAGTTTGTCAAAGCCCTGATGATCGATGTGGCCGATAGTTTAAAAATGGCACTAGGAGTTAATACTAACAAGCCTGGTCTAGTATTCATTCCTGTTGCGTTTTCAAACTGTCAGAGCATCCGATGATCGTAGACTTGAACAAACTGTGGCCATAGTAAATATACCCCCTGATCTTACTGGGAATATGTTGTGCAAAAGTGGACAATCTCTTTTAATCAGGCATGGTGACATCGGGCCAAAAATAATATGGTTACAGTATGTTTGCTTTTATTTGCTAAGAGGTTATACTTTCTCCTATCACAACAGTTACTAATATGAATGTAAAAATGGCTACACGGTCAGGGAACACTTTTATGTTTTTAGTTTGACCTAAACATTTACGTGTATGTGTTCTGTTGTCAAGGAAGTTTAGAAAGTGACATGATTGCAGCACCTTTTGTAATGATCTTGTAGTACAGATACATTGATTGCCACCTGCACTGCTGCTGTATAAGGAATGCCAGGGGCAGATTGGTGAGAGATGGTATTTTCCCCCCCCCTATAATTTGGAACACTGTATCTAAATTAAGGTAACTAATAATTACCTCTAAGCACAAGCCTTTTATATAGTAAATTAAATACCTGTATATTGAAAAGTTTAGATATTAAAAGTACAGATGGAGCCCTCTTCATCTTTGCCTTTAATAGGTGAGCCAGGGCAGTCGGACTTAATTTCCTGCTGTAATGACTTAAGGCCTGTACTCACGGGCCGACGTGGGAGAGATGTGTGCTGAGCGAACCACTCAGCACACATCTCTCCCACCGCTCAGCACAACGCGATGTGTGCTGAGCGTGCGAGGGGAGGCCGCTCATTTCACCCAGCGGGTGAAATGAGCGACTTGTTAGCGCGCTGTGGGGGGGTACACATGGAGCGATCATGCTTAAAATCTAAGCAATCTAGTCAGATTACTTAGATTTTAAGCAGCGATCGCTCCATGAGTACCCCCCCTTTAATCCCCTGCTGTATTGTTCTCTTATTGTATTGCAGCTGAGAACAATAGATGAAAGGTTTATGCTAATAAACCATGGTGTGCCTAGGCGCAGCATAGAAATCAAGGTAATAGTGTCTCCATCTGTAAGCACAATTTTCAGTAAGAAGACACTGTACAGACGTCTCGGCCTTTACTGCATGATGTTAGTATGCTGTTGTAACTGTACATATCTTCTAGTGAGAGGACTGCTTTAGAGCTTTAGGGACACCAGATTTAGTCCATTAATTGTCTACCTAATGTTTTTTTGTATTTTTTCTTTCTCTATTATTTAAACTATTTACTTTTACATTTTCTCCTCCAAAATGAATTCTCCTGCGCCCTTGCTCCATTTCTTATTTCTATTTAATTCTTATGACTTGAAGCTAGCCTCCTCTGTTCCCATACTGCCTGGATACCTGATGAGATTGCAGACTTGTGTTTTACGTTCCTCTGTAGGTTTCCCTGGTACACTGTAATGTGCTTTGTAAGGTCATCAAGGAAATCAGCACTGTCTGATAGAGCACATTACAAGCTTCCACATTTGGTGAAGGTGAGAATGAGATGAATGTAACTCCGCACATTTGACCAGGTTGTACATACTAGAACAATTCTCATTACCATACTTGCATTCATATTCATAAGTGGCTAGAAAGGAAAGGGATAGCCCTTGTTATAATAATATTGCTGGTTTCAACAAGCACATTTTAACAGTAGATACAGTGCAGTAATATAAATGTAATATTCCATAGTAAAAACTGTATGAAGCAAAAACATTGGATGTGTCACCAAATTATAAGAGTGTCTGTGTTCTAGATCTGTCCTCACTTGCACATGTATGTTGGCATTATCCAGTTGTAGACTGTGCTCTGTACTGTGTACTCATTATAGGTCCAGTGGCAACCTAAGTGCCTTATCCCATTAGTGTGCTTTGGTGCAGGTCCACAGATTGGCCATTTGCTGTACCTGTACATGTTGCTGCAGAGTCCCACCTTGCAAGGAAATGCTGGAGCTAATTCTCTCAGGTACATGGGCATTGGCTAAATGTGACTGAGTGGAGGTGTCGGCTAGTTTTATAAATGGTGGGTATCTTGGGATAGCTTGATCTTTTCTAAGTTAAAAAAAAATAAGTCTTTACTCTTCTGATCTGATTCTCCTTCTGAATGATGATATTCCTCCTCAAATGGCCAGAAAAGATGTCCTAATAATATTTTGTTTTTTAATAAAAAAGGTGCAAGCTACTTTTAACGTCTGTGTATTTTATGAGTTGGGCAATGCTTGGAGTACCTTTTGTATGGTATTACCCCGCAAGGCTGTAATTGTGCCATACTAGCACTGTGTGGACACCTTGGGGCAGGTGTATTAAGCCTGGAGACGGCATAAGGAAGTGATAAACCAGTGTTAAGTGCAAGGTGATAAACGCACCAGCCAATCAGCTCCTGTTAATTGACATATTGGAGCTGATTGGCTGGTGCATTTATCACCTTGCACTTAACTGGTTTATCACTTCCTTATGCCTTCTCCAGGTTAATACATCTGCCCCCTTATTTGATGTGTGCTACAACTCCCTCTGTCCCACAATGGTTGTGTACTACACTGACTACACTGCATTGTAACGGAAGTGCCGTTTATTGGAGTCCCTTTGTGAGTGAGATTGTTGGTGAAAAACATACAGACCCATTCACTGAACTGGATTCAAATGCAGGTGATTAATAAACAGCTAGATGCTAGCGAGTGCTGTTTACTGGACACACAGCACTGTTCGTGTAGCTGGTGCCTGCATGTGTAGAACACAGTTGCCTGTAATTTATGCATCATTTTGTCTAGTCTTTGCTTCAGTTAGTTTGTTAAAAAAAACACAGCAAGACAAGACTGCCATCATTTTATTTCCACTTTGGGTGAATGAATTTAAAATGTTTAAAACAAAATGAAGAAATGTTCAGTTATCTTTGGTATAATGGATCAAATAGTTACAGTGTAACACACTAATATGAAATGTCATTGTGTATCCCATCTGCATAGTTTGGCATTAGATGTAGTAGATATCTGATACGGAGCTGACTAAATTCCTGCCTGAAGCAGTTCATGGCCATCAAAGCTTGCAGCACAATTAACCACACTGTAAGTGGTCCATGGATGTCTGGCTGCTGGTTCGTAGGATAACTACCTTCTCATTTACTAACAATTTCAATACAACTGAAAGTTTCTCAGACTTTAGCAATCAGTGGCAGCGGAATTTGCACCTTTGGTCTAAAGTACACAAATTAGCAGTTAGAGCTGACCAGATGTTACAATCTGTTACACAGACTACACCCTTTTTAAAACATTAATTTTTCTCCTCTGCATACCTAGAATAATAATCCCATCTCATGATGGAAATAAAGCACTTTTTAATGATGTTTTGACACTACTTGCCTGCAGAAGCATGAAGCCGATAATGAAATGTTATGCGCAAGGCACACCTACTAGTTGTTACAAGGCAGGTGACAATACATCATTTACAGTGATTTGGTAACGAAATACAGTGGATGCAGCTGTTTCGTGGCATAAACCCATATCTGTCTTGAGAATTAAAATCGTACATTCTGGAACCTGGGCCTCAGGCATATTTGGTCATGAAAATACCTTGCTAACACAAAATAAATACTGGTACTGATGTCAGGCGCTATCAACAATGATTATAAAAAGTGTATATAAATCTCTTACAGCTCATACATTCTGAATAGCCGCAAACAAGGTAAAATGGCCTGTGGAAATGGCCAACACAATCACACCTGATCGAAACCAGGTGTAGCAAAGATAATTTTAGTTAACCTCTTGCGCTATTGAATTAAAGGTAACATGACTTGAAGACACTTGATTAATGGTTAAGATAATTTTTAATATGTGTCAGGTGTGTGTGTGAGAACCTGACACAGCAGAAGACGGAGTACACCATTCACGGACCGTGGCAAACGGGAGTTTCCTAGGTGCTTGCCGTGCACCAAACCCCAGGTGACATTTAAATCTTCTCCGAGCTGTCTGGAGATTATCTCCACATACAAAAGAACCACTCACAATTGATATATTGGTTCGATTTACCTGTTTGGTACACACCTAATCTTGGTTCTACGAGCACATTTAATGGGACTGTTCTATGTTGAGAATACTAAATAAAGGACACCGTCAACGTATGAATTAGTCCTATATGGTCACAATTAGCTACATGATCCACCTCCTACGCTCAAGTAGTAAGTTTAGTATTTCACTTTTTTATGTATGCGCATACTAATTTATTCATTTTTATGTTTATAATTTATTTTATGGATATTAAAAATTATCTTAACCATTAATCAAGTGTCTTCAAGTCATGTTACCTTTAATTCAATAGCGCAAGAGGTTAACTAAAATTAACACAAAATAAATGCATTGTCTTACTTACTCACACACGGATGAACGGCATAAAACCATAGAACTGTGATTTGCTAATCCTTTCATTTACCCCTTGGGGCATAGGAACGTAAAATAAAATCTGATTGCGCATACTCCGTTCCTAATATAATAAATCCTACAAAATTAAGGCGCGTTTATCACTTTGTATACAACGTATATTTTTATAAAATGATTTATTAAATATATTGTATCAATTTCTTATTCCGGTTCTTGGAGGAATTGAATTAGGTGTGTTGCTGTATCACAGTCCTAAATCACAATGGGCATGGTAGTAGCTGTAATAGGGATTGCCCGATGCCTACTGCACTCTCTCACAGTAATAGTTACTTTGAGAGAGTTACTTCTCTGTCAGCTGGCCACAAAGGAGGTATTAGGGAAAATGTGTCTTCTGGCTACATCATTTCTGTGTGCAGAAATCTCGTGTAAAATTATTAGACATTTTTTTTTTTTTTTTTGGCATTGAAATTGTCTTTTTTTTTAATTTAATTTTAATTTTTCTTCTGTTTTAAATGCCTAAAAGTCGTTATAAATTTTTGCATGTACTTTATACCTTTGGGTCCAGCACAAGACACTCAAAAGACTATTGACATGGGTGATTGGATAGTGCTGCTTTGTAACTAGTTACAGGACTGAAAAGAGTGGGGAAAGGCATCATTGGGGAAAGGGAAAAAGAAGTGTTGGAAGGATTAGATGTCTCATATAGACTATCAAATCTGCTATAGCAGTGATTTTCTAACATGCCTCACCTGTATCGCCGCATGCACATGAACCACCTATATCACCACGTGCGTGTACGTGAACCACTTGCTTTTTTTTCTTTCGGTTTTCATAATAAAAGAAGACTGAATACCTCAATGTATGTTTGAAAATGTAAAACAATCAACAGGCTGGTTTTAAAATAGTATTTAATCTGGATTTTTAAATAGCACAAAATACAAAAGAACCTGTGTTGTATTTACCACCTTCTGGGGCTGATGCTGAGTTGGGTGTATGCCTAGCATAAAATACGCAAATTTGTACTATTCATGCCCACAAAGAGTACGTCTGCGTTCTTATGCATTGCGCCTAGTTATACAGGAAAGGGGTGCAGATGCAGTCCCAGTACAGTTTGCATAATTGTGAATGGAGGCCTCAGCTACATCCGTCAGTGTCTGAATTAATATAGTTGTCTGAGGGCTGATGCAAATACACATTAATGATTGGGATGGAGGTAGCCAGCACTAGCTAGCGGCTTATGTTTAGCTGATTGTGGGATGACCTCTGCAGCTAATAGGTGCTTTCATCACTGATCGTGGGTGTATTTTCTAATTAATCTTTTGCTGTTTTTATTCATATACAAGAAGGAAAATTATGCCAGCTGTATTACATAGTTTATAACTTAACATAAAACACATTAATAGGTTTTATTTATCAAAACAAATTACATTTTTCTTGTGCTTGTGTCCTGACTGGAAATGAGTGGATCTGGGTGTACGTATTTGGTGCAGGTGCATCTCGAGACGTATCTGACTCAGCACAGGGGTGTACTATGGCTATTTTTATGTACAGCTTTGTAGAGCTTTTTTGTTTGGTTTTCATTGACGCATGTTTTCAGCTCCGCATCAGCCCCTCTGTGTCACCAGAGTTAAATAGCAGTCATTACAGTAACCTCATGTATTAAACAATGTCATGAAGGACACCATGTTACAAGCTAACAATCTGTCCCACGCCCGATCATGCTTTTAATTCTGGTGACTATATACAATGTACACAATGCTTAGTATAGAATCATGCACCACACCATTTAGGTGTATCTGCCACCTACCCATTTTATAGACTGAAACAATATTAATGAGTGCTACCTACCACATCACAAGAAACTAGAGACATCACTGAGGCACGAGGCACAGGGTACCTCACTGATGTAACTGGTTCCTCTTGTATTCAAAGACTTAACACCTTCTAGGCTGTGCCAATGTCATGTTCAGATAGCACATTCACTTTATATTCGTCCAAGAAATACAAAGCGACTCTCTTCCCCCCCCTCCCCACCTCTCTACCAAAAAGAACAAATCTTAAAAATCTGCGTTAAATTGACAATATGTGCAAATACATCCAATTGTTTTTCAATTTCAAATGTAATGTCACCAACCGTCATAGACTAAATTGACAATATGTGCAAATCCATACTATCGTTTTTAAATTTCGAATGTGATGTCACCAACCGTTATAGACTGTCATACAGTACATTGGGCCTGATGCAAAGTTGGAGGTAAATTGTGCGCACATTGCTCAAAAAAAAGCGTGCAGTGAAAAAGTGCCCATCTTTGCACACGAACAGAGCTGTAAGCATGTTGTGAGCATATGCGCCTAGTGTGCTAATAGTTATCCTCATTGGTAAGCACTTATTCCTGACCTTGCACCCCCCCCCCCCCCTAACCTTTGCCTACATGAGAGCACCAGGTCACACCCTAGTTCCGCTACTTCAGTCACAAGTCTAGATGCATGTGCTCATTATTAGCACTTATGCAGTGCGAATATATGCCAAGGATGCTCTGCAAATAGTCGATGGTTCAACTCTGCATAAGAACCATTGTATATAGTATGTGAACAGTAGGGTAGTCCTGTAAAAATAACTTTGAGGACATTACCGAAAATCACTTTCTGAGAAGCAGCTAAGTCAATTAATGGGATTAGCTATGCTTAGAGATGGTCATTGGTGTGTTCACAATCGATGGTCAAATGGTAAGTGACCATAGATGGTTGTAAACTATGTATTGGGTGACAATCAATGGTCTCACCAACCAATGGTCTTCCCTGTTCATTCACTGACTGGCCCGTTAGCCAATCAGAATCTGGAGGTGGTGCTTGCCTGTGTTGTGAGGTGGAGGAGCTATGCTCCGGGTCACAATACCTTGCAGAAAGAAAAAAATAGAACCATTGGGTGTTTCTGTACCATCGATTGTGGGGAAACCATCTGGTTCTCCCCCATTGCTGCCAAAAATATTCACCATCGATCATAAATTATTGATGGTTCGGAAACATCAATGGTTGATGGCTAATCCTAGCTAGGCAAAAGTTTGGTTGCAATTTCATTTAAGTTGTGCTACTATAATAAAGCATTCCTATCCTTAATAACACTATGGGGAATTGTCCCCCATCTTGGCATGAATTAAAGAGGCTCTTTGCATTTGTAATAACACAAAGAACCAGGGTACAATAAGTTTCCTTTTATAATCCTGGAACCCAATTACACTACTGTGTATTTAACTTTATGCAATAATTACTAGAAATGTGTGTTCTTATATGAAGTTTTATGTTTAGCACAAGAGTTCCGATGTAATGCCACCCGAGTTCGGCTGCAGTGCGGGATGCCGGCCGAACTCGGACGTTTTTTTTTAAAGGGGCAATCACTTACAAGGCAAAACCATGCCTTGTAAGTGATTGCCTCTTTAAAAAAAAGTCAGAGTTCGACCGGCATCCCACACAACCTCCAAACTTGGCTGGAATTTCATCCGGGCCAATAAGTGTTTTGAGTAAGAGGAAAATAACTTTATGCCTTTATATAAAAGTTCTAGGTTTGCAAAGGTGCATTTTTTCCATTGCCAGTTATGAGATGATGAGACTCTGCAGCTGTGTTATTGATTACATATGAAAATAAAATAACCTTGTCAAAATTATGGGGGTATCCAATTAGCTGCAATAATGCGGCTTCACAATATTTTATCGCATTAGTGATAACTTGGGATCTATTTAGCTGCGAATAGTTATTGGCGATGAGTCTTCATCAGGCTTACTGCAAATTTCTCTTCATCTCTGAGCAGGGGATAAGTAGTGCAAAATCCCTCTTTCAAGGTAAAAATATGGTGATTTGGCTCATTATCGCGTCTAATTGGATCCCCCCCCCCAATGTGCTTTACTTCTATTTTTAAATATTTACATCCCAGTTTATTTAAACTGGACTAATGGAAAAATAGTGCTATCAATGTTACTGGTTCCTGACTTAAATCGCATTCTCATGAATACTCTCTTAACCAAAACATGGCAGCCGCCGCTATGTTTTTCAAATAGTCAAATTTTGAGAATCTAGGCATTTTAGCAAACCACAACACAAGACAATATTTCTTTTTAACATTTTACCTAGGAGAATGATCAATGAAAAGTGATCTGTGCATGATTGTGAACTAAGGCTTTTTGTACAAAACTCCATCCTGACATTGAGACTCAAAAACAAAATCTAATTTTAGTTCTTTTTTTATCCAACTTAGAGAAGTAGTTCTGAAATCTTCTGTTTCCTGGCCATGCTACAGGGTATTTTAGAAATAAACAAAAACTAGAAAAAGGAAATAATAATTCCAGGCTTAGAATACGGAGGGAGAACTCCAGGGAAACAGACAGTGGTCTCCACCTGTTTGTAGTGACTGGTAGATTTGATCCCTGAGCAGAACCTGTCAGAGCTTGCAAGTTCGGTCTTTGGCTGAAAGTTCAAAGAGTGGAGGTCAATAATGAAATAAATAGATGATGAAGAGGAGGTGGGAGCTAGTACTCCCTGAGGCAGCATTTGGTGGTAACGTCCGAGTTACCGTTTTGCCTTCAGTCCTGTGCACTTAGGCCTTTCCAAGATAATTGCTACTGTCCATTAGTTTTCAATCATCTGAGCCAGCTCTCCTCTCTGACCTCCATGGCTTGAAGTATATATGTATGGGTGCAGACAGTGGGCTGATCACTCCAACACTTTGTCTTCTTCCTCCCTCTCGTGGTGACTCCGTTTAAAGAATCCCAGCTAAACACAAAGAAAAGGCAAGAATGTAAGTCCTCATAGATATCCACCATCATCTACTCCATCCTGGCTGTAGCTGCACCTGCCTGTTTACCATTAATTCTGACTAATCTCAAGCTTCAGTACTCTGTCATACCCCTTTTCCATCAAAATCCTGGGTCTGACCTAGGTTTATGACCACTGTTCCAACCCATGTCAGACCGTGTTCATATAGCTCCTTTGACCAGAGTTATTCCCGGGTTGCCCCATTTAACACTGCAGACCCATGTGCAGGTCTTTCTCTTATGCTGGTGCTTGGAGATGACATCATCACCAAGCGCTGGTGAGTCGGCTCTCCATTCACACTGCACCGATACCCAGGTCCTTCTCAGGTCTGACCCTAGTAGCTACCCGGACTGGATTCCCAGGTAACTGGGCCCGGGTTATTTTTTTTGCGACCCTTTTCCACTGAGCTGTGACCCAGGTTGACCTGGCACTAACCTGGGTTACTGCAGCAGTGGAAAAGGATTATTAGTTTCTACCACCTCTCTGGTGGAGGAATAATTTGTGCATTTATAGTAGACACCATTGATTGCCAGCTCTTATTTCTCTTACGTCCTAGAGGATGCTGGGGACTCCGTAAGGACCATGGGGTATAGACAGGCTCCGCAGGAGATAGGGCACCTAAAAAGAACTTTTACTATGGGTGTGCAATGGCTCCTCCCTCTATGCCCCTCCTCCAGACCTCAGTTAGATCTTGTGCCCAGAGGAGAATGGGTGCACTGCAGAGAGCTCTCCAGAGTTTTCTGTTAAAAAATAATTTTGTTAGGTTTTTTATTTTCAGGGAGTCCTGTTGGCAACAGGCTCCCTGCATCGTGGGACTGAGGAGAGAGAAGCAGAGCTGGCTTGTTAAGTTGGGCACTGCTTCTAAGGCTACTGGACACCATTAGCTCCAGAGGGAGTCGGAACACAGGCCTCACCTGGGGTTCGTCCCGGAGCCGCGCCGCCGTCCTCCTCACAGATGCGAAGTATGAGAAGGCAGAAGACATCAGATCTTCATGAGGTAAGACGCGCAGCTGTAAGCTGCGCACCATTGCTCCCAGTCACACACACACAGCAGCACTGAAGGGTGCAGGGCGCAGGGGGGGGGGCGCCCTGGGCAGCAATATTCCTCACTTTTGGGCAAAATTCAGATAGATTTACTGCCTCCGCAGCCTAATCTAAGATCCCCCGCCATTTTAATAGAAAAGTCACTGGGACCGAAGCCCGCCGTCGGGTGGGCGGGGCTTGATCCTCAGCACTAACCAGCGCCATTTTCTCCACAGAAACTGCATGCATAGAACGCTGGCTCCCTGGTCTCTCCCTTGCTGAACTTCATAGGCTGGAAAAATGAGGAGGGGGGCACATTAGCGAAGCAGTGAGTGGGAATTGGTATATTATATATAAAAAAGCGCTATCTGGTCATATTTTTTCCAGTGTTTTTAAGCGCTGGTGTGTGCTGGCATACTTTATCTCTGTCTCTCCTAAGGGCCTGGTTGGAGTTTTGTCCCCTTATAGGTTAATCCCTGTGTGTGTGGGGTGTCGGTACGTGTGTGTCGACATGTCTGAGGCGGAAGGCTTCTCCAAGGAGGAGGTGGAGCAAATGAGTGGTGTGTCCCCGTCGGCTGTGCCGACTCAGGATTGGATGGACATGTGGCATATGTTGAATGCAAGTGTGGCATCTTTACATAAAAAGCTTGATACGGCTGAATTAGGGGGGACATCAGCGGGTCAATCCTCGGATTGGACGACTCGCAGGCCCCGTCGGGGTCTCAAAAGCGTCCCTTAACACAAGACACTACTACCGACACGGATTCTGATTCCAGTGTCGACTACGACGAAGTAAAATTGCACCCTAGGGTGACTAAAACCATTCAGTGTATGATTGTGGCAATAAGGGATGTGTTGCATATTGAGGATGAACCCTCGGTCCCCGACACAAGGGTACACATGTTTAAGGGAAAGAAACAGATTATTAATTTTCCCACATCTCATGAATTAAATGATTTCTTTGGAAAAGCTTGGGAGACTCCGGAAAAGAGACCGCAGATCCCCAAAAGAATTTATATGGCATACCCCTTCCCTAAGCAGGACAGGGAGATTTGGGAATCATCCCCCACTGTGGACAAGGCCCTGACGCGCTTGTCCAAGAAAGTGGCGCTACCGTCTCCTGACACAGCGGCCCTTAAGGACCCTGCAGATCGCAGGCAAGAAACTACATTAAAGTGTATTTATTCTCACACGGGTGCTGTGCTAAGACCGACAATTGCGTCGGCATGGGTGTGTAGCGCAATTGCAGCTTGGACAGACGAGCTGACAGATCAATTTGATAATATGGATAAGGATACTATATTCTTAACTCTAGCCCATATAAAAGACGCAGTCTTATGTATGAGGGATGCTCAAAGGGACATTGGATTGCTAGCTTCTAGGGCCAATGCCATGTCTATCTCAGCGAGAAGATCCTTATGGACTCGCCAGGGTGATGCGGATTCCAAAAAACATATGGAAGCACTACCCTATAAGGGTGATGTATTGTTTGGGGATCGGCTGACGGACCTGGTTTCCACAGCTACAGCAGGTAAATCAAATTTTTTACCATATATTCCCCAACAGCAAAAGAAAGTAACACCCTATCAGATGCAGTCCTTTCGGTCGCACAAGTTCAGAAGAGGTCGGGGATCCTCTTTCCTCGCCAGAGGTAAGGGCAGAGGCAAAAGAGCACCTGCTTCGGCAGGTACCCAGGAACAAAAAGTCCTCCCCGACTGCTCCAAAACCCACAGCATGACGCTGGGGCTCCCCTGAGGGAGTCCGCACCGGTGGGGGCACGTCTTCGACTTTTCAGTCAGGCCTGGGTCAGTTCAGACCTGAATCCATGGGTGTTGGAAATAGTTTCCCAGGGTTACAAATTGGAATTCGAGGAGGTGCCCCCGCGCCGATTTTTACCAGCTTCCACATCGGAAAGGGATATAGTGTTAGCTGCAATTCAAACGCTGTGTATACAGCAAGTGATAATCAAGGTTCCCCTGCACCAGCAGGGAAGAGGTTACTACTCAACCCTATTTGTGGTCCCGAAACCGGACGGTTCGGTCAGACCTATTTTGAATCTGAAATCCCTACACCTGTACATAAAAAGATTCAAATTCAAAATGGAATCACTCAGAGCGATAATAGCCAACATGAAGGAGGGGGAGTTTATGGTGTCTCTGGACATAAAGGATGCGTACCTTCATGTCCCCATATATGCCCCCCATCAGGAATACCTGAGATTCGCTGTACAGGATTGTCATTACCAATTTCAGACGTTGCCGTTTGGACTTTCCACGGGCCCGAGGATTTTCGCCAAGATAATGGCGGAAATGATGGTGGTCCTGCGCAAGCATGGAGTCACAATTATCCCATACTTGGACGATCTCCTGATAAAAGCGAGATCAAGAGAGAAATTGCTGAGCAGTGTGGCGCTCTCTCTGAGAGTGCTCCAGCAACACGGTTGGATTCTAAATCTACCGAAGTCACAGTTGATACCGACAACTCGACTACCGTTCCTAGGTATGATACTGGATACGGAACAAATGAAGGTCTTCCTCCCAATAGAGAAAGCCCAGGACATCCAGAACATGGTCAGAGACCTGCTAAAACTGAAAAGGGTGTCAGTTCACCAATGCACTCGAGTTCTGGGAAAAATGGTGGCGGCCTACGAGGCCATTCCCTTCGGAAGGTTCCATGCAAGGACTTTTCAATGGGACCTACTGGACAAGTGGTCCGGGTCCCATCTGCACTTACATCGGAGAATAACTCTGTCCCCAGGGGCCAGAGTGTCTCTCCTGTGGTTGTTGCAAAGTGCTCACCTGCTGGAGGGTCGCAGGTTCGGAATTCAGGATTGTATCCTGGTTACCACGGACGTGAGCCTCCGAGGATGGGGTGCGGTCACACAAGGAAAAATTTTTTCAGGGACTTTGGTCAGACCAGGAGTCCTGTCTACACATCAATGTGTTGGAACTCAGGGCCATTTACAACGGTCTTCGACAAGCGGAGAGTCTTCTTCGAAACCTACCGGTTCTGATTCAATCAGACAATGTCACAGCAGTGGCTCATGTGAACCGCCAAGGCGGGACAAGAAGCAGAGTCGCGATGGCGGAAGCCACCAGGATTCTTCACTGGGCGGAAAATCATGTAAGCGCTCTGTCCGCTGTCTTCATTCCGGGAGTGGACAACTGGGAAGCAGACTTCCTCAGCAGACACGATCTCCATCCAGGAGAGTGGGGACTTCATCAAGAAGTCTTTGCAGACATAACACGTCTTTGGGGAACTCCTCAAATAGACATGAAGGCATCACGCCTCAACAAAAAACTTCGGAGGTATTGTGCCAGGTCTCGGGACCCTCAGGCAGTGGCTGTAGACGCTCTAATAACACCGTGGGTGTTCAAATCTGTCTACGTGTTTCCTCCTCTTCCTCTCATCACAAAAGTGTTGAGGATCATAAGGCAAAGAAGAGTACAGACGATACTCGTTGTCCCAGACTGGCCTCGAAGGGCCTGGTACTCAGATATACAAGAGATGCTCACAGGAGATCCTTGGCCTCTTCCTCTGAGGGAAGACCTGTTGCAACAGGGGCCCTGTGTATTTCAAGACTTACCGTGGTTACGTTTGACGGCATGGCGGTTGAACGCCGAATCTTAGCGAAAAAGGGGATTCCGGAAGAGGTCATCCCTACTTTAATAAAGGCTAGGAAGGAGGTGACGGTTAAGCATTATCACCGTATCTGGCGAAAGTATGTGTCTTGGTGTGAGACCAAGAATGCACCTGCGGAAGATTTTCATCTGGGTCGTTTTCTCCACTTCCTACAGACAGGAGTGGATATGGGCCTGAAATTAGACTCTGTTAAGGTACAGATTTCGGCCCTCTCGATTTTCTTTCAGAAGGAATTAGCTTCTCTTCCAGAAGTCCAGACGTTTGTAACGGGAGTGCTGCACATCCAGCCTCCTTTTGTGCCTCCAGTGGGACCTCAACGTGGTGTTGCAGTTCCTAAAATCACACTGGTTTGAACCGCTTAACAAGGTTGAGTTGAAATTTCTAACTTGGAAGGTAGTCATGTTGTTGGCCTTGGCATCAGCAAGGCGAGTGTCAGAATTGGCGGCTTTGTCACACAAAAGCCCCTACTTGATTTTTCATGTGGATCGAGCTGAATTGAGGACACGTCCGCAATTTTTGCCTAAGGTGGTTTCTTCATTCTATGTGAATCAACCTATTGTGGTGCCTGTGGCTACAAGTGACCTGGAGGATTCCAGATCCATGGACGTAGTCAGGGCCTTAATTATGTAGCCAGGACGGCTAGAATTAGGAAAACAGAGGCTCTGTTTGTCCTGTATGCTGTCAATAAGATTGGCGCACCTGCTTCGAAGCAGACTATTGCTCGCTGGATCTGTAATACGATTCAGCAGGCTCATTCTACGGCTGGATTGCCGGTACCAAAGTCGGTTAAGGCCCATTCCACTAGGAAGGTGGGCTCTTCTTGGGCGGCTGCCCAAGGCGTCTCGGCATTACAACTTTGCCGAGCGGCGACTTGGTCGGGGTCAAACACTTTTGCTAAATTCTACAAGTTTGATACCCTGGCTGATGAGGACCTAGCGTTTGCTCAGTCGGTGCTGCAGAGTCATACGCACTCTTCCGCCCGATTGGATGCTTTGGTATAAACCCCATGGTCCTTACGGAGTCCCCAGCATCCTCTAGGACGTAAGAGAAAATAAGATTTTAAACCTACCGGTAAATCTATTTCTCCTAGTCTGTAGAGGATGCTGGGCGCCCGTCCCAGTGCGGAAACTCTGCAAGACTTGTATATAGTTGTTGCTTACATAAGGGTTATGTTACAGTTGGAATAGGTCTTGGACCGTTACTGTTGTTTGTTCATACTGTTAACTGGTTATGTATGTTCCAGGTTACATGGTATGATTGGTGTGGTCTGGTATGAATCTTGCCCTTGGATTGCTAAATCCTGCCTTTGTATTGTCCATCTCCTCTGGGCACAGTTCTCTAACTGAAGTCTGGAGGAGGGGCATAGAGGGAGGAGCCAGTGCACACCCATAGTAAAAGTTCTTTTTAGGTGCCCTATCTCCTGCGGAGCCCGTCTATACCCCATGGTCCTTACGGAGTCCCCAGCATCCTCTACGGACTAGGAGAAACAGATTTACCGGTAGGTTTAAAATAAGAATTTACTTACCGATAATTCTATTTCTCATAGTCCGTAGTGGATGCTGGGACTCCGTCAGGACCATGGGGAATAGCGGGCTCCGCAGGAGACAGGGCACATCTAAATAAAGCTTTTAGGATCACATGGTGCGTACTGGCTCCTCCCCCTATGACCCTCCTCCAAGCCTCAGTTAGGTACTGTGCCCGGACGAGCGTACACAATAAGGAAGGATCTTGAATCCCGGGTAAGACTCATACCAGCCACACCAATCACACCGTACAACTTGTGATCTGAACCCAGTTAACAGTATGATAACAAAAAACGAAGTAGCCTCTGAAAAGATGGCTCACAACAATAGTAATAACCCGATCTTTGTAACAATAACTATGTACAAGTATTGCAGACAATCCGCACTTGGGATGGGCGCCCAGCATCCACTACGGACTATGAGAAATAGAATTATCGGTAAGTAAATTCTTATTTTCTCTAACGTCCTAGTGGATGCTGGGACTCCGTCAGGACCATGGGGATTATACCAAAGCTCCCAAACGGGCGGGAGAGTGCGGATGACTCTGCAGCACCGAATGAGAGAACTCCAGGTCCTCCTTAGCCAGAGTATCAAATTTGTAAAATTTTACAAACGTGTTCTCCCCTGACCACGTAGCTGCTCGGCAAAGTTGTAATGCAGAGACCCCTCGGGCAGCCGCCCAAGATGAGCCCACTTTCCTTGTGGAGTGGGCCTTTACAGATTTAGGCTGTGGCAGGCCTGCCACAGAATGTGCAAGTTGGATTGTGCTACAGATCCAACGTGCAATCGTCTGTTTAGACGCAGGAGCACCCATCTTGTTGGGTGCATACAATATAAACAACGAGTCAGATTTTCTGACTCCAGCTGTCCTTGAAATATATATTTTTAATGCTCTGACAACGTCCAGTAACTTGGAGTCCTCCAAGTCGCTAGTAGCCGCAGGCACCACAATAGGCTGGTTCAAGTGAAAAGCCGAAACCACCTTAGGGAGAAAATGAGGACGTGTCCGCAGTTCTGCCCTGTCCGAATGGAAAATCAGATATGGGCTTTTGTATGATAAAGCCGCCAACTCTGAAACTCTCCTGGCTGAAGCCAGGGCCAATAGCATGGTTACCTTCCATGTAAGGTATTTTAAATCTACCGATTTTAGAGGCTCAAACCAATGAGATTTGAGAAAATTCAAAACTACGTTCAAATCCCACGGTGCCACTGGAGGCACTATTGGGGGTTGTATATGTAGTACACCTTTGACAAAAGTTTGTACTTCAGGCACTGATGCCAATTCCTTCTGGAAGAAGATTGATAAGGCCGAAATTTGAACTTTAATGGACCCCAATTTTAGGCCCATAGACAATCCTGCTTGCAGGAAATGTAAGAATCGACCCAATTGAAATTCTTCCGTTGGAGCCTTCTTGGCCTCACACCACGCAACATATTTCCGCCAAATGCGGTGATAATGTTGTACAGTCACTTCCTTTCTAGCCTTAATCAAGGTAGGAATAACTTCCTCTGGAATGCCCTTTTCTTTTAGAATCCGGCGTTCAACCGCCATGCCGTCAAACGCAGACGCGGTAAGTCTTGGAACATACAAGGTCCCTGCTGAAGCAGATCCCTTCTTAGAGGTAGAGGCCACGGATCCTCCGTGAGCATCTCTTGAAGTTCCGGATACCAAGTTCTTCTTGGCCAGTCCGGAGCCACCAGTATTGTTCTTACTCCTCTTTTCCGTATAATTCTCAGTACCTTTGGTATGAGAGGCAGAGGAGGGAACACATACACTGACTGGTACACCCACGGTGTTACCAGAGCGTCCACAGCTATTGCCTGAGGGTCTCTTGACCTCGCGCAATATCTGTCCAATTTTTTGTTGAGGCGAGACGCCATCATGTCCACCTTTGGTTTTTCCCAACGGTTCACAATCATGTGGAAGACTTCTGGATGAAGTCCCCACTCTCCCGGGTGAAGGTCGTGTCTGCTGAGGAAGTCTGCTTCCCAGTTGTCCACTCCCGGGATGAACACTGCTGACAGTGCTATGACATGATTCTCCGCCCAGCGCAGAATCCTTGCAGCTTCTGTCATTGCTCTTCTGCTTCTCGTGCCGCCTTGTCGGTTTACGTGGGCGACTGCCGTGATGTTGTCCAACTGGATCAACACCGGCTGACCCTGAAGCAGCGATTTTGCCAGGCTTAGAGCATTGTAGATCGCTCTTAGCTCCAGTATATTTATGTGAAGGGACGTCTCCAGGTTTGACCACACGCCCTGGAAGTTTCTTCCCTGTGTGACTGCTCCCCAGCCTCGTAGGCTGGCATCCGTAGTCACCAGGACCCAGTCCTGTATGCCGAATCTGCGGCCCTCTAACAGATGGGCACTCTGCAACCACCACAGGAGAGACAACCTTGTCCTTGGTGACAGTGTTATCCGCTGATGCATGTGCAGATGCGATCCGGACCATTTGTCCAGCAGATCCCACTGAAATGCGTGCATGGAATCTGCCGAATGGAATCGCTTCGTAAGAAGCCACCATCTTTCCCAGGACTCTTGTGCATTGATGTACTGACACAGTTCCTGGTTTTAGGAGGTTCCTGACAAGTTCGGATAACTCCCTTGCTTTCTCCTCCGGGAGAAACACCTTTTTCTGAACCGTGTCCAGAATTATTCCCAGGAACAGCAGACGAGTTGTCGGGGTCAATTGAGATTTTGGAAGATTCAGAATCCACCCGTGTTGCTGAAGCACTACCTGGGTTAGTGCTACACCGACTTCCAGCTGTTCTCTGGACTTTGCCCTTATCAGGAGATCGTCCAAGTAAGGGATAATTAATACGCCTTTTCTTCGTAGAAGAACCATCATTTCGGTCATTACCTTGGTAAAGACCCGAGGGGCCGTGGACAAACCAAACGGCAGCGTTTGAAACTGATAATGACAGTCTTGTATCATGAACCTGAGATACCCTTGATGTGAGGGGTAAATTGGGACATGCAGATAAGCATCTTTTATGTCCAGGGACACCATGAAGTCCCCTTCTTCCAGATTCGCTATCACTGCTCTGAGTGACTCCATCTTGAACTTGAATTTCTGTATGTACAGGTTCAAGGATTTCAGGTTTAGAATAGGTCTTACCGAACCGTCCGGCTTCGGTACCACACAATAGTGTGGAATAATACCCCTTTCCCTGTTGTAGGAGGGGTACCTTGACTATCACCTGCTGAGAATACAGCTTGTGAATGGCTTCCAAAACCGACGTCCTTTCTGAGGGAGACGTTGGTAAAGCAGACTTTAGGAACCGGCGAGGGGGAGACCTTTCGAACTCCAACATGTAACCCTGAGATATTATCTGCAGGATCCACGGGTCCACTTGTGAGCGAGCCCACTGATTGCTGAAAATCTTGAGTCGACCCCCCACCGCTCCTGAGTCCGCTTGTAAAGCCCCAGCGTCATGCTGATGGCTTTGTAGAACCCGGGGCGGGCTTCTGGTCCTGGGCAGGGGCTGCTTGCTGCCCTCTCTTACCTTTTCCTCTGCCTCGCGGCAGATAAGACTGTCCTTTTGGTCGCTTGTTTCTATAAGAGCGAAAGGACTGCGGCTGAAAAGACGGTGTCTTTTTCTGTTGGGAGGGGGTCTGAGGTAAAAAAGTGGATTTGCCGGCAGTTGCCGTGGCCACCAGGTCCGAAAGACCGACCCCAAATAATTCCTCTCCTTTATATGGCAATACTTCCATATGCCTTTTGGAATCCGCATCACCTGACCACTGTCGCGTCCATAAACTTCTTCTGGCAGATATGGACATCGCGCTTACTCTTGATGCTAGAGTACAAATATCCCTCTGAGCATCTCGCATATAAAGAAAAGCATCCTTTAATTGCTCTAGAGTCAATAAAATACTGTCCCTATCC
Source organism: Pseudophryne corroboree (assembly GCF_028390025.1). NCBI lineage: Eukaryota > Metazoa > Chordata > Amphibia > Anura > Myobatrachidae > Pseudophryne > Pseudophryne corroboree. The sequence continues at coordinate 192,393,234 of NC_086449.1, read as the reverse complement.
AGGGTATCAATATTTTCAGTCAGAGAATCCAACCACACTACCCCAGCACTGCACATCCAGGCTGAGGCTATTGCCGGTCGCAGTATAACACCAGTATGTGTGTATATACTCTTCAGTGTAGTTTCCAGCCTCCTATCTGCTGGATCCTTGAGGGCGGCCGTATCAGGAGACGGCAACGCCACTTGCTTTGATAAACGTGTGAGCGCCTTATCCACCCTAGGGGGTGTTTCCCAGCACGCCCTAACCTCTGGTGGGAAAGGGTATAATGCCAATAACTTCTTGGAAATTAGCAGTTTTCTATCTGGGTTAACCCACGCTTCGTCACACACGTCATTCAATTCCTCTGATTCTGGAAAAGCTACAGGTAGTTTTTTCACCCCCCACATAATACCCCTTTTTGAGGTACCAGCAGTATCAGAGATCTGCAAAGCCTCCTTCATTGCCGTGATCATATAACGTGTGGCCCTATTGGAAAATACGTTTGTTTCTTCACCGTCGACACTAGATTCATCTGTGTCGGTACCCGTGTCGACTGACTGAGGTAAGGGACGTTTTACAGCCCCTGACGGTGTCTGAGACGCCTGAGCCGGTACTAACTGGTTTTCCGGCCGTCTCATTTCGTCAACTGACTTTTGTAATGTGCTAACATTATCACGTAATTCCATAACTAAAGCCATCCATTCCGGTGTCGACTCCCTAGGGGGTGACATCACCATTACCGGCAATTGCTCTGCCTCCACACCAACATCGTCCTCATACATGTCGACACACACGTACCGACACACAGCAGCCACACAGGGAATGCTCTAATCGAAGACAGGACCCTCTTAGCCCTTTGGGGAGACAGAGGGAGAGTTTGCCAGCACACACCAAAAACGCTATAAATGTATATAAACAACCCTAGAAGGTGTTGTTTTTGATATAAGCGCTTTTAATATATCAATATCGCCAAATTATGCCCCCCTTCTCTTTGTTACCCTGTTTCTGTAGTGCAGTGCAGGGGAGAGTCCTGGGAGCCTTCCTCACCAGCGGAGCTGAGCAGGAAAATGGCGCTGAGTGCTGAGGAGAATAAGCTCCACCCCTTTTTCGGCGGGCTTTTCTCCCGGGTTTTAAGAAAACTGGCCTGGGTTAAATACATACATATAGCCTTAATGGCTATATGTGATGTATTTATTTTGCCACTAAAGGTATTTAATATTGCTGCCCAGGGCGCCCCCAGCAGCGCCCTGCACCCTCCGTGACTGAATCAGTGAGACGTGTAGCAACAATGGCGCACAGCTGCAGTGCTGTGCGCTACCTTCATGAAGACTGAGGAGTCTTCTGCCGCCTGCTTTCCGGACCTCCGTCTTCAGCGTCTGTAAGGGGGATCGGCGGCGCGGCTCCGGGACGAACCCCAGGAGGACCTGTGTTCCGACTCCCTCTGGAGCTAAGTGTCCAGTAGCCTAAGACTCCAATCCATCCTGCACGCAGGTGAGTTGGAAATCTCTCCCCTAAGTCCCTCGATGCAGTGATCCTGTTGCCAGCAGGATTCACTGAGATTTAAACCTAAAAAAACTTTTTCTAAGCAGCTCTTTAGGAGAGCCACCTAGATTGCACCCTTCTCGGACGGGCACAAAAACCTAACTGAGGCTTGGAGGAGGGTCATAGGGGGAGGAGCCAGTACGCACCATGTGATCCTAAAAGCTTTATTTAGATGTGCCCTGTCTCCTGCGGAGCCCGCTATTCCCCATGGTCCTGACGGAGTCCCAGCATCCACTAGGACGTTAGAGAAAATCTTATCTTCTCCATTATCAGCCTTTGTTTTGCATTGCTTACTCTAGACATGATAATGAAAGAACACACTGAAGCTGGCCATACATCGCATGATAATCGTACAAACCATCCAACCAAATGATTGGTTTGAAAGGTTATGGTTCACAGCCTTAAAATGGCTGGAAAACAGTCTGGCTCATTTGGGTTGGCACTATCCATCTGACCACCGTTCAGCCAACTTCATGCTGTGAATGTAGATTGCACCATACATTCCGGTGACAGTCCTATTGCTTCTCCCGTACTCCATGTTGGTTGATCGGCTTCACTTTTAGTAGACTATGGCCAGCTGAAGGGTCATTTAAGGCCTATAGCACAATCCGTGCACGTATCATCACCAAACTGAATGGATAACAAGGTGGAGAGTGGTACTCCTTTACTCATCTCAGTCTTTCACCTATAATACTCCTCGGTTTAGCCTCCTTTATGTTATCAGGACTGGTGCCTGGAAATTATTTTCCCAGCACCTCAATGGAAGTGTAAAAGAAAAGACCTTTCGCTGAAAGGAGTGGTATGTCTGTAAAATAATGGGGTCAAGCCCACAGTGGAACTGGTTATGGTTTTTAGGGGCACTGCCTCTTTCATTAATTTTTTTGAGTTGGGACTGTGGCACGTATGGAAATACCTCCCCAAAATGTATCGTCTTTAACCCATGACTCCTTTAAAAAAAAATGTAACTTCAGGAAAAGAAATCATTCTAATTTTAGTGCACCTAGCCCCACATTCAACAGAATGCCCCAGGCTGCCCAGCAGCTGACATCAGATATCACATATTCCACACACCTACAGCTGTTGCCACTTTGGCCTGGAAATCCATGTGCTTCCACGTAAGAAGAGTGAACCAGTGCTAAAACCAGCACCTGAGATCACAAAATACCATTTACACTTTCGGAACCAACCCTTACAGTCTCAATCTAGTGGGTGGAAAGCTTTTATACTAAGATGCTGGGAGAAAACCTGTAGGGGATATAGATTAAGTAATATAAACATAAGAATAAACTTAATTAAAAATGTTTCTGCCATCAACATTTTCTGTACCACAAAGCAACTAATCAGAAATTTTCTTTAATTTTGTAATTGATACTAGAGCTATGGCAGAACCTGGTTGCTGTCAGTGCATCCTTATGTATATTTCAAGGATTTCTGGTTACCACCAGTTGAAACCTGTTCTAGATTTCAAAGTTTCTTTTGTTGCTTCACCCTACTGACCGTCCATTCCAGCAAAGCTCCATGCCCCATCCTCTCCAACCCACGTTGCACATAGACATGCCTTCCTCACTTTAGTTCCAATTCACAGACCCTGAATGAAGCAGGACTGAGGGAGTAGCTGTCAGCGGTAACTCCAGAGGTGGGGCTGTAGCACAATCCAAATTTCAAATCGTTAAGGCACACCAACTGCCACCTAACATCACCGGCTGAAACTCATTGGCAGTAGGTGTAGTTCCCCTATGTGAATATTGGACTATGCTGCAGCCCCACCTCTGGAGCAGCCACTGGAAGCTACTGCAGCAAAATATTGCCATAACGTAGCTTCTCCAAAAATTATTTCAATATTTTTTTTATTGCAATCACTGCAATGTTAAACTAATTAATTGATTACAATTGTGTTTTTAATACAGGTGTCTGCAATCAAAAGTTATGGGGGAAGTTCAGAAGCAGAGTATTTTGTACTTGGTGGAAACTGCCATGGTGGAGGGTATGAGAATGTGGAAGTGGGTAACTGGAAAGCGGTTGTGATTGGTCTGAGTTTGTGTTGGTTGGGGTATGGCCTGAGAGGGAAGGGGCATGGTTTGTTAGGGATACATCTGGCCTGATTAGATATTGAGAGGTATGCGTGCACCATTATAAATGTATTTTTAAGTTAGCAGCTAAAAATGTAAATTATTGAGATTGTCTTACTTTCCCCCTCCCCCAGCAATTACACTACACTTGGCCATACTTGCCTACCTGACCCTCTCCATGAGGGAGAAAATGCTCTGTTCCTGGACTTTCCTGGTAATGTATGATTGTCATCACCTGTGGTGAAACACCTTTCTTATCAATTAACTAGCTCACCACAGGTGATGGCAATCATACATTACCAGGAAAGTCCAGGAACAGAGCATTTTCTCCCTCATGGAGAGGGTCAGGTAGGCAAGTATGAACTTGGCCCAAGCCTATCTGGCCATTCACATCCAAATCCAATCCAGAAAGATACTTTCTGTTACATGGGACCTCTGTGAGCCAGACTACATCAGGTGCTCTCAACTGAAGTCTCACCAACAGGTTATGTTTTGTGGACTTCTTTAATCATTTGCAGGTAAGTTACTCTATTTTGCTGGGTTAGTAATTATACCACCTGCTTCCAATGACAGAAATCCTCTAAACATGACCTGTTGTAAAATTTGAGGGTTGAGAACCTGAGAAATGTGAGAGAATGACACTGTACATTCACCTACAGAAACCTCTGTTTGTTCTAAGGCCTTATTAGTGCAGAATAAGCCATTCCAGTCAGCACAGTAAGAGCTATAGAAATGGGACAGGATTTCGGACGCAACCCATAGAAACAGCTTAAATAGATTTCCCTCCACCATTAGATAGGGGTGTTTGCTAATGCATGTTGCTTCAGAGCTTATACAGATAGGGTCATTGGTATATCTATAATGGGTGCAGAGTGTGCTGTGCACATAGGATCCTGGGTCCAGGGGATCCCACACTGCACAACCCTGTACCCATATAATTATACTCACCCCTCCTGAGTCCTATGGTAGTTGGCACTGCAGATGTAAATCACCAGGAAAATGTCCCCGGGTACAAGACGCAGGCGGCATATTCCTGGAGACTCGCACATGCCAGAGCCTACATGCCTGACGTCTCTGCCAGAAAGGAGGGGGCCCTCAAGGAGCCTGCACACTGGCCCTCTCCACTTTTAATCCACCCCTGGCTAGGGGAGATGTTACCACAGACAGGGATGACATGTAACACAGATGTATCAGGCATGGGAAATAGTTTAGAAATGGACTAGTGGAGAAGTTGCCCATAGCAAACCAATCAGCTTCTACTTATCATTTTATAGAATGTACTTGATAAATGCTAGCTCGAAACTAATTGGTTGCTATGGGCAACTTCACTGATCCAGTTCTGTCCACACTGTTCTCACTGCTTGATACACCAACCTCTGCTTGAATGATAAGTACACATAAAGCACATATGATGCAATTCATAGATTGTCTATGTTTTCTCACCTTCCAGAGAGCCAGAACCAGGAGAGCCAGCAGCAGCAGCCCACCTAATGTACTGATGACTATTATCCACAATGGAACCTCCCATTCCTCCTGCTTAGTAATTTCAAATGTGATCTGATAAAAAAACATGGAAGAAATCAATGCTTGAAAATACTGTGGGCACCTGAAATCATAGAGAATTGAGTCTGCATACATCAGTGCAGGCTACGGCCGTTATTCTTAGAACATATATGCAAAATGACAAAAAGTGATGACTTTGCAAACAAGAGGGGCAAACCTGGCATAGTGCTTTTTATTAGGGAGAGAACAGGCTGATCTTTACACTTGTAAATGACCACTTTACATTCCAAACACCAAGGGCGTACCTACCGTAGGTGCAGGGAGTGCAGCTGTAGCTGAGAGGGGCCCACCTTCCCCGTCACAGTTACATGTGTAATATACACTTTTCACCATTGGGTGGTATGTAGGGGCCCTTTCAAACTTTTTCCTTGGGGCCGACAATATATCTCGGTATGCCCCTGGACCTGCTCATTGTAATCTGGTATAAAATGAACTGGAGGGCATTTAAATGTTATATAATATGAACCAGGGCACTGTAATGAGGCACAATATGAACGGGGAGCACTATATATCATAATGTGAATTGGGGGTACTGTGTGGCATAATGTGTACTGGTAGCTCTAAAATGTGACATAGGGTGAACTTAAGCACTACTGTGATTCATAAAAGAAACTAGGGCACTACTATGGGGCACATCATTAATTAAGGCTCTACTATGGTTCAGAAAATGAACTAGGGCACTATTATAGGGCATAAAATTAACAACTGCTGCAGAGAAGTGTCTCTCTAGAAGCATTGGGATGGGGGCCCCTTCAAAATGTTGCTATGGGGCCCACAAAGTTCTGGCTATGCCCCTGCCAAGCACCAATGCTGCAAAGTGCTTTGATAATGGGGTTGGGTCACAGAAACACAAAGGGGCCCATTTTTCAAACAATCTTTGCAGCTATATCTCCGAAAACACCAGTTTCCAGGGGGTTAACTGTAAATATTTATTATCCCTCGGATGTATGTAGGAGGGACCGCATCAGGTATCTCTATACGGCCATTGCCACCGCCAGCCGCAGCCTCCATAGGTTTCTATGGGGGATGCAATGCTGCAAGATTTTTCTGAGATTGACACCCTGAAGATAGTGGTAGCCCACTGTAGCCTATGAGCTACATATCGCAAGCCCTCCGCAGCAGAGGAACCCTCCCCGGAAATGGCCGCTGCGCATGTGTGGTCAGCGGGAGTGCACATGCGCAGTAGTTCCGCTGCCACTCAGAGCTCATTGCAGGGACTGACTCTGGCCCCGTGGGTGCTCCATAATACTTCCCGCTGATACAATTGCATATTGCAATGTGATCTTGGGCGCTAACATTGCACCCAGATCGCAATGAATATTGCGAATAATGATAAATAGGCCCCAAAAAGAGACACTCAGTGCATTTATAGATTCCAGCCAGCAGGTGGCAGTATTATACAACATAAAATGTGTGCAACAGTAGTTCAGAAGTTGATTAACAGAGCATCACACAGATACTGTACTGTACATTGTGCAGGATAGTAAAGCTGCACACTTTTTTCAAATTATAATCTGTAATTTTGTAATCTACAGTATATGTATGATGATAATATTGTTCCATTTTCCTTATTAAACTAATCTACATGGCAATATGTAAATCTGCTGCGTGGTGTTTGCATATTTTCACTATGATTGCATGGATGTCTTCTGGATACTGCGGTTTCCTCTCACAATCCAAAAATATACTGGTAGGTTCATTTTCTCCTGACAAAACATTAACCCTAATAGGGAATATAGACTACAAGCTCCACTGGGGCAGGGAGTGAACAGACCCATATTCTCTGTAAAGTGCTGCGGAAAATGAGCATTCTATATAAATAACGTAGTAGTAATAATAATAATAATAATAATAATAATAATAATATTTGTTATGAAGAACATTAATATATTGCACATTGAATAATTACATTATCAATTATCAGAAATGCCTACAGTATTCTTTATTTATAGATTGTACTACTAGTAGCCTATTAAAAAATATGTGAATCATAGCTGTAAATTAAAATGAAATTTGTTGCAAAATTAATTTATGTTTACGTGGCCTTTCAAAAAAGAAAGATGGGGGATGTGTTAAACTGCATATATTTTTGCTCTCTTTCCGGTTACATAAAGAATTGTACAGCTGCTGAGGTGCTCCTACTGCTAAGGAATTCTTATCTTGCAAACCCGCCAATGTAATAGATGGCCAGCCAATCAATGGGAGTCTTATGCCTATGACGGAGATTGGGTGAATGACATCCATAGGAGAGGGACCTGAGCAACTGTTGGGACACTGGCCCTCATTCCGAGTTGTTCGCTCGCTAGCTGCTTTTAGCAGCAGTGCACACGCTAAGCCGCCGCTCTCTGGGAGTGTATCTTAGCTTAGCAGAATTGCGAACGAAAGATTAGCAGAATTGCGAATAGAAATTTCTTAGCAGTTTCTGAGTAGCTCCACACTTACTCTGCCACTGCGATCAGTTCAGTCAGTTTTGTTCCTGGTTTGACATCACAAACACTCCCAGCGTTCTCCCAGACACTCCCCCGTTTCTTCAGACACTCCCGCGTTTTTCCCAGAAACGCCAGCGTTTTTTCACACACGCCCAGTAAACGGCCAGTTTCCGCCCAGAAACACCCACTTCCTGTCAATCACAGTACGATCACCAGAATGATGAAAAATCCTCGTTATGCCGTGAGTAAAATACCTAACTTTTGTGTAAAATAACTAAGTGCATGCGCTCTGCGAACCTTGCGCATGCGCAGTAAGCGAAAATCGGCAACGAGCGAACAACTCGGAATGACCACCTCTGCTTGTGGTCTGAGCTATCCTGCATCTCAGAACTGTCTTCTTCCAGCACTTCTCCAGCGGCTGCTACTTGATAGATCTCGTACTCTGTATTCCTATAACAGCAAAATGTTGGAACCGCCCCAAAGAGTCAACAGAAAACTGTTTTGTATAACTCGCTGCCTGGTGCATTTTTGCATAATGTTTTTTTTTTTATATCTCTTCCATTCTTTATGCTTGTAATTAGGTTTTTTATAGTAAGACTAAAGTCAGAGGCATTTACTGTCTGGTGAAATAGCTTAAAATAAGCATGTTCTAACTATGTTTATTTTTTTATAGGTTGTGGTATGAATAAAAATTCCATAGTTACAATTACCACCAGTAATCCAAGGAACAACATGAAGTTTTATGTAGCACTCAAGGAAATCGCAAAGCAGGAACTGATTTGGATGGATTTGTCAGAATACAACCAAAAGCCATTCAATAAATAGGGAAACCTACAGCTGCCTCAAGGCAATATGCATTTAAAATGAACAGAAATATGTGCTATATACATGAAATTATCATCACCTGGCGACTGGGTTCCTCTTCTCTGAAAATAAAAGGACTGTGGAATTTCCGTTGTAAGACCGCAAAAGTAACCAAACTCACAGAGCGGAAGGTTATCTGCAACGAAAATTGGGATGTCTTTAAAAACACATAAACTAAACCCCTTACCCCTATAGTCATATATTTAATAAAAACTGAAACGTTAAGCATTTACAAGATGGAGTGAATTCTTGTCTTGCTCCTTCACAAGACTGTGAGTGCCACCAAGTTTCTCTAACCATATATGTGTGTGTATTTATATATATATATATATATATATATATATAGCAGTCTTAAACGGCGGCACTCAGAACAAATGAGACGAGACACTGCAAGTTGTTGCCAACGTTTCAAAGCAGTTCGCTTTTTCGTCAGGGCATGCCCTGACGAAAAAGCGAACTGCTTTGAAACGTTGGCAACAACTTGCAGTGTCTCGTCTCATTTGTTCTGAGTGCCGCCGTTTAAGACTGCTACATGTGGGGAGCTGCTATACTCTCCTAATTACGGAAGGCAACAGACGAAGTAACTCCATTTATGCTGAGAGTGCCGGGCCACACGTAATATATATATATATATATATATAGTGCATCCGAAAAGTATTCACAGCACTTCACTTCTTCCACATTTTGTTATGTCTTAGCCTTATTCCAAACTGTAATACAATTCTACACACAGTACCCCATAATAACATTGTGAAAAAAGTTTTTTTTTTAGATTTTTGCTAATTTATTAAAAATAAATACTAAGAAATCACATGTACATAGGTATTCATAGCCTTTGCTCAATACTTTGTTGATGCACCTTTGGCAGCAATTACAGCCTCAAGTCTTTTTGAATATGATACCACAAGCTTGGCATACCTATCTTTGGCCAGTTTTGCCCATTCCTCTTTGCAGCACCACTCAAGCTCCATCACGTTGGATGGGAAGCGTCAGTGCACAGCCATTTTCAAATCTCTCTAGAGATGTTCAATCGGATTCAAGTCTGGGCTCTGGCTGGGCCACTCAAGGAGAAATCACAGAGTTGTCCTGAAGCCACTCTTTTGATATCTTGGCTGTATGCTTAGGATCGTTGCCTTGCTGAAAGATGAACCGTCGCCCCAGTCTGAGGTCAAGAGCTCTTTCTGGAGCAGGTTTTCGTCCAGGATGTCTCTGTACATTGCTGCATTCATCTTTCCCTCTATCCTGACTAGTTTCCCAGTTCTTGCCACTGAAAAACATCCCCACAGCATGTTGCTGCCAGCACCATACTTCACTGTAGGTATGGTATTGGCCTGTCTGATGAGCAGTGCCTGGTTTCCTCCAAACATGACGCCTGGCATTCACACCAAAGAGTTCAATCTTTGTCTCATCAGACCAGATAATTTTGTTTCTTATGGTCTGAGAGTCCTTCCGGTGCATTTTGGCAGGCTGCCATGTGCTTTTTACTAAGGAGTGGCTTCCACCTGGCCACTCTAAAATACAGGCCTGATTGGTGGATTGCTGCAGAGATGGTTGTCCTTCTGGAAGGTTCTCCTCTCTCCACAAAGGCATGCTGTAGCTCTGACGGAGTGACCATCGGGTTCTTGGTCACCTCCCTGACTAGGGCCCTTCTCCCCCGATCGCTCAGTTTAGACGGCCGGCAAGCTCAAGGAAGAGTCCTGGTGGTTCCGAACTTCTTCCATTTATGGATGATAGGAGGCCAATGTGCTCATTGGGACCTTCAAATCAGCAGCTATTTTTCTGTACCATTCCCCAGATTTGTGCCTCAAGACAATCCTGTCTCGGAGGTCTACAGATAATTCCTTTGACTTCATGCTTGGTTTGTGCTCAGACATGCACTGTCAAGTGTGGACCTTATATAGGGGGTCATTCCGAGTTGATCGTAGCCGTGCAAAATTTTCTGACATGCGGGGGGACGCCCAGCATGGGGCTAGTCCGCCCCACATGTCAGTCCGGCCTCCCTCTCAGAAGTGCAAAGGCATCGTACAGCGGCAATGCCTTTGCACTTCAGGAGTAACTCCTGGCCAGCGCAGCTTTAGCGTGGTGTCCGGGAGCTACTCCTCGCTCCCTGGCCCGCAGCGGCTGCGTATGACGTCACGCAGCCGCTGCGGCCCACCCCCTGTTCGGTCCGGCCACGCCTACGAAACGGCATCCAAACACAGCCGTTTCGCCCCCTCCCGCCCATCGATCGCCTCTGCCTGTCAATCAGGCAGAGGCGATCGCTGTCCTGCTATGGCCGTCAGCCGTCCCGCATGCGCAGGCGCACAAAGGCGCCGGCGCATGCGCAGCAGGGACTGGTTCGCTCTGCTGCGTGAAAACGCAGCGAGCGAACGGGTCGGAATGACCCCCATAGACAGGTGTGTGCCTTTCCAAATAATGTCCAAACAACTGAATTTACCACAGGTGGACTCCAATTAAGCTGCAGGAACATCTCAAGGATGATCAGTGGAAACAGGATGCACCTGAGGTAAATTTTGAGCTTCATGGCATAGGCTGTGAATACTTATGTAGATGTGATTTCTTAGTTTTTATTTTTAATAAATTAGCAAAAATCACAAAAAACGGTTTTCATGTTGTCATTATGGGCAGTAGCGGATCTTGCCACGGGCACGAAGGACTTTTGCCCGGGGCGCCGCCTTCCGGAGGGCGCCATCCGGAGGGCACCGCACCATGGCAAGATCCGCTACTGCTGTGCCCCCCGCTGCCCGCTGTGTCCCGCTGTGAAGGGAACTAGACGCGTAGCGTCTAGTTTCCCTTCGTGGAGAGGACCTTTACTGTGCGGTGCGCGATTACGTCATCGCGCACCGCACAGCATTTCAGCGGCGCTACTACTGTACAGGGGGCGTAACTGACCACGCACCCTGTATGAAGCCATGCCCCTATTTCCCGCCCGGGGCGCAAAGAGGCATAGAACCGGCCCTTATTATGGTGTATTGTGTGTAGAATTTTGAGGGGGAAAATGAATTTGTTCCATTTTGGAATAAGGCTGTAACCTAACCAAATGTGGAAAAAGTGAAGTGATGTGAATACTTTCTGGATGCACTGTATCTGGGTATAGTTTGGCACTCACATCAGTAAAGTCATTATTGGGGTGATTCTTCAGAGACAGAGCTCAAAGCCATTTCCCATAAATAGAGGTAGTATATCCCAAAATGTGTGGAGTAGAGTTAATTCTTCAATACTTTTATTCAATTGATGCAGATATAAAATAGCATGGTATTGCCATTGTTTCCAAATACCATGCTATTTTATATACCATGTTATTTTATATCTTCATCATAAAAGTATTAAAGAATTATAACTACTCTTCTTGCACATTGTGGGATATACTTCCTCTATATTAATATATATCTCCTATATAATTGCCCGATCTGTCACTCTGTGACTGTGTGGCTAACGCTGGGTGGAGTCACAGTCACAGAGTCACAGAGATAGATCAATAGGAGGAGGATGGCGCCCCTCAGTCAGTCAACGCCGCCGCTGTATGTATGACCGATCTTTCTCCCGCCCCCGCCTCCTCTCTCCCCCCACCCTCCCAGGCTCAGCTTCCCCTCCCCGGTCGGCGGTGACTCCCAGGCTCAGGCGGAAAGAGGCCGCCTCATATCACTGCGCACAGGCCGGAGCCAGCCACACGGAGACCGCATGGAGGAGCTGCAGAGCGGGTGGCCAGGGAAGCTCCCCGGAACGGCGTCCACCCGGCCCGACTGCACCTTTGACTCCAGCTCCATCCTGCCTGTGACAGCCTCCGTGTCCCGGGGTACAGGGGATAATATCCCCCTTCTACTGTACACACTGCCCGGATTCTGCTCCCGTTCCTCCTGCCCGCCCATATACTGCATTACTACACACTATACCTACACAGCACACATTACATATATACAGTATATACATACATACTTTGCACTGCTACACTACATACATACACTGCACACATTACATATATATATATATATATATATATATATATACACATTATATACATACATACATACATACACTGCACACATTACATATATATATATATATATACATATATATATATATATATATATATATTAGTTTTGTGTTTTGGTTTTGGATTCGGTTCAGCGGCCGTGTTTTGGATTCGGACGCGTTTTGGCAAAACCTCACTTAAATTTTTTTGCTGGATTCGGGTGTGTTTTGGATTCGGGTGGTTTTTTTCAAAACCCCCTCAAAAACAGCTTAAATCATAGAATTTGGGGGTCATTTTGATCCTATAGTATTATTAACCTCAATAACCATAATTTCCACTCATTTCCAGTCTATCCTGAACACCTCACACCTCACAATATTATTTTTAGTCCTAAAATTTGCACCGAGGTCGCTGGATGACTAAGCTAAGCGACCCAAGTGGCCGGCATAAACACCTGGCCCATCTAGGAGTGGCACTGCAGTATCAGACAGGATGGCACTTAAAAAAATTGGCCCCAAACAGCACATGATGCAAAGAAAAGAGAAAAAGAGGTGCCCTGTGGTCGCTGGATGGCTAAGCTAAGCGACACAAACACCTCAATATTACAGGAATTATTCGTTCTAATCAATGCTATTATTGGTCCAAATCACTGGAAGAAAATGAAAAAATCACTGGAATTATTTGGCAAGATCACTGTAATTAAAATGATAAATCACTGATATTAATTGGTAAAATCTCGCTATTGTCTGCCTAGTGAAGTGGAACCTAGATGGAATTTTGTACCGGGGACCCAATAACTTCATCAGTTGTCTAAATCCCAATGCACTAATGGCGGAAAATGGGCGCACGTCTAACAGCGCACTGATTATACTGAGAACTGATTATTATACTGATCACTGATGATACTACGGAGAACTGACATTGAGCAGCGAGAACAGCACTGGACTATTGTACTGTAGTATACTGGTCACCACAATGCAGCACTGACACCGAGCACAGATATTAAGCACTGATCAGGATACTAGAAGTGACACGGTGCAGCAAGATAACGCTATGGCCTACTGTACTGTACTACTATATACTGGTGGTCACCACAATGCAGCACTGTACTACTATATACTGGTCCCCACAATGCAGCACAGATATTGAGCACTGATCCGGAGAATAGAACTGAGTCTGACACGAAGCTGCAAGATACAGCAATGGACAACTGTACTGTACTACTATATACTGGTGGTCACCACAATGCAGCACTGTACTACTATATAGTATTACTGGTCCCTACAATGCAGCACACTGAGCACAGATATTGAGCTTTTCAGGCAGAGAACGTAGCCATGTCCTCTCCGCTCAATCGACAATGCACAAGTGAAAATGGCGGCGACGCGCGGCTCTTTATATGGAATCCGAATCTCGCGAGAATCCGACAGCAGGATGAGGACGTTTTCCCCCGTTCGGGTTTTGCGTCTTAGGCGGGAAGAACCAAGGCTGCCTTGGACCCATGTAAACCACGTGAAGTTCGGGGGGGTTCGGATCTCGACGAACCGAACCCGCTCATCTCTAATATATATATATATATACATACATACACTTGTCAAAGTCAGAAAAATATCACTATGCACACTGCCATATTTGCACCTCATACATGTCCGCGCTGCGCATGCGAGCGCTCTCCCGTGCGTGCGCATACCCGCTGTTACGTGCACCCGCAGGCGCACTGTATGCGTATTTACGGTAGAGTTTCTGTGTGCCCAGCGTGCGACTCAATCGTTACATAATTCAACCATATAATGTATTTTATAAGTTAATATTCCCCTGAGTCCAACAGGTATCAGTGGGTCTCAAATGGCTCTTTGACCTTAGAGATCCCCCAAACAATAGTTTGCATGTTGTGAGGGCTTCACATGGTGTTATGCATAGGTAAGCACGGGAATAGTAATTGAAGATTAATTGTATTCCAAATCAGTATCTTTCCCGCAGACGGAGTACAATAGCCTTTAATTACACTGAGCTTTGAGACTCAATGAGGAGGGCCAACACCTGTGTTTACCAATGGGTTAGGATTTGTCTCCAGAAGAATGATTGCTGAGATGTCATTGTCTCAACTGAGAGTAGACAGTGAGATAGTATTCGCCAAACAATAGCTTCCCACAAGACAGGAATGTGTTGGTCATCACCCATTGTTTTGCATAACCAAGGCCACTGATGCAGCTGGCTCACATGCTGTGAGGGACACACACACCTTGTTGTTGACACACCCCCACAGCTGGAATGAGGGTATGATATACCCACTGGAGATCACAGGGCTCACTCACTCACTCACTCACTCACACAGCTACCTGGCACCCAGCAGCATGGAGGCTACATCCCCAGGACATCCTCCAAACTAAAGGCTAAGTATAGAAATCAAATGGCTAGATAAGGAAATATAGACAGATTGCTTTCTGGTTTAAATAGGATATTGTAACTTGGTTGTGTGATTGTTGGGTGTTTGGGTGATAGATCTGGGAATCTGTGATGGTAGCTGGGACATTAGACAACCTGTAGCATAGCATTTGTGGTATTTGTTTGCCTATGGTGATTTAAAATAGATTGTACTGGTTAGTTATAATATATATCTTGTTAATCATAAATACCACCATGCAGTTGCGTTTGGGCATGTGCTTGTAGCAGTGGCGGGCTGAGATGTGTGGTTACATTGTGATCTGGTCTTGTGATGAATATGCTCTGGTTATTGAGATACTGAAGTTGTTTGGAATGTGAAAGTGAATAAGATGGTTCTAGGAAGTTTAATTGAAATTGTGAAAGGTGATTTAGATGGTTTGGAATTGTAAAATCAGAACATATGCATTGTTCTGAGGCTTGGACATTTTGGAATAAAATGGAGTCTTGTGTCTTCTGCTATGTGATTGTGGTGTAGTAGAGAGTGCCATGTGTTTGGACCTGCAAATCTAAAATGGCTGCTGCCGGGTGTTTTCCCCTCCCCCTTTCAACCATGTGTTGCAGTCTTCATGGGAGTTTTCTCAAAATGGAGTCTAGCTTCTGTCCCATGCGGTATTGTAGGGTTGTGTTGTATATAGGGACAGCCAGTATGGGTAAGGTCAAGTATTTTCTCCACAAAGATTCTCAGCATTGAATAACTGCGCAGCGATTGTTCCTCACATGTGTAAGCTTCTCTGAAATCATATTGATCTTCTTGTTATTATGAGCCATTTCTCTCTCTCTCTTCCCCTCTTTCTCTCTTATTTTCCCTTAAATAGTATTGTATTGTATTTCCTGTGTAGTTATCTGGTTAGGTAGTCTATGTTATATTGTAGTGTATGATTTGTATTTGTATTAATTCTTTTGCAAGTATATCATTCATAATATATATATTAGGCGTTGGACCCTGAGCACGGTATCTGTGTATTCCTTATAGTGTTAAGTATTCTCAGAGCGTCGGTGACGCTCGAACAGCTTTAAAGGTAATAAGGTTATTCTGTGTTGCATTTACACTCTACCACTACACAGAGGTTTACAGTATAAGTACATTCCTTAAGGTATAGTTAAGGGAGTACCCTTGCGGTACTTTTTGCGCCAATTGCGTACTGTGGCCCTCATTCCGAGTTGATCGGTCGCAAGGCGAATTTAGCAGAGTTACACACGCTAAGCCGCCGCCTACTGGGAGTGAATCTTAGCTTCTTAAAATTGCGACCGATGTATGCGCAATATTGCGATTACTAACTACTTAGCAGTTTCAGAGTAGCTCCAGACTTACTCTGCCTGTGCGATCATTTCAGTGCTTGTCGTTCCTGGTTGACGTCACAAACACACCCAGCGTTCGCCCAGGCACTCCCACCGTTTCCCCGGCCACTCCTGCGTTTTTTCCGGAAACGGTAGCGTTTTCAGCCACACGCCCCTGAAACGCCGTGTTTCCGCCCAGTAACACCCATTTCCTGTCAATCACATTACGATCGCCGGAGCGAAGAAAAAGCCGTGAGTAAAAATACTTTCTTCATAGTAAAGTTACTTGGCGCAGTCGCAGTGCGAACTTTGCGCATGCGTACTAAGCGGATTTTCACTGCGATGCGATGAAAAATACCGAGCGAACAACTCGGAATGAGGGCCCGTGTTCTTTAACCTTTAACGTGTTTTTAATAAGATAAATATTTAGCTTTGTTAGATGGGGGCTCGTCCGGGATATCACGAACTTAATGATGCACTGTACATTACAAACGCGGCTGTAATTGACCGGCTAATGATGGACATCTCGCAAAATGCTGAAAAAAAACAAAACAAAAAAAAAAACATCCACGTTAATGTATTGTGGTATCAGTAAGACGCTGATAGGAAATTTTAAGGGACAAGGCGTTTCTCATAATATTTAAGATGCTAAAATGTATTTTTATTGTCGCAAAACCAGGTTCAAATGGATCATATCGTGTTTGATTAAGATTAGATTGTTTATCTGTTTAAGTAGGTTTAAAAGTACATTTAAAAGTTACTTTGGGAGCTAGCATGGTGATTTTCTTTATGGCAGGAGAGGCCGCATGGTCTGTCCACCATTTTGTGTGACCCTCATGAAGGTGGAAGGGGGAGGAGCAGCGGCCATTTTGGGAAGGTCAATATTTTTTTTTTTTTGAACGGCTGATTTTCAGTTGACTCAGGAAATAATCAGCCATCCATTGTCAAAAAGAAATCATCATTTAATGAGTTACCAATGCATTTATTTAACCAGTGTCATAGTCAATTATAAATAGTTCAGATAGGGCTTAATGAAAGTTGTTGTTTTGTTTTTTGTTGTGTTTTTTTTTTTCTTTTTCCCCTCTCACCTCCAAGATTCTAGGATTCTCTGCTAGTTGTGAGATGGGCCATTGAAATGCAAATGAACTTGTGTGACTGGTTTGTTGTTTTTTTTCTCTCCCAGCAGTGAAGGAGATTGCATTCACAGATAGTTTGAAAGCACATTCGTATGCAAATTGGAAGCACTGAATAAGGTCTCATATATGTAATAAGTGATTAGTACATATATGTAATGTCTATATGTCTGTGCTTACATCAATGTATGTTATTAGATTAATTTAGAATTGCATTTTCATCTGTGTACTTTCACATATCTCACCTTCCTGTTTGCCATTTGAATTGATAAACGTGCTAAGAGAGATTTGTCGCTATTTAAATAGTTAAAGTGTAAAAGTAATACATTAAGGGGTAAATTGTAAGACACACGCACAGCTTTACCTGAGATACAAGGAAAGACCTGTGTGGTGCTTGGTAGATGATTACAGTTAAAGATCATCTACATTGATAAACGTGCTAATTGTATTTTTGTGGCCAGCGTACACGTGTCTCTAACAAAAGACTGAGACTCGCGAACGCAACACAAAGGCCGACGCACGCAGCGTATATTACGCAACGGAGCGTCTGGGTACGCCCACCAAAACTCAAATCGCACAATAGCATTGTTCTAGTGGGGGCGGTATAGTATAGCCACGTGATCATAGCACAAATTGATTTCAGTTTCCAAAACTTAGTTTAAATACCTTACTTTACTGTAACGCCTCTGGGGAGAGCTATCAGACTACGGGAAATGATTTTTCTGATCAGAAAACTATAAGAATGATAGTGGGTTGAAAACGGTATGAGTGTATTTAATCCCGCTTTGTGGACTTTGTGATCTGTGTGATAAAACGGTATTGAATCCCGCTTTGTGGACTTTGTGATCTGTGTGATCTTTAGTGGAACGTGATGAGCACGGTCTGAGTGAAAACGTGCAACAGAGTGTGATAAAGTTTTCGTTGTATTACGCTCTGGCTGTTTTGGAGCACAGTAGGGAGACTCCAATGATCCTACCATTTATGGGCAACAAGTGTCTATAAGGGGTACGATTGGACCGCACGGTTGTAGGTGTGACCAATAACGCAACGTGATACGAGGTAAATTGCCCTCATACGTGTTGTGGGAAGCACATGCAAGCGTGATTTGTGTAAAGAGAAAAAAAAGGAAGAGAATTTTCACTGGTAAAATCTCTAGAGATAGGGCCTGCAACGGCTACACGTGTCTGCTAGAAGGCGGACCGGAGATACTCGGAGCAGAAGAAGTTCAGTGGAAGAGCTTTAAGGATTTCCAACGTAGATTTCTGTGTTTGGTGCATTTTAGGAAGTTTTTCTGTGTTAAAAGAGGTCCACAATGGCAGCCAAGTGCACAACACAGGGACGTTCAGCAGTCAGGGTTCAGACTGCAGAGGCTTGCAGACCCCGAGGGTCTGCTCGGTTAGTAATGTGGGGGAAGTATGGTCCCCACACTGAGACCTTTTGTGATGAATGGACACGAATGACTGCGGGGGATAAAGCACCATTTCCTGGGATAGGTAGTTTTGACTCAGAGGTGTTGCATAATTTAAGGCGGAGGATCTGTCTCATAAAATCCTAGAGACGAATCAAACATTATGATTGTTTGCAGTTATGGCTACAGGAAAGTGAAATGCAAAGAAAAGTAACTTACATACCTAACTTTCATCTTGAGAGGAGAGACATGGCAATGGAGAGGATTATGGTTGCAGAGAAATGGCACAATGTTGTACGATAAAAATGCACTTAGTAACTGTATTAAGAACGAAAGTAACAAATGTAATAATGTTTATAAAAATAAATGTATAAAAATCACAAATGTTAACCTGTGCAAGTCGCACCCCATGTTAAATTTCCCTCAGGATTATCAGCAAGAAAGTGAGCCCAGAACGATGTCGGCACCTCTTCCAGAAGCCATCCTACAAGACATCCAGGTGGACGCGACCAAATTGGTAAAGGCAATAATCAAACCCCCTAACGGAGGGTCAGGTGAGGTCGTGTCCACAGAAAGATCGCTGGTTTAGAGGGAATATTGCATCACCAGAATGTTCGTTTGGAAGACTGAGAGACAGCACCTTTGAGAAGACAGCAGAACAAGAAGAACAACAAGACGAGAGAACTAATTATCGTAACAAGTTTCTCTCCCCCTCAAACTGTTTTTCTGTATCCCATTACAAATTTCTTCTTTTCTCCTCCTGTAAGATGGACTTGCCCCAAGAGACTGTGATATGGATTTTCCTGTTGACCATGATGTTGACCAGAGCAGTCTGTTTCGGTGAGAGTATCAGTGAGGTCGAGAAAGGATCCAGAAAGGTTCTGACGACTGAGACGGAGGTGTAAATTTCCAATAGCAACACAAGCACCGAACAAAGGCGAGTACCGGAAACAATCTAACAGCCATGTTATTTGTAAACATTTTTTTTTTGGATTGTTAACTGAAGAAAACTGTATCTGTAGGCTCTGTGACAACGTAGTTGAGGATGGGTGCATTAAGAAATGCCAATCCAGTTTTAATATCCATATGGACCGGCATCCATTGAGTGACTATCACTCCTTAGTGGGTAGTGTGTTAAATAAGACAGATTGTTGGGTATGCTCTCAAGTACCTCAAGGTCATAGCAAATCAGGGCTAGTACCATTTCCTTTAACGTTAGGGGAGGTACTTGAGTTAAGTGGTGGGAGACCGGTGGACAGGAGGTTTAATATCTCCAGCCCTCCTAGTTTGAAGCTCCACCAATACCATGTGGATAGGTCCCTATTATGTTTCAACATCTCCAATCCCCGAAAGCCGGGAAATTGGGAAGTGTCATGGAGTAATCAAACCATGACCTTTTTCGCATAGAGCAGATAGAATGCCTACAGATACAGAGCTTATACGCCACATAGCCAGTAGAGGAAAATCGTTCCGGCATAGGTATACCTTAGGAAATAGGATTACGAGAGTTGGAGAGGTATCACCAGGATACTGTGCACTTATCGTACAACCTGATACGTGTACTAAACAGATGGGAGAATTAGGGTTAGGAGATTTCACATGGAAGGTTTGTAATATGGTTATGACATATTCCGTCCCATATGTTCTCCCCGATGATGCATATTTCATATGCGGGAGAAAGGCGTATGAGCGGCTTGCCCCAAACTCTGAAGGATTGTGTTATATTGGAAAAGTACTACCTGAGGTAATGAGTCTAAGGAGTGAGGAAACTGTAATTTCAATGGATTTGATTTATGACCCAACTGTAGAAACAATGATGTGATGAAAATGCGATTATACGGTCCGTTTCTTTCACCTGTTTTTCCGTTTTCCTCCAAGGTAAGAAGACCCACTTGGACGAGGAATTTGATGAGCCGATATACAGACAACAGATGGATTAAAGAAGAAGTTTTGACAACCTTATACACAGATTTTTCATGAACTATGCCATGGATCCCCAGTTTCCCTAGAAATTTTAAAATTACGCTAGCCCAACACTTTTGTAAATCTATGGACATTGACAGCTTTTGCCCGCACCTTATGGGCAAAAGCACAAAGAAGACTGCAACCAACAGACACCGAACAAGACTTCAACCGACAAATGTACATTAACCTGACATAGAATACCACTGCATTTACCATAAGTGTTCTTTATCTTCATTTCTACAACCCTCAGGTAGTGACACACATAGTCGATAGGGAATACAGGCACAGATATCAGCAATCACATACCTCCCCCATTCATGTATCATCAACTAAAATGTGCTCCCCCATTTTGTTACAACCACAGCCGAAAAGAGCTCGGTAGAGTTTGACAGCCCATCCACAGACCCTTAATACGGGATAAGAAGGAATTCAAATGTATACTTCGCAATACCTCGAAGCTTGATGTACCACACGTACGGCACGATGATACATGACCCCCCAAACATGGACTCATACACACATGCTTCTGCTATCTCACTAGGTCATACCCTCTTCACACCTTCTCCTCTCTCCTCCCTTACCCAACCATGGAAATGTATTAACCCCTGACATATATTTTTCTCTTTTTGAAATGTTTTAGAAGGTGGCAGTTATTGTTGACTGCCAAAGAGTGGACTGTCAAAGTCAGAAAAATATCACTATGCACACTGCCATATTTGCATCTCATACATGTCCGCGCTGCGCATGCGAGCGCTCTCCCGTGCGTGCGCATACCCGCTGTTACGTGCACCCGCAGGCGCACTGTATGCGTATTTACGGTAGAGTTTCTGTGTGCCCAGCGTGCGACTCAATCGTTACATAATTCAACCATATAATGTATTTTATAAGTTAATATTCCCCTGAGTCCAACAGGTATCAGTGGGTCTCAAATGGCTCTTTGACCTTAGAGATCCCCCAAACAATAGTTTGCATGTTGTGAGGGCTTCACATGGTGTTATGCATAGGTAAGCACGGGAATAGTAATTGAAGATTAATTGTATTCCAAATCAGTATCTTTCCCGCAGACGGAGTACAATAGCCTTTAATTACACTGAGCTTTGAGACTCAATGAGGAGGGCCAACACCTGTGTTTACCAATGGGTTAGGATTTGTCTCCAGAAGAATGATTGCTGAGATGTCATTGTCTCAACTGAGAGTAGACAGTGAGATAGTATTCGCCAAACAATAGCTTCCCACAAGACAGGAAAGTGTTGGTCATCACCCATTGTTTTGCATAACCAAGGCCACTGATGCAGCTGGCTCACATGCTGTGAGGGACACACACACCTTGTTGTTGACACACCCCCACAGCTGGAATGAGGGTATGATATACCCACTGGAGATCACAGGGCTCACTCACTCACTCACTCACTCACTCACTCACACAGCTACCTGGCACCCAGCAGCATGGAGGCTACATCCCCAGGACATCCTCCAAACTAAAGGCTAAGTATAGAAATCAAATGGCTAGATAAGGAAATATAGACAGATTGCTTTCTGGTTTAAATAGGATATTGTAACTTGGTTGTGTGATTGTTGGGTGTTTGGGTGATAGATCTGGGAATCTGTGATGGTAGCTGGGACATTAGACAACCTGTAGCATAGCATTTGTGGTATTTGTTTGCCTATCGTGATTTAAAATAGATTGTACTGGTTAGTTATAATATATATCTTGTTAATCATAAATACCACCATGCAGTTGCGTTTGGGCATGTGCTTGTAGCAGTGGCGGGCTGAGATGTGTGGTTACATTGTGATCTGGTCTTGTGATGAATATGCTCTGGTTATTGAGATACTGAAGTTGTTTGGAATGTGAAAGTGAATAAGATGGTTCTAGGAAGTTTAATTGAAATTGTGAAAGGTGATTTAGATGGTTTGGAATTGTAAAATCAGAACATATGCATTGTTCTGAGGCTTGGACATTTTGGAATAAAATGGAGTCTTGTGTCTTCTGCTATGTGATTGTGGTGTAGTAGAGAGTGCCATGTGTTTGGACCTGCAAATCTAAAATGGCTGCTGCCGGGTGTTTTCCCCTCCCCCTTTCAACCATGTGTTGCAGTCTTCATGGGAGTTTTCTCAAAATGGAGTCTAGCTTCTGTCCCATGCGGTATTGTAGGGTTGTGTTGTATATAGGGACAGCCAGTATGGGTAAGGTCAAGTATTTTCTCCACAAAGATTCTCAGCATTGAATAACTGCGCAGCGATTGTTCCTCACATGTGTAAGCTTCTCTGAAATCATATTGATCTTCTTGTTATTATGAGCCATTTCTCTCTCTCTCTCTCTTCCCCTCTTTCTCTCTTATTTTCCCTTAAATAGTATTGTATTGTATTTCCTGTGTAGTTATCTGGTTAGGTAGTCTATGTTATATTGTAGTGTATGATTTGTATTTGTATTAATTCTTTTGCAAGTATATCATTCATAATATATATATTAGGCGTTGGACCCTGAGCACGGTATCTGTGTATTCCTTATAGTGTTAAGTATTCTCAGAGCGTCGGTGACGCTCGAACAGCTTTAAAGGTAATAAGGTTATTCTGTGTTGCATTTACACTCTACCACTACACAGAGGTTTACAGTATAAGTACATTCCTTAAGGTATAGTTAAGGGAGTACCCTTGCGGTACTTTTTGCGCCAATTGCGTACTGTGTTCTTTAACCTTTAATGTGTTTTTAATAAGATAAATATTTAGCTTTGTTACACTGCATTACTATGCATACATATATACACTGCACACATTACATACATTCACTGCACCGCTGCACACCATCCATATATATATATGCATACATACATACATACATACATACATACATCATACACTGCATTACTATAAATATATACACTGCACACCATACCTCCCCATACATATATAAACTGCACACATTTCATACATTCACTGCACCGCTGCACACCATCCATATATATACATACATACATACATACATACATCATACACTGCGTTACTATACATACATACACTGCACACCATACCTCCCCCATCCGCGGCAAATATATATTACTATGGCATTCCCATCATGGAAAACTTGCCGTGGTGCCAGCCAAATATTCTCTGGTTTGTCTCGCTAGATAGATAGATAGATAGATAGATAGATAGATAGATAGATATTGCAAAAGAAGAGACTGCGGCACTCCCGATGTTATTTTCATAGATGCTTTAGTAGGGCAAAATCATCATGCATAAAAGCTTTCCTGCATGATGATTTTGCCCTACTAAAGCATTTATAAAAACAACATAGGGAGTGCCGCAGTCTCTTCTTTGCAAGTACCTGTTTCTACACTGAAGGCACCCAACCATAAGCATTATCCAGCGCCGAGTGCCAGATAGATTTTGTTCTGTATATGGATATATAGTGTGACAAGAACACTGGGATAGTGTTTGAGGGCAGGTATATTTGTCCCAGGTTCTTGTCTTACATGTTTTAGAAAATGTTAACTTCTAGGAAAAATGCTTTTTGTTTTGTCTGAACCTTTTCAGTTTGCTGTAAAAGCTGGGTAAAGGCTCTGAGAGAGAGATAAGGCGAGTTCTAGACATTGGGCCCAGTTCGGGTCTTTGGCCTCACAGAGGGCTAATCAGGGTTTCAGCTGTGTAAGAGTGATATAGTGCTTCTAACCTGATTAGTATGGGCAGACTGCCTGGGAAGGCTGCAGGATCTGTGTGTGAGAGACACGCTTTCTGATGCAAGTAAGCTATACAGTATGTACTGAAGAACTCTGTGTTTTGTTTAGTGACAGTTAGGAACATCTTATGTTTAGTTAGTGCCGGACAGGCAAGGTATTTTTATTTTGGGGTTTGTTTTATTTTCTGTTTCAATAAAACTGGCCGGGGTCAGTTGTACCAGAAACTGGACTTGTGTTGTTCCTCAGCTGCTGCGTGCGGCCATATTCCCCAGGAAAAGGCACCTTGCACCCCTACAGTGTTACAACTTGGTGGAGAATGCGAGCAGGCCGTTCTGCGCATAAGTGAAAGCAGCAGCTTTGTGAGGCCTGCAGAAAACGGTGGTTTATGCAGATACAGCCCAGTGTGAAGTTACTGAGACTCACCCCTGAGGGTTTGATATATGTCCTGGGTGAAAGCAGCTACAAAGCCGCCTGAAAAATCTGTTGACATGGAGGATCTGCTTAAAGCCTTGCTGCAAGCTACAGCGGCTCAGCAGGAGGCCAACCGACAGCAGCAGGTGGCAATGGAGGAAAATTGGAGACTACAGCAGGAGGCCAACAGACAGCAGCAGGTGGCAATGGAGGAAAATATAAGACAGCAGCAGGTGGCAATGGAGGAAAATAAGAGACAACAGCAGGCAGTTGTTGATGAACTTTACAGGCAACAGCGTCAGGATAGAGAGGCCTTAGCAGAAGTGGTGCAGAGACTTGCAGCTCGGGTTGGAGATGTGGCCGTCAGTGCTCCAACCAGCTCTAGTTCTATACGAGCCAGTCACTTCCTGCAGAAAATGACAGAGGCTGATGATGTGGAGGCCTATCTGACCACGTTTGAAAGGACTGCCGAGCGTGAGAACTGGCCGAAAGCACAGTGGGCCAGTCTGCTGGCACCTTTCCTGTCAGGTGAGCCCCAAAAAGCTTACTTTGAGTTAAGCCCTGCTGAGGCTCGGGACTATGATAAACTAAAGACTGAGATCCTGACCCGCCTGGGAGTCACGCTGTCAGTACGAGCACAACGGGTGCACCGTTGGCTGTACGCCATGGAGAAGCCTCCGCGCTCCCAGATGCACGACCTTATTCAGCTAACAAAAAAATGGCTACAGCCAGAGACATTAACTGGTCCCCAGATGGTGGAAAGAGTCGTCATGGACCGCTACTTGAGATCTTTGCCCATGGTCCTGCGCAAGTGGGTGAGCCATGGAAACCCGGGTACTGCTGACCAATTAGTGGACATGGTAGAGAGGTATTTGGCAGCAGAGGAACTACTGATGACCACCCAGCAACCCATAGATCCTCGACAGCGCCCTTCAGTAAAGACTGGTAAGACTGTTCCGTGGGAAAACGTTGCTGGGCGGTTAAGAGAACGCAAGGCTGGAGAGACTGTAAACACTGGCCCTGGAAACAGGCCAATGGGGCTAGAACGGTCTATGCTGCCCAAATGGGTTGATAATCGTGTGGTTAAATGTTTTAGGTGTGGTATGCCAGGTCATGTTATTGCCAATTGCCCAGTCACGCAAGAACCCATGCAATGTGATGCTGCCTTTGAATGTCGCAGAATGTCTTTCTTTGCTAGGTTAGCCTGTACTGTGGTACCTTCACCTGAGCTGGAAAAACAAATGTGTGATGTGTTCTTAGAAGGTAACCAGGTAGAGGCCTTGCTAGATTCAGGAAGTTTAGTTACCCTCGTGAAAGCTGGGTTAGTGAACCCCTTAAAGGTCCAGCAAATACCTATTGGGGTAACTTGCATACATGGGGATACCCAACATTATGCCACTGCTGAGGTGAATATAGAAACTTGTTGTGGGTCAGCAATGGTTAAAGTGGGACTGGTCCCTACCTTGGTGCATGAGGCCATAATAGGGAGGGATTTTCCTCATTTTTGGAAACTGTGGGAATCACGGTTATCAACAGATGTGAGAAGTAAAAAGCCAGTTGATAATACCGGTGATTTTATGGATGTACGTGGGTCTTCGGAACTTTCTGGCCCTTTGCCTTTTGCTAGTTTGGCTGGGGAAGTGACAGATGGGGAGTCCAGTGAGGACCCTCTTGCCGGGAACAGAGACATAGTAGTTAGAACTGAAAGCGTGCCTGACCTGGAGGTAAAGAAGGATCTGTTTGCGTCTGAACAGTTAAAGGATCCTACCCTACCTTAATAAAGGCTAGAGAGAATGTTAAGATTGTTAATGGGGAACCTGTGGTACCAGGTGACAGGGTTACGTATCCCCACATGGCCATCTGTAATGAGCTCTTGTACCACATTGTCAAAAGGGGTGAGGATGTGGTGGAACAGCTGGTAGTTCCCCAGCCTTATCGGAGAACGGTACTAGATTTAGCTCATAGTCACGTTACCGCAGGACATTTAGGGGCAGAAAAAACCACTGAAAGAGTTTTACAAAGGTTCTTTTGGCCAGGGGTTTATAAGGAAGTGTCTGAATATTGTTCTTCCTGTCCTGAATGCCAGTATCATGCCCCTAGACCCCATTTCAGGAGCCCACTAGTTCCCATGCCTATTATAGAGGTCCCGTTTGACAGAATAGCCATGGATCTCGTGGGGCCCTTGTTAAAGTCTGCTCGGGGCCATCAGTATATTCTGGTAATTATGGACTATGCCACTCGATATCCTGAGGCTGTCCCTTTACGCACTATCACAACCAAGGCGATAGCTAGGGAGCTGGTGCAGGTATTTAGTAGAGTGGGAATACCAAAAGAAATTTTGACTGACCAAGGTACTCCATTTATGTCAAGGATCATGAAAGAGTTGTGCAAGTTATTTAAGGTCACTCACCTCAGGACGTCCATCTACCATCCCCAAACTGACGGGTTGGTGGAAAGGTTTAATAAAACATTAAAAAGTATGTTAAAAAAGGTTGTTGAGAGAGATGGGAAAAACTGGGATTGTTTGTTGCCCTACTTGTTAATGGCCATCAGAGAAGTTCCTCAGTCCTCTACGGGGTTTTCTCCATTTGATTTGTTGTATGGTAGACACCCCAGAGGGCTGTTGGATATTGCCAAAGAGACGTGGGAAGGACAGCCCACTCCTTATAGAAGCGTTATTGAGCATGTAACACAAATGCAGGATAGGATTGCAGCCGTGGTACCTGTTGTCAGAGAGCACATGGAACAGGCCCAAAGTGCTCAACAGAGGGTCTATAACCGGAGTGACAAGATACGGGAATTTGCTCCTGGAGATAGAGTTCTTGTTTTGGTACCCACTGTGGAAAGCAAATTCCTAGCTAAATGGCAGGGTCCATTTGAGATTAGGGAAAAAGTGAATGAGGTTAATTACAAAGTATACCAGCCGGGAAAGAGAAAACCCGAACAGATCTACCATGTTAACTTAATCAAACCCTGGAAAGATAGGTTGTCTCTGTCAGCGGAGCCTTGCCCTTCGGTGTCTTCACCCCGGTTGCTTCCCGCAGTGAAGGTGTCAGAGACATTATCAGCTGATCAGAACAATCAGGTTAAAGAATTTCTCATCCAAAATAGGGAGGTATTTTCAGAGCTGCCTGGCCGAACGACCATAATAAAACATGACATTGTCACAGAACCAGGGGTCAGGGTTCATTTAAAGCCATATAGGATTCCTGAAGCTCAGCGAGAAGCTATTTCTAAGGAAGTTAAAACCATGTTAGAACTTGGAGTCATAGAGGAGTCTAACAGTGAGTGGTCCAGTCCCATAGTGCTCATCCCGAAGCCCGACGGTAGCATACGCTTCTGTAATGACTTTCGTAAGTTAAATGAGGTGTCCAAGTTTGACGCATACCCCATGCCCCGTGTGGATGAGCTTGTAGAAAGGCTGGGAACAGCCAGGTTTCTCACCACATTGGACCTGACCAAAGGTTACTGGCAAATACCTTTATCTGATAGCGCCAAAGAAAAAACAGCCTTTTCGGTTCCGGAGGGGCTGTACCAGTATAAGATGTTACCCTTTGGGTTGCATGGGGCTCCAGCAACCTTTCAACGGGCGATGGATAAAATTTTGAGGCCCCATAGAAAATATGCAGCTGCCTATTTGGATGATGTGGTAATTCACAGTACAGACTGGGGGTCCCATTTGGTTAAAGTACAAGCAGTACTGGACTCAATCAGAGAGGCAGGGTTAACTGCTAACCCAAAGAAGTGCTGCCTCGCAATGGAGGAGGTCAAATACTTGGGCTTCACCATAGGCAGAGGTCTGATTAGGCCCCAATTGAATAAAGTTGATGCTATTCAAAACTGGCCTCGTCCAGTGAATAAAAAACAGGTAAGGGCTTTTTTGGGAATTACTGGGTACTATAGACGGTTTATTCCTAATTTTGCGACCACAGCGGTGCCGTTGTCAGACCTTACCAAAGGGAAGCAGTCAAATGTGGTGAAATGGAACCCTGATGCAGAAAAGGCGTTCCAAGCGTTAAAAGTGGCTTTGTGTTCACAACCGGTGTTGATAACACCAGATTTTTCAAAAGAATTTGTGGTACAGACAGATGCCTCAGAGGTAGGGATAGGTGCTGTGCTGTCCCAAACCAGAGATGGGGACGAACACCCTATCATTTATTTGAGTAGGAAACTCAATGAGCATGAAAAAAGGTATGCCATTGTGGAAAAGGAGGCTTTGGCCATTAAGTGGGCACTAGATACCTTGAGATATTACCTCTTGGGTAGACAATTCAGACTAGTGACAGACCATGCCCCTTTAAAATGGATGTATGTAAATAGAGGCAAGAATGCTCGTGTAACTAGATGGTTTCTAGCGTTGCAGGACTTTAAGTTTACTGTCGAACATAGACCGGGAACACAATTGGCCAACGCAGATGCATTGTCTCGCATCTTCTGTTTGGGGGCTACAAGTGTTCCGGCCCCTAGGTCGAAACAGGGGAGGGGGATATGTGACAAGAACACTGGGATAGTGTTTGAGGGCAGGTATATTTGTCCCAGGTTCTTGTCTTACATGTTTTAGAAAATGTTAACTTCTAGGAAAAATGCTTTTTGTTTTGTCTGAACCTTTTCAGTTTGCTGTAAAAGCTGGGTAAAGGCTCTGAGAGAGAGATAAGGCGAGTTCTAGACATTGGGCCCAGTTCGGGTCTTTGGCCTCACAGAGGGCTAATCAGGGTTTCAGCTGTGTAAGAGTGATATAGTGCTTCTAACCTGATTAGTATGGGCAGACTGCCTGGGAAGGCTGCAGGATCTGTGTGTGAGAGACACGCTTTCTGATGCAAGTAAGCTATACAGTATGTACTGAAGAACTCTGTGTTTTGTTTAGTGACAGTTAGGAACATCTTATGTTTAGTTAGTGCCGGACAGGCAAGGTATTTTTATTTTGGGGTTTGTTTTATTTTCTGTTTCAATAAAACTGGCCGGGGTCAGTTGTACCAGAAACTGGACTTGTGTTGTTCCTCAGCTGCTGCGTGCGGCCATATTCCCCAGGAAAAGGCACCTTGCACCCCTACAGTGTTACAACTGGTAGATCGATAGATAAATAGATAGATATTTTTTTTTTCACAACAATCCACGATGCCCTAAAATCTCAAAATCAATCAATGAAAGCAATCTGTGATACTTAATCAATATAGGCTGCTAACCCAAAGTCTGTTCTTTTGCCAGTCCAAGGACAAAATGTAGTTTTATTAGGACTTAGGGGTCCTTAAGATGCGCCACCACAATGTCTTTATATACATTGAAATAACACTTCCATACCCTAGATGTATATTCTCCAAACCTTCAAGCATTCCCTGAAAACTCTCCTCTTTTCAGTCCACACATGTCCTCACATATTTTCTCTTTCATCAAGTTCCCATCCTCCTGACCCCAGGCCAACATTACTGTGTGATCTTATCTTACAGCCCACCAAGAACCTTTGCAATCTGGTGGACAATTATGCAATAGATAGCACCTATCCTTGTGTATCAATAGCTGTTTCCCAATAAGCTTGTGAGCAGGGCCTTCCTACCTCTGTGTCTGTCTGTTTTTACCCAGTTCTGTTCTATTATTGTTGTTCCAATTGTAAAGCACAACGGAATATGCTGCGCTATATAAGAAACTGATAATAAATAAATATGTTTCTTGGAGACGAAGAAGGAGTATCTGAGGATATTTTTTCTTAATATTTCTATACCATAGTTCACCCAAAAGACAGTCTCAATTCCTGTACATATCTTTTATAATTATTTTATTCATAAATGTTTTTAAAAAGATCTTACATAGCAAATGCAGAGTGATTTAGGTGGGCCAGATGTTGTTAAACTTCATGTGCGAGCTCATATACACCATTATTCACTATTGCATTAATCTCCAATGCGTTTCGTAGAATTATCGATTTCCTCAGAGGTGTTCAATGTTTAGACTAGCATCTCCAAAAGTGGTATTAATGCTTCTATGCTGGGATATATAGTATGCTGAATTATTTGCAGAAAATTCCTCCCTTCATAGAATAGATACTTCTTAAAAACACTCTATCCAAATACTAAGCTGTCTCCTGTGTGTGTTTGGTTCTCAGTCAAATTATGAATTCTGTAATATGTAACAAATATGTAACATGTACTTTACTAGCTACTTAATAATTCACTATAACTTCCAGATCTTACCACACGGAAAGATCTGCTCCATAGCTGTCCATACAGGGAGAGTGCTGCTTCCTGATTGGGTGCCAGGCTCACAGTGCAGTCAATGGACACCACATCAGCGTTACTGTGATTCTGAAAGAAATCACAAACTAACCCGTCAAATCTGCTGATAGTAACATAAAAGCAGATGAAAAACATTTACTCCCACTTAATTCCCTGTTCCAGTGAACTGTTTTCACCAGCTAATTAAGCATATGTATATGCAATCATAAAATAAGTAGGGAGAGAATTCATTACAGGTTGAGTATCCCATATCCAAATATTACGAAAAACTGAATACTCTAAAATACGGAATATTGAGAGAGTGAGATTGTGAAACCTTTGTGTTAGGATGGCTCTTTGTACAAAAACTTTGTTTAATACACAAAGTTATTAAAAATATTGTATTAAATTACCTTCAGGCTGTGTGTAGAAGGTGTAAATGAAACATAAATGAATTGTGTGAATGTACACAAACTTTGTTTAAGGCACAAATTTATTACAAATATTGTCTAAAATGACCTTCAGGCTGTGTGTATAAGGTGTATATGAAACATAAATGCATTCTGTGCTTAGACTTGGGTCCCATCACCATGATATCATTATGGTATGCAATTATTCCAAAATACGGAAAAATCCAATATCCAAAAGATGTCTGGTCCCAAGCATTTTGGATATGGGATACTCAACCTGTATCAGATGATGTGGTAGGGTTGATGTAGAAGGTTCCGGTATGAATGGTCGACCATGTTATGGTCGACAGTCATTAGGTCGACCACTATTGGTCGACATTTACATGGTCGACATGGACACATGGTCGACGCATGAAAGGTCGACATATTAAAAGGTCGACATGAGTTTTTTTACTTTTTTTGGTGTCGTTTTTTGCGTAAAGTGACTGGGAACCCCAATTAGTGCACCGCGTCCCCTCACATGGCGAGCGAACTTCGGGCATGGTGCCTTCGCTCCGCTACCGCTTCGCTCGGCACACTTTACCGTTCCAATCGTAGTCCATGTGGATCGTAAAGTATGGAAAAGTTCCCCAAAAGAAAAAAAAGTTAAAAAACTCATGTCGACCTTTTCATGTGTCGACCATGTGTCCATGTCGACCATGTCAATGTCGACCAATAGTGGTCGACCTAATGACTGTCGACCATAACATGGTCGACCATGTGAACGGATACCGATGTAGAATGGTCAGAAAGAACCTGTCACAAATTAAGTAGTGAACCATGCTCCATGAATAGTGTAATAACTGAAAACATTAAAATTCTGCTGTGATTTCAAAAAGAGTAATAACAAATAAGTAACAATGAATCCCTTAGAAGATTTTTGTGTAGTGTTCCAATCCTCCCCAGCCACTGTCTGTATGAGTTACCAGCTGCGGGATGTGACTCAGGTCCTCCTCTGATGGTCTCTTTCTGTAATCCGTATTGTTGCCCCAGACATTGCAGGTTTCATTTCCCTAACACGGAGAGAACAATAATACATTGAGCTCTGTATGTCCCAGGACATGTCTGTAGTTTGCTCACAGCAGGAAGCCGTACCTGGTCGCTGATCAGCTGCTGCAACATGAGCAGGCGGTTCCCTCCACGAGTAGCCACAGGCACAGTTATCTTAATAGTGATATCCTCAGGGAAAATGCCCAAATTTTGGATCTGAAAAAATGAGACATGCTTAGGATGTGACAAAATAAGTGGAATTAGAGCTAATGCATACAGGGAAGGGAGCAGCTGCTGCCCAGATCTATTAAACGTGGTATTACAACCCTTTAAAATAAAATAATATACCAATTAGTTTACGGTATAGACACTGACGGGTTAGTATAATCTTGACGACACAGAACCTGGTGTATAATGTAGGATTTGATGGGTTGATGGATATGCAGTGTGATATTGCTTATATTTGCTTATATAGATAGTAATGTGTCAAAATGAATTGTTATAATAAATGCGGTGGATATGGTCAACACATGGTAAATACATGGAATGCTACAATGCTCATTTTTAGTCCAGCAGATTATTCTGGTCAAGATAATCTGTAACTCACCTTAAAGGTGCAGTTGAACGGAGGCCCGATTGCATTGTATCTGTCAGTAGACCCCTGAAAATTGACTTCATACTGGTCCAGACTGGAAGATCTACAACAGAAGAGTCGTTGTCAGGTGGCTGTCCTCCTGTACTGACCCCAATGTACACCCACTTAACAAGAGCTTTAAATGGACTCTTCCTGTGTGGCAGGCCTGCTGAGTAGTGTGAAGATATAAGAGAAAGAATGTGGACTGGTTCCAGAAGCATGTGGCCCAAATATTTTCTTGATCACAAACATGTGTCACAGTGAAATGGTCACGTCTCTCACATCCATATTGAACAAAATAGTATTCCACATCAACTGGCAGTGCTCGAAGCCTAAACGCTCACAGATGTCTGGTGTGAAATGTGCGCAGGTAATAGAAGTGACTCATATGATGAGTGCACAGTACACGCAGCCAGACGCCTCACTGTGAGTACTCCTTCTGGCTCCTGATCAAAGCACATACTGTATTATTTCTGCAGCTAGTACGTTCCAATTTCTAAGTCCCTATTGTACTTGAAGGTCACCCAGAAAATTTCTGAATAATAAATGGAAACAAAACCTGTTGAAATGACTGTGTAGCACCAGAGGCAAGTGATGCACATGTGTGGTGCACTGCTTTGTACCCGTCTGTGCAGTGTAATGGAAGGGGTAACATAAGAAAACCAGATCTAAAGATTAGGTGCTAACGCATTTCGCTGTTTGAATAGTCACTAATACCCCTTTTCCACTAGCTTTTTAGAACATGGGTAAATGCGCGGGGGCATTTACCCATGCAGACCCAAGATATGGACAGTTACTTAATATATACTAGTTGGTTGGGTGCATTAAACAGCGCAAAAAGCTTTGTGAATCTATTGATCCCAATTATATTATACTAGATAGACTGTTGGCTCCAGCTTAATGCCATACCTAACAATGAGATCACCATAAAATAATTAGCAAATGTTAGGTCTTAGGGATGACAGCTGAGCCTCAGCTAATTGTTGTAAAATGTTCCCATCTACAGTGAAGGGTGGTCTATACACATGTAGAACCTCCAAAAGACATATATGAGAAGTCAGGAGCATTTATATAGCAGAAGTACCTAGTGAACAGTAGATCAGATTCATACTTCAGGTTGAAGTGCAATAAAACCTCATTATCGCCAATTGTACCCTCTAGTTCTTCACTGTCACTGACAAAAGACAAGATAATGCAACAGGTGACACAATGAAAAAACACATCTGATTCTATAATATATCATAGGAATAATTTACCCAAACTGTAAAATAAAAATATAGGAAATTTACAGAGACATTCATCCTGCACATGTAGTGTATGCTGTCCCAGTGCTTTTATACAGGTCAGTGACATCTGAGATGACTTGTAATATCCTCTTTATTTGCAGTAGCTGCTTGTACGTGGTGATCCACAAGACTGGTTGCATTTTTAAAGTGGCAATCATTTTGAAAGCAAATCTGGGTTTTACCTTTTCTAATGATTGCTGCTTTAAGAATGCACTCAGAGTAGACAGAATATTGTCAGCGGCTATTAGATCAACCCCTCTGGGATGATATTTGATGCCCTTATCTTTCACATCAGGGGGTATACCTTATTATGCACCAGTAACATTTCACTTAGTATTTTTTATAATAGTTTATATAAACATGTGTATGCTTTTTGATTATTGGATCTTCATATTCAGTTTTGAAAAATATCTTTATTGAGAAAAAAAAAACTATACATCGACAATGAACATGGGTAGGTGTAGAGAAAAATATCAAAAGAGAATGCAAAACCATACAGTCCTGACAGAGTACAGCTATACGTAAGTAGTTTCAAATAAACAGGCATAAAGTCTATAAAATAAAGTACAGGAGGAGGTTTATTTACCCGTAGTAGGGCACACACAAAATGGAGAATAATAAAAACAGCCTCACTATTACTAGGAAACGTGACCTGATTAAAATGGGGGCGATCCTCTAGATACTACCTCCGTGTTATACCATGTGGTCAGCTTAACTGCCTCTCTAACTCTCTTTAGTGGATTTCATTTATATTTCTCTCATGGAACCCCATCTAATATACCTGTATCAAATAGATTGGCCACGTGAAATGGTCACGTCTCTCACATCCATATAGAGTGCTCTCTTTATGTTGAGTCTCAGGCCCCTGACCAATGACTCCCCAAGTGTGCTTCTGATCCTCCTCCCTATGAGTGCCTCTGCCTCCTACCTCCCCATGTCTGCCTATGATCTCCAATCCCCATATGTGTCTCTGACTCCCCTTCCCATAGGTACTTCTGGCCTCTTCCTCTCCATGTGTTCCTCTGACCCCCCATTCCATATGTGGTTCTCTAACTCCTTCTCCCTATCTGTAACTCTTCCTTGGCCACCATCCCTACTATGCCTTTGCGCCTTCCTCAAGGCTGGTAACTGCTGTTCAGAAGTAGCATGGACGAAAGGAGACAAGTCTATGTTCAAAGCCACATAACTGAACATAAAGGTGGCAGGTAAGAACAATTTTTCTTTTAATAATAAGAAATTATGTAGTAGATACCAGTGCCAGATTAAGGTCCACATTGGCCTGGAGCTGCAATTTATGGAGGGCCTATTGTTGCCGCGCAGTGGGTGTGATTAGCGACACAGCTAATTTCTCGCTGTGTGGGCATGGGGTGTGGTGGCATACTACTGTACATCACTGCACTTCCTCCCCACACTACTTCACTTCTCTATATCACTACTACACTACATCTCCACACTATGGGGCATATTTATCACAATCCATACCTGAGATGCAGATGTGATACATTTGATCAAAATGACATTGCGATTAATGAATACATTGCAGGTCAGTTATCGCAAACAGGGAGAAAGCTGTGTCCCTGTGAATCCTGTTACCACCGTTCTCAGGGTATTTTTCATAAAAAATACCCTGGGACACAATTGGTGAGAAGGGCTGAGGCACAGGTGGTGAATGGGGAAGGGACACAGGTGGGGAGGAAGGCAGAGATACACATAGAAAGAGAGGCAGAGGCACAGGTGTGAAAGGGGCAATGACACAAGTGGGGAACGAGGCACAGGTGGACACACAGGGAGTGAAGGTGGCAGAGACACAAGTGAAGAGGGAGGTGGAAGCACAAGTAGAGAGAGAAAGCAGAAACATGAGTGGAGAGGAGGCAGAGACACAGGTTGGAGAGGGGTGGAAGCACATGTGGTGAAGGGGCAGACGCAGGCGGAGAGGGGGCAGAGACTCAAGTGGGGAGGTGGTAAAGATACAGGTAGAGAGGCTGGGAGAAGCAGGTGGAGTGGGGGCATAGATACAGGTGAAGAGGGCGGAGAGACACAGGTGAGGAGGGCTCAGACACAGGTGAGGAAGACGCAGAGACGCAGGTGGGGAGGGTGCAGAGACGCAGGTGGGGAAGGCGCAGAGATGCAGGTGGGGAAGGCGCAGAGATGCAGGTGGGGAAGGCGCAGAGATGCAGGTAGAGAGGGGGCAGAAACATAGGTGGGGAGGGGGCAAAAACGCAGGTGGGGAGGGGACAGAAATGCAGGTGGGGGGCAGAAACACAGGTAGGGAGGGGGCAGAGATGCAGGTGTGGAGAGAGTTGAGACGCAGGTGGGGAGGGGGCAGAAACGCGGATGGGGCAGAGAATTGGGTGGGGACAGAGGTGTAGGTGGGGAGGGGGCAGAGACACGGGTGGAGAGGTGGTAGAGATGCGGGTGGAGAAGGGTCAAAGACTCAGGAGGGGAAGGGGCATACTGTAGGCTGCTGCAGCCATATCTGACGTCCCTGCCTATTTAACGAAAACTTAACCTGATGGTACATAATCCCCACCACCCGCTCCAGTCACAGTGCTTCCCTGTGTGAGAGCATCGGGTGGCGAGAAAAGAAGAAGAGGACAGGGGGAAGAACAGAAATGGGGTCTGGTGGCGTACGGGAAAATCTGCGACCCCTGTGGTAACTGCTGCATAATGTTTATTATTAATGTCTATTATTCACCACCACCACCCCCCCCCCCCTCCCCCCCGACATCCCCACTTGCCACCAGCTCTAAGCCTCTGGTGCCAATACAGCTGCTTCGACAGAAGCTGTTCAAAAGTATTCACAGCATGCGGGCTGAGTCTGAGCTTCGGATGGGTCCTGGAGGCGGAGCTTCGGATGGGTCCGTGACGCGGGGCTTCGGGTGGGTCTGGGTGCAGGGCTTCGGGTGGTCTGGGTGGCAGAGTGTCTGGCAGCACTGGACAGAGCATCTGACATGTCATTGAGGTTGGTCTTCGGTGGGGTCGGGGGGGAGGGGCTTACGCATGCCCTTTGTCTGGCGCAAGAGGGGCTTCGGTTGGCCGGCAGGGGTTATGTTATTTCCAGTGACCAGGAGGCGAGTGAGCTGCGCTAATGGAGACAGGATTTTTTTTTTTTCCTGTCAACACTTGCTGCGCTACAGGGGAGCCTGTGGGCCTATTTTCAATGGGGGCCTGGAGTTGCAGCTCCATCTGCCCTATTGGTAATCCGGCACTGGTAGATACCAAGGAGCTGTGTGTTTTCAGTAAATTTGCAGCTAAATTTAAAGCATTGGGAGTGCCTTCAAATCTTGCTCTGGGGCCGACAAAGTTCTAGCTACAGCCTTGCCTGTATCTCTACATAGTATAAAATAAAGTCCACGGTAGGCATCTGTTTGCCTAGGATTATCTTGTGAACCACTGCACAAATTTTGATGCAGTTTTCACAATTGTATAGATAATTTGTCGAGGAAGGTTTAGGTGTATCAAATATTAATCTATGACAAAAAGGAGATGAGCAGTGACGATTTTAGTGAAGCAAATCAGCTCCCATGCGAAGCCGGGGCGGGTTGCTAGTAACTATTTATATCGGTGACAGACCACTGATGTTGCTATCCGTCTATGGTTGATAGTCATCCTACATTTGGGCAGAGGCGTAACTAGGGTAGGGCAAGTGGGGCACGTGCCCTGGGCGCCTTGGCAGGCCCAGCAGAGGGGGGCCCGCCGGCGGCTAGGGCATCAGGCCCCACTCGCCCCGTCACACCGCAATGTGAGGGGAGGAGAGCGCAGCGTCTCTCCCTCCACTCACCGCCGCTGCCAGCACCAGCAGTGCTAGCCAATCAGAGCTTGCGGATCGGCTCCTGATTGGCTGCCGGTCCGCGAGCACTGATTGGCTAGCGAACCGGCGCCACATAGCCGCCGCTGGAGACCTCGAGCGGTGAGGGGCAGGAGAGGCGCTACGCTGCGCTCTCCTCCCCCTCACATAGCAGAGCCACGAAACGGGAAGAAGCGCCAGCGGTGAGTGAGCGGGGGGGGGGGGGGGGGCAGGGGGCAGGCACTGTGGGGCATGTATCTGGCACTGTGGGGCAATGTAACTGGCACTGTGGGGCATTGTAACTGGCACTGTGGGGCATGTAACTGGCACCTAATGGGGCATGTAACTGGCACTGAGTGGGGCTTGGCATTGTGGGGCATGTATCTGGCACTGTGTGGCATTGTAACTGGCACTTGGGGCAATGTATCTGGCACTGTGGGGCATTGTATCTGGCACTGTGGGGCATTGTAACTGGCACTGTGGGGCATTGTAACTGGCACTGTGGGGCAATGTAACTGGCACTGTGGGGCATGTATCTGGCACTGTGGGGCATGTATCTGGCACTGTGGGGCATTGTAACTGGCACTGTGGGGCAATGTAACTGGCACTGTGGGGCATATAACTGGCACTGTGGGGCATTTTCAGTGGCCACACCCCTTCTGGTGCATGGCTACACCCCTTCTGGTGCGCACATACTTCTTTTGGTGTTTTTTTTTTTGGGGGGGGGGCCCACTCTTCATCTTGCCCTGGGCTCCGAAAACCCTAGTTATGCCTCTGCATTTGGGAGACTTCCATAGGGGACCAATTTAAAGTAGGTAATTAAACTAATTATGAAACAGGGTGAAATGTAAAATCAATGTGTTAGCCTTGAGGTGATTTGGATACAGCTTCCCCGGGGTCTTTGTGCAGTACATAGAACACACTTTCTGTCTATCCCGGAAACCTAATAACCAGCTCACACATGCATCAGTGACCTGGTAAGAGTACTGTGATAACAGAGCACTTTCTGTAGAACAGACAGAACACATAACTACTCACCTGCTTGCTGTAAGATGGATTTGCAGAGATGGAAGAAAAACAGACTTACTTAATTCAAAGTCTACTCGGAATGCCACCTATTGATCAAAAAGACATAGATAGGATCAGAATCAGAATCATGTCCTGCCAGATTGCCCACTCCATCCACCCTGATCTGGAAGACTAAGATAGCGAAAACACCATGTAGTATTTCCACAGCTGTACATGATGCATTGTGGAACTGACCAGTGCAGCAGACACTAGTACAATCTCCTTTTCACTTATCTTAGGATCAAAATACGGTTACCAGAAGAAATTCCACATCATACTGTCTGATACCACTTTCAGACAGAAAAGTCTGAATGTCCCGGCAATTACCAGGACCTTTCCTGACCCACCTTTCACACAGACGTGCAAATTACCGGGTCGAGAATTTTGACCCGTTAATTTGCAGATCAACACAGGTATTTTAGCACAAAATAGAAAATTAGCGCTAGGAAACTGGATATTTAAATGTATAACAATTTTAATCAAAATGATTTAAGAAATACTGTTGCAACAGATCAATAAAATACAATATGTGTAGTTAAATCCGGGCATATCGTTGCACTGCAAGAATAAAAAATTAAATGAAAAATTCCATAAACCTTAATGCTGCAAATTTGTTTTGCTGGTACTCAAATGATAACAGTTCATCCCCAAGAATGCTGCCACAGTCCAGGAACTATATTTAGCGAATGGAGAAAGAACCAACGGCTGTTGGTAGTGACCTTACGTGGCTTGGTTCAAGATGCTGCTTGGTCCAATTTATTGCTCAGGTCCAATGATGTAAATCTCCAATTTGCAGATGTGAACGGTTCCTATATCCGACTTCTAGGCTTTAGGTATGAGGATGAAGAATCAGAGTCCAGCTAACCCACCGACACGATTCGCTGTTCCACACAGCTTTTTCAAGGTCACTACCAACAGCCGTTGGTTCTTTCTCCAATCGCTAAATATAGTTCCTGGACTGTGGCAGCATTCTTGGGGATGAACTGTTATCATTTGAGTACCAGCAAAACAAATTTGCAGCATTAAGGTTTATGGAATTTTACATTTAATTTTTTATTCTTGCAGTGCTACGATATGCCCGGATTTAACTACACATATTGTATTTTATTGATCTGTTGCAACAGTATTTCTTAAATCATTTTGATTAAAATTGTTATACATTTAAATATCCAGTTTCCTAGCGCTAATTTTCTATTTTGTGCTGTTCTATTTGCGGGGCCTAACTAACCCCATTGTATTGGCAGCTTAAGTAAAGCATCTCATTACTAGCGCCAAAGGTATTACTTGGTAATCCATTTCTACACTTCAACACAGGCATTTTGGCTGTGTGAAAGGGTCAACCCGTGTCGAAATTCCCGTGTCTCCGACCCTGGTAGATTCCAGAGTCGAAGTCCCGGGAATTTCAACCTGGGTCGATCCTTTCACACAGAAAAAGGACCTGTGTGTTTCATGAAATTAACGGGTGGAACTGCTTCACGTGGTAATTTCTGTTTCTATCTGAAAGGGGTGGTATTGAGAGCATTTTTAGAAGAGGCAAAAAATATTTAAATATATGTAGAGAGTAGTAGTGTCTGTAAAAAGGAAATACACTCATATAGACAAAAACGTATTTTTCACTGAAGTCCGACCGAAGGCTGAATACTGTATATATATGTAAGCACTGAGGTCATATTAAACCACAAGGGGTTTTGAGGGTTGCCACTTTAAGGATGTGTTATAATTGTTTTTGTTTGTTATGG
This sequence comes from Pseudophryne corroboree, assembly GCF_028390025.1. Taxonomy (NCBI): domain Eukaryota; kingdom Metazoa; phylum Chordata; class Amphibia; order Anura; family Myobatrachidae; genus Pseudophryne; species Pseudophryne corroboree. The sequence continues at coordinate 192,352,336 of NC_086449.1, read as the reverse complement.
CATGATTAGGGGTCAGCCAATGGTGGTCAAGTGGGGAGGAGAGTTTATCTGCCTCTTTGTTCCTGTGGAACTTCCGTCATAAGACTAGAAATTTATTATATCCTGGAAGAGCTCTCAGCCATTGATTTGGAAAATAAACCAGAAAACACAACAAACTGAGGACAGTATTAATGGATAATACCAAGTGGGGTATTCTACCCACACATATAGTTCTCCTACATACTGTGGTGGTATGCCAGCAGTAGGTATAAAGACCATGCCAGTCAGTAATTGTCTGTTCGCATACCTTGGCCTTGGCTCTGAAGAAAGGGAAGCTGATGTTACAGATTTTGCAGTGCGGAATGTGGTCATCACTCTTACATTCCATTTTAATGTCTGACTCCTCCTGCAGTTGACACATAGAGAATTAGCAGAGGATGCAACAGAAGGTGGCAAGCCAGCCACAGTGGGCCTAGACAGCACATTTTGCAGGAAGTAATCATAGGAACAATATTTATTATTACATATGTCTATGTTGCATGCTGCATATAAATATAGGCAGAGACAGCTCTTACCGCTATAAGATTTCATAATATGCAAGGAAGAGTAATGGACAAACCAGCCGAAAAATGCTGTTTAACAGAAGTCCAAAGCTGGACTGATACACTGGTAGAGGACATTCTTCTGACGGTATAATAAAGTCCTGTGAGAGCTGTTCTCTAGATTAAACATTCTTCCAATATTACACTGTGAGTTTTGCTTTTAACTTTCATAAATGAGCCAAAATCTGTACAATCCCAGCAGCAAGAGTGGGCAACATGATATTTCTCTGGGCCTCACACAGGTAGCCCTCAGTTCCACAAAAGGCTGCAAATTACTTTAGCAGAACAGCGTCGTATCACATTATGATATCATCGCAACAGAATTAAGTCTCACAAAACCCTACATCCTAAACTATGTCTGGCTACACCGAGTGAATGGACTGTGATCATTAAGTGACATCAATTTATTGGGAACAGGTTCAAGGTTGGGAAAGTAGTATGGACCACAATGATGTAATGTGACCCAAATGCATGCTACACTATGCCACCTGTGGCCCACTAGTAAACTAGATTAAAAGTATAATAAACCATACATTAATCTCAGTCACAACTTAACTCCTGCACACCATAGATACCTACGGTGGTCACAAAATATTATAAACCTCTATTATTACTGCATTCTCTTGGAAGTTTCCTAATGTGTGTTTCTGCTTTTCCCTTCTCCCATGCTAAGACCCTTCCAGTCTCCGAGTGTCTCTATAAAAACTGGAGCTTCCTGAATAGATGGCCTGTGTTAACACAGAGGCTTATGTGTGCATACCTTAGTAATCAGGCTGGCAAACTGCAGATTCCGAGAGTGGGAAATGTTGAGTACGGTACTATATGCGTTCTCCCCTCTGTTTTCTAGTGTCGCCTCCAAGGCCACTCGCCTTCTACTTCCTTGTATGATGAAGACAGAATTGTCGAAAGAACGCATAAAGGTAGCGCAGTCTGAAGCGGATCTTCTGAGAGATCGCTGGCAGTACTCCCTGAGAGCAGAGAATGAGTGTAAGAAGGAAGATGACACCATTACTAAACTGCAACGCACAAAGTAATGCTGATATAGTAACTAATAAGAAAACAAGGCATCACGTGGTGCACAAAGGTAACCTATTGCAACTAGATAAGGTTGAACTTTCTAATTTATTTTGCAGGTTAGAAACTGTCTGTATAGTTTATTCCAGTCAGTATAGTTTATTCCACTCCATTATTTTTTAAAGAATAATTAAACATTCTACAGCAAATGCTGACGTCACATCTGAGTTTCACCTGACTCATAATCATAAAACTCTGCACCTGTGTCAGCACTATACAGAATACATTACCGTACTGTTTTCATAGTTCATGGAATATTTTCCGTTTTAGGTCCTTAAATCTACTTGTGAAATGACACATTGGAAGATTATTCTTAGGAAATGATTACATAAGTGAAAATACTAAAACAATTCACTGAAATTTTCTTTTTGAAGGGAAAGCCCAGGAAATAACAAAATAACTGATTTAGGTTGTATATTGTTGCCATTCTGTCAGCTGGTGGGAGTAGAGATGTTGGGGGCTGCGTTTCTCTTTATGGTATAGGAAATTTTACATACACATTTGTGAATCTATCAGGATTGCTTTGCATATGGGATACATTAGTTTATTAGGTTTGTGGCCCTTTAACTAAACTCTGTTTCTGTCACCACTGAGACCTATTAGATAGTGGGAAGTCAGCACATCCAGACAGAGGAGGTACTGTATGTAACCCTATACTCTCCACATCTGTGCTACTGTGTGTTAGCGTGCAGAGGGACTGATGGAAACATTCACATTACGGACACTCCATAACTCCTGCTCATGGGTAAATCAGACAATCTGGATTAGGCAGCTCAATGTCGGTAAGATTCATCTATATGGTGCACTCCTTAAACAGTATATGGGTAGTGTATTAGTCTATAAACACGGAAACATCATAAGACAAAACCATGGACCTGATTCAGAGTTGTACACAAATGCTGTCGCATCTGCGAATTAGTATGCAGCAGCTGTGCGAAAATATGCAAATGTCATAGCCGCCAGGATTGTACTGAGATGCCCGCTGAACCACAAAGACGCAACCACTGGGCACACATCGACCGATAATCGTAACCCTAAGGCCATGCAGTATGGCCGCTGGACGTAAGGTGCCAGAACCATTTCTACTGCATATGACAGTCATTCCCAAACTGTGTGCCTAGGCACCCCGCGGTGCCGCGAGGCTCTTGCAGGGGTGCCTTGGGTTGGAGGTCCAGGACCAAATGAAATTATTTGTGGTAAAAGTGATAGGCAAAACCAGTGCTGGTGGCTGCCAATCATAAACCATGTGGACAAACAGAAGCACCACTGTACACCACCATATAACTAACCCTAAGAATGACAGGTGAGCAAAGTGTACTTAATGTAATATTTTTTCAAAATGTATCAATAAAAAAGTTTTATCCTTGGGGCGCCGTGAAACAAATGCTTATACTCTAGTGCGCCATGATTCAAGGAGGTTTGGGAACCACTGGCATACAGGATTACATTCACAAGCTGTGACACGTCCCCGAAATAGTCGCAACACGCCTGCATTTGAGTCACCACTTGCCCGTTACCTCCCACAAATGGTCCCTTATTGACAATCACTATGCAAATAAGTACTGTTTGCGACCGCCATTGCAAGACCACCGTGGCACATGCGCTGTGCGACATAAGTGCAGTGGCAAAAAAACTGCTCCACTGCTTCCAGCATTGACATTGCATGCCCCCCCCCCCCCCCCTCCATGCTTCCCTTTACTTCACAAGTAAGAGAAAAAAAAATTCCATGCACACTGTTAATTTTTGTTACCAGGAGTTATGGGACCATAGTTATTGTGACTGAAAGATTTGGGTGGAAAAGTGTTCGCCCTGTGAAATGCAGGATACAGACAGCTTGGGAATGAAGTATGGTTACTAAAAATGACAAGCACATTAGGAATAACCATGGAGTGAAATGACAATATAAACGTATGAACCTACTGAACCTGTAGAGGTTTATGGTGCATAAGCATTAAGGACCATAAATGTGTGCCCTGGGACAGCTGAGAATCAGGATGTTCCCTGCACAGTGCATTTGCCGAGCACCTTCCATTCCATCAGTAATGAAAATAAATGGAGCAATTGAGGACAATCACCCGTGACAAGGAGATAGTGTTACTGTATTCTAGAGAAAAAGCTGAGACGTTGCTGTAGCAACCAATCAGCTTACAGCTATCATTTATCTAGGATCTTTTATAAAGGGATTAGATCAGTTTGCCGGTTGTCGGGATCCCAGCGGTCAGGATACCGACACCGGTATCCCCACAGCCGACAATGCCCGGCAAAACAAGACTATTCCCACTCATGGTATACCTCCCAACCGCTGCTTGGCGCAAGGAGGGACATCTGCGCGCGCCGGCCAAAAAGGGGGCATGGCCTATGGAAAAGGGGTGTGGCTTTGCGGGATGGCCGGCGATCGCAAGCCACTCCCCCGTGTCCGTCACTGAGGAGGCATGCTCCCTCTCCTCCTGTCTCCACTGAATAGACGCTGTGCGCATGCGCACAACATCTATTCACCGCTGCTCTGCGAATGCAGGAGCCTCCCAACTGCCCCCCCACCCCCACCCCACCACGGGACACTGTGGCCCGCGGGTGGGACAGCGGGACAGTCCCAAAAAAACGGGACTGTCCAGCGAAAATCGAGACAGTTGGGAGGTATGCTCATGGGAGTCCACATGGTGAGTGCAGTGAGCCTGCAAGGGGAATCTTTGCGCTCGCCCCGCTGCCGGCATTCTGGCAGGCAGGATGCCGCTGTCGGGATATAGACAGCCGGCATCCCACCCGCCGGTAAATCATACTGAATCCTCTATAAAATGACAGTGACATGTCTGATACATCTCCCCCAGAAACTGTAAATATTCTTGTAGCTCCTGGCACCCATGACAATATATTTGATTACAATATAGCAGGGTTTATGTGAATGGTTTGGAATATCTATTGAAAAATAAAGTAATGCAATATGGATGGACATTATATACATTTATTAATGTCACTATAGAAATATTGTAGATAATGAGCCCCATAGAATCCCCCATACTATATACACATACTCACAGTGCAGTCGGGATATCGTGTCTCACATCCAGGAAGAGGTCAGGTACGCAGCGCTCATCCTGGCTACATCCATTCCAAAAGGGAACCTACAGTAGCAGAGAGATCACCAGATATTGAAGGAACAAAATGATGAGAATTAGGATTTAACGCTCTATGTAGAGCTGGGAGGAATGTACAGTATATTAGGGCTGATCATGGTTCTTATTAAATAGTTCTTGTTGTTCCTACTGCCCATCACAGCCCCTGCCTGACAGTGAGCCCCGTATACCAGGCAATCTGCTGATTCTTTTCAGCTTTGTTTCATTTCTGTAACTAATCCCCTCCACCTCCCCAAGTGTGGAAACAGTCACAATCGCCAGAATTGGCACATAATAAATAGTAGAAATTGAATTTGGGAAGAAAATAATCAATTGCAGAAGCCGGGATTTGTACATGCTTTAAGAGAAGATGATTTAAAAAAAAAACATCTGTCAGTCTCATACAGTTAAACCTTGTACTCTGTTGCCATCTAATTGTAAGGCTGGGTACACACCATGCCGATATCGGCACGATTTGCCGTGTGGGCATGACAAATCGTGCATATTGACTAGTGTGTACCCACTATTGCCCGCTCCTGTGGGTGATATGCAACGTCTTCAGGACGGCCAAATGGAAGATACTGTATCACATGCCACCCAGTGCTTTTTAAAGCAGGATGAAACAGTGATCATTCCGCCCTTAATTACATCGTGCTGGTGTGTACAGGCATGTTCCGGGCCAAAGAGAATTTGGCCCGACCATCAGCCCAATACAGGTCTCATACAGGTGTGTACCTGGCTTAATATAATCTTCAGTAAATTCCTCACAAATATGGTGAAAGCAAAGAGTGAAAAGAGTGAAAGCAAAGACTCTGGTCGGTGCAGGAGGTGGAGAGACCCGGCAGCATCAGGAGAATGATTATGTGAAGCACAGTGAGCTAGTACTGCTGTTATATATTGTGTGTGCAGTGTTTGTCAGGTTGCCACCCGTCAGGAATACCCCAGACCCTTTGACATGAGTCATGTCCGGGAATAGGGGGAGAAGGCTTGCCTATTCCGCCAGTCCTGGGACCCACAATTTCTGATGGAAGCCCTGACTGGCAGCCCATGGTGAAATTTCTGGTTCATCAATAGCAGCCAGTGCATGCTGGAACTTGTAGTTACACAATAGCTGGCAGAAGTATAGCAACTGGTTAGGTGAAAACAGCAGCTCAAAGCTGCAAGCACAAATATAAGTTTGCATCTATCTCTCCTGCTCACCAATCCTGCACTTTCTGTGTGGTCTGGTGAGCAGGCACTGAGATAGAATTGGGTGAAACTTCAGATTTGCATGGAAGATGTACTAATTTCACATGGACAAAAGTTTCATATACTGTGCTGGTCTGAATTAGCCCCTTTATGATGTACTAACTAATTCATGGTCAGAAACAGGAAATAGGTGCACTACTATAGGACTAAGAGGGACATTTACTAAGCAGCAGAGGCAGAACTCTGGGAGGCAGCGGAGTCGCTCCTGCTCTGAAGGGAGGCACGTCTCCTCCCATTCTGTGACACCATTGAATTAAGTTAATTGATAGCTGTCGCTGTCTTTTCAGTGGCTGACTTCCTCACTGGTCCCTGCACCTGACAAATCACATCCTCTTTATTATACTGAATATACACATTTTACAAGTGTAAAGATGTGCCCGGTGGGCACATCTGTGTTGTTGTCCCTAGCTGGGGACAGCGCTGGGGCAGCTTGTCTGTCCCCAGCGCTGGGTGCGTGGCGGCGGGTGTCCGGTGCAGGGATTACCCTTTTCCCTGCACCGGACCAGAGGCATTCAAATCTTGGCGCCCTCCGGGAGCCAATCGCGGCTCCCGGAGCGGCAGCCAATCAGAGAGGGACGCGGCGAGCCAATCGGCGCTCGCCGCGTCATAGGCCTCGCCCCCGGCGTCTGACATCAGACGCCGGGCGGGAGCCTGAAGAAAAGGCCGCGCCGAAGAGCGGCAGAAGAGACGGGCGGGAGAAGAAGAGAGGAGACGCCGCGCGGAGGAGCCGGAAGAACGGGTCGCGGTGGTCGGAGTTCGGGCGGCCGCGGAAGAGGCCGGAAGACGCCCGGCGGCCGGAGGATGTCCAGCGGCGGCTGGACGCAGCGAAGCGACGGCGGCGCCGCTGGCCAGGAAGGGCCAGCGGCCGAAGATTGAAGGAGAACGCCGGAGAGGTCACCAGGGGTGGGAAGCGAAGAGCTGACAAAGCTCCCCCCTGGTGCCTCTTCCAGCGGGTCAGGTAGGCCCTTTTCAGGTGCCCCTGTACCCGCTCCTCCCTAGACCACCGGGTGTTCGGGCATTAGGCCCGTGGGCACAGTCAGGCCCTCCCGGCCTGTGGGTACGTAGTCGGGCCCTCCCGGCCCGTGGGCATTTGGTTGGGCCTCGGGGCCCGTGGGGCATGTAGTCGGGCCCTCCAGGCCCGTGGCCACGGGTAGCTGGGGAAACCCCCCCAGCCCGGATAGGCAGGCACTAGGCCTGGGCACAATTGGGCACTAGGCCCTTAGGAATAGTCAGGCCACAGGCCTGTGGGCAGTTAGGCGGGCATTAGGCCCGAGGGGCAGTTCAGGCAATAGGCCTGTGGGGACGTTAGAGGGCATTAGGCCCTAGTGTATCTGGGTCAGTAGGTACATGTAAGGTGACCCTGGGCACCAGGCCCAGGTCACCCAACGGGCAGCAAGTTAGGCGGGCGCTAGGCCCGTGGGCGAAGTCAGGCCTCCAGCCTGTGTGCAGTTAGGGGGGCGCTAGGCCCAGCGAATCAGTGTTTTCCCCGAGGTGAGTAAAGGTGGCACTGGGCATTAGGCTCAGGCCACCCTGAGAGTACGGTAGGTGGGTGAGCTGTGCGGCCCCCACTACTGGGTGTTCTGAGTCGGGTAGATAAAGGGACCGTACCGTCGCTTGCATTGTGTATCGTGATGTATGTTACCGTGCGGGGCGAAGTGTGAGCTCGTTAAGTGTGTTAGTTTTGTTGCACCACACCCACAGAGCTAGTTTGAGGGCTCTGCCGTTGTAGGTAGCATAGGGTGTGACACTAGGTTAGAGTTAGGCCCTGCACGGCTGTTTGCCTGTTTGTTTACCTCCTTACAGGGACCTGTAAGAGAAGAAGACGTTTGCAGTGCGAAACTGACGGTGAGTAACATCTGTGTGCGTTTGTCCCTTGTCTGTCCCCGAGCGCCGGAATCGGGATTGCTCGCGGACGTGAGAATCCCTTTTCATCACACTACGTGCGAGAGCGCGAGTGTGTGAAATCTGGGTGGCTGAGGCTTCGTGCCGGTGATGACCATTCACCCAACCGGTGAAGGTCGCGGTCACCCCTGGGGTATCCCCTGTTCCAGTGGAAGAAGGGTCGATACCCCCTTTAATGTAAACCATTCTCTCCTCAGCTCGGTTGTCGGTCAGCTCCGAGAGGGAATCGCCGTGTCCGGATCCGAGTGAAGATTTCCAGGTCCGTTGAGGGTTCCGGTACCTGAAGGTGAGAGAGAGTGGCGCCTGGTGAGTACCGAGTCTACACCTGCACGGCAGCAGGCACCACACGCACCGCAGGCCCACCCTCTCACATTTGGCGTAGTCGGCAGGATCAAAGAGACCGGATCACGGACACGATGTGGAACGCCACCAAGAAGACCTCCCTGCGGACGGCTCCGGAGAAGACTCACCCCCGGATGTGTGCGGACCAGAGCGACTGGGTGACGGTGTCTGGGGCAGACATCCTGAAGATGGTGCAGCGGTCGGTCCAGCGTGGAAAAGAAGAGCGCCGGGAGAAGGGGCGCAAGAAGGCCGCTGTGACGCCCTGCAAGAAATGTCGGCAAACAGGACACTTTGCCGGCGAGTGTACTTGGCGAGAGGCGTCCCCAAGGAAGGTGGTCCAGGAAGCGGACCGAAGACGTCAGCAGGGCCAAGTGAAGGAGTCCCGATGTTTGCTCTGCGGAAACTACGGGCATGAGCACAACAGTTGTCCCTGGGACGAAGAGTCGAGCGAAGACGAGGTTGATTCCCGGTGTGAAAGCTGTGGAGATCCCCGACATCGGCTCCTGGAATGCCCATGGACGGAAGACAGGACGGACTACGAGGCCACGGTGAAGCAGATGACGGAGTCTCGTCAGCAGCTTTGGGACCGGGTGGCTGCAGAGCCTGTGTGTGCGCTCTGCGAGTCGAGAGGACATGCGCTTCCCGATTGTCCGTGGAATGAAGACCGGATGATTGCGGATGGTCGCGCCCAGAGATGGGAGGAGGAAACCAGGGAAATGGAGCGGAAGGCCTTGCTTGAAGTTAGTTCGCAGGTGCCCATTTCCTCTGAGCCGGAACCAACGGGTGAAGATTCCCCAGTGAAGGAGGTGGACCAGGAACCCGTCTTGGAGAAGGTGGCAGTGGCCCTCCCTTGTTGGAAGTGTCGGCGACCAGGACATGCGGCCAGTGAGTGCCCCTGGGAAGATGCCGCGGACCTGCTCTGTCCCAAGAAAGTGACCCCAGTAAGGCAGAATCCTTTCCCGCATGAGGTGGAGGTGGACGACTGGGAGGTGAAGAGACCACGCTGCGAAGAAAAGCGTGAAGACCCAGTGTCTGAGACGTCCGGAATCTCCCCGCGATGGAACCGTCCATGACCAGGACGTGCGGAACAGGAGTGTCCTGGGTACCAAGAGATGCCAGCGGAAGCGCAGGAGTACGCTGAGGAAGAAAAGGATCCAGCGGAAGCGAAGGAGTACGCTGAGGAAACAGAGGTGCCAGCGGAAAGGACGAAGTACGCTGAGGAGGAAAATAATACCCCAGTCCAGATATCGGAGGAAGACTCGGACTACGGTGAGCTGTCCGCCGACGAATCCCTCCCAGAACAGATGGAGGACGACTCTGGCATCGGAAGCGCCGACGAGAGTGACTGGCAGGATCGGGTGGAGTCATGCTCCCAGTTGAATGCCCTCCGTGAAGAGGAGGAGATAGTCCTGGAGCAAGAATACCTGCCGGGAGTGCCGAAATGGACGGACGTACGGGGACAGGATCGCAATGCCGTGGGAGGACCCGTTCCAGAGGAAGACACAGGACCTTTGGAGATGCCCCATGAGGAAATTCGACATGTGGTGGCTGTTGCCCGGGAGGAAACGGATGCCCCGGAGGATTCCGCTGTTGGGTGGTGGTCGATACCACACCCGGAAGACAGGGACGAAGCCACAGACGATATCGGAGGCCAAGAGTGGGTGACTTGTCCCCGTGGAGGAAGATTCCCCTTGGTGGCCAACGTCGAGCGACCGTGAGGAGATACCACTCCCCCAGAGGATCCGCCGATGGAGGTCAGGACGTAAGAGGAACCCGGAGCTGGAGGAGGAAGGATGTGGGGTCACAGCTGGTCCAGGCTGGGCCCCCGAATGCACCTTCGCCGGAAGGACCGTGGAATTCCCTGACCCGCGGACAATGGACGTCGTGAGGAACTTTGTAGGGACTACAAAGGAAAAAGGGGGGGGAAATGTAAAGATGTGCCCGGTGGGCACATCTGTGTTGTTGTCCCTAGCTGGGGACAGCGCTGGGGCAGCTTGTCTGTCCCCAGCGCTGGGTGCGTGGCGGCGGGTGTCCGGTGCAGGGATTACCCTTTTCCCTGCACCGGACCAGAGGCATTCAAATCTTGGCGCCCTCCGGGAGCCAATCGCGGCTCCCGGAGCGGCAGCCAATCAGAAAGGGACGCGGCCAGCCAATCGGCGCTCGCCGCGTCATAGGCCCCGCCCCCAGCGTCTGACATCAGACGCCGGGCGGGAGCCTGAAGAAAAGGCCGCGCCGAAGAGCGGCAGAAGAGACGGGCGGGAGAAGAAGAGAGGAGACGCCGCGCGGAGGAGCCGGAAGAACGGGTCGCGGTGGTCGGAGTTCGGGCGGCCGCGGAAGAGGCCGGAAGACGCCCGGCGGCCGGAGGATGTCCAGCGGCGGCTGGACGCAGCGAAGCGACGGCGGCGCCGCTGGCCAGGACGGGCCAGCGGCCGAAGATTGAAGGAGAACGCCGGAGAGGTCACCAGGGGTGGGAAGCGAAGAGCTGACGAAGCACCCCCCTGGTGCCTCTTCCAGCGGGTCAGGTAGGCCCTTTTCAGGTGCCCTTGTACCCGCTCCTCCCTAGACCACCGGGTGTTCGGGCATTAGGCCCGTGGGCACAGTCAGGCCCTCCCGGCCTGTGGGCACGTAGTCGGGCCCTCCCGGCCCGTGGGCATTTGGTTGGGCCTCGGGGCCCGTGGGGCATGTAGTCGGGCCCTCCAGGCCCGTGGCCACGGGTAGCTGGGGAAACCCCCCCAGCCCGGATAGGCAGGCACTAGGCCTGGGCACAATTGGGCACTAGGCCCTTAGGAATAGTCAGGCCACAGGCCTGTGGGCAGTTAGGCGGGCATTAGGCCCGAGGGGCAGTTCAGGCAATAGGCCTGTGGGGACGTTAGAGGGCATTAGGCCCTAGTGTATCTGGGTCAGTAGGTACATGTAAGGTGACCCTGGGCACCAGGCCCAGGTCACCCAACGGGCAGCAAGTTAGGCGGGCGCTAGGCCCGTGGGCGAAGTCAGGCCTCCAGCCTGTGTGCAGTTAGGGGGGCGCTAGGCCCAGCGAATCAGTGTTTTCCCCGAGGTGAGTAAAGGTGGCACTGGGCATTAGGCTCAGGCCACCCTGAGAGTACGGTAGGTGGGTGAGCTGTGCGGCCCCCACTACTGGGTGTTCTGAGTCGGGTAGATAAAGGGACCGTACCGTCGCTTGCATTGTGTATCGTGATGTATGTTACCGTGCGGGGCGAAGTGTGAGCTCGTTAAGTGTGTTAGTTTTGTTGCACCACACCCACAGAGCTAGTTTGAGGGCTCTGCCGTTGTAGGTAGCATAGGGTGTGACACTAGGTTAGAGTTAGGCCCTGCACGGCTGTTTGTCTGTTTGTTTACCTCCTTACAGGGACCTGTAAGAGAAGAAGACGTTCGCAGTGCGAAACTGACGGTGAGTAACATCTGTGTGCGTTTGTCCCTTGTCTGTCCCCGAGCGCCGGAATCGGGATTGCTCGCGGACGTGAGAATCCCTTTTCATCACACTACGTGCGAGAGCTTCGTGTCGGTGATGACCATTCACCCAACCGGTGAAGGTCGCGGTCACCCCTGGGGTATCCCCTGTTCCAGTGGAAGAAGGGTCGATACCCCCTTTAATGTAAACCATTCTCTCCTCAGCTCGGTCGTCGGTCAGCTCCGAGAGGGAATCGCCGTGTCCGGATCCGAGTGAAGATTTCCAGGTCTGTTGAGGGTTCCGGTACCTGAAGGTGAGAGAGAGCGGCGCCTGGTGAGTACCGAGTCTACACCTGCACGGCAGCAGGCACCACACGCACCGCAGGCCCACCCTCTCACACAAGTGTCATACCCAGGATTAGAACCCATGACCTATTACACTGGAAGCAGACACCTTACTGATGAAGCTGTTTGCTCCTGTATAGGAAATATAAGAATTTTAACTATATGAAGATACTTCTCTGACAATTACACGTAACTTCATATAGTTAGAATTCTCATGCTTACTGTACAGGAGCAAGTAACTCCATCAGTAAAGTGTCTGCTGTCAGTGTAACAGGTCATGGGTTCTAATCCTGGGTATGACTGCTAAGAAATGTGTGATTTAAAATAAAAGACAATTAAATGTATAAATACAGTATATACATTTTTTTCAGAACACTACACACACACACACACACACACACACACGCACACGCACACTCACACATACATACATATATTTATCTTAATATAGGAAATAGGGGGGCACCAATATTTATCTTGCCTCCGGGCAACTGTGATGAACTTACGCCACTGCTAAGCAGTGATAAGAGCGGAGAAGTGAGCCAGTGGAGAAATGTCCCCATCAACCAATCAGCAGCTCTGTATCATTTTATAGTATGCAAATTATAGATGTTACTTCAGTGCTGATTGGTTGCCATGGGCAACTTCTCCACTGGCTCACTTCTCCGCTCTTATCACTGCTTAGTAAATGTACACCTAACATCCTTCCCTGAGGTGAGTAGTTGTTATGTTAGCATTTTATACCACGCCATTCCATGAAGTGGTCTAATGTATGTTTAAACCCCAAGTCCAGATGAATTCTTAGAGATAGTCCTCCCATTCTGCATCCCAAATGCAGTGCAACGCAAGAAACCCTGAAAATACTGCTGGCGCTGGAGGGATTGATGCCAATCATATGACTGAGGTTGCTGTTAATGTGTAAACTGCTAGGCAATGCACACGTAGAAGTGCATGATAAAAGTGCCATAGCTAAGGTGCTGCCATTATTTTCTATGTAAAGCTGGGAGTGACTACCTGTTTCTGGCTAACTGATACGTAATAAGCATCACTACCTCAGTCTGACAGCTATCCATATAAAGGCATGGCACAGTTCTTTCAGCTTTGCTTTTTGTCCCTGTTGCTGACCCCCACTCCTCCTAGTTAGGAAACCGTGATAAATGCCAGAATTGGGCAATATTTGAATAAATTATAGAAAATTGAATATGGAAAGATAGTAATAAGTTGCAGAAGCTGGGGTTTGTGTTGCAATAGTTCATTATATAAGTAATGTGCATAAATCTGTGACAGCTCTGCAGGATTGTATAGAAATGCTCTCATCTGAGTGTAATAGGGGATATAAGAAGCTGCAGCTTTTTCTACAGCTCTCACTATAAAAATCTGTCTTGTAGTTATGAGGTCCAAGCAAAAGCTTCATACATTTAATAGACTATGGCCCTCATTCCGAGTTGATCGGTCGCAAGGCGAATTTAGCAGAGTTACACACGCTAAGCCGCCGCCTACTGGGAGTGAATCTTAGCTTCTTAAAATTGCGACCGATGTATTCGCAATATTGCGATTACTAACTACTTAGCAGTTTCAGAGTAGCTCCAGACTTACTCTGCCTGTGCGATCAGTTCAGTGCTTGTCGTTCCTGGTTGACGTCACAAACACACCCAGCGTTCGCCCAGGCACTCCCACCGTTTCCCCGGCCACTCCTGCGTTTTTTCCGGAAACGGTAGCGTTTTCAGCCACACGCCCCTGAAACGCCGTGTTTCCGCCCAGTAACACCCATTTCCTGTCAATCACATTACGATCGCCGGAGCGAAGAAAAAGCCGTGAGTAAAAATACTATCTTCATAGTAAAGTTACTTGGCGCAGTCGCAGTGCGAACATTGCGCATGCGTACTAAGCGGATTTTCACTGCGATGCGATGAAAAATACCGAGCGAACAACTCGGAATGAGGGCCAATCTACAGAGCTATACGATGCTATAGAATACCACAGCCTGACATGCCACCAGATCTTCCCAGTTGGTGAATTAACTTAAAAACAATATTTACATTCAGTTTTGGCAGATCACTGTTACAAAATATGCGAGAAATTCAGGAGTACGGAATTTAGGAAGAATGATGTTGGAAACCAAAAAATAATACTTCCTAGTGAGTCATAAATGTAATTTCTCAGTCCTCAAATAGGAAGGTTTTAGTGTTTGGGTCTGGGTAACATAGTGGTAGAGGACCATAGATCAGTGACAGCTGAGGGTCTGATTCAGAGAGAGACTGGCATAAATTTGATATTGACTTATAGTTCCAATGTTTTGTGATCTGCGCTTGTGCCAATCAGGTCCTGCGACGGCACTCACAGTGTCCCAAAAGCTACAGAATTATTGCTATGCTCCTGGAATTTAGAGGCGATGACACGTATAGTAGAAATGGGGGTTTGATTCTTTAAAAAAAAAAAAAAGTCTATGGAATTCCTTTACATTGGACGAATAAGCAATGTGCCAGCTGCCATTTATATTATTAAAAGTCTGTTCCACTATTTTGTATTAATTAAATATCCTGTTTTGGTAATTTGCAACATAACATATACTGTATGTTCACTTAAGTTGATTCTCAGGAGAAATCTTCTGTCACGGTACAATTTTGGAATAGGAATTGTTGGTAATTCCCATCTGCTGAATACTATTTTTTTCTTCCCGTAGCACTTTCCCTTTCTTCCCACCATGCCAAGTGGGGACAACAGCAGATAGACAGTACACTGCATCCATAGCATCACTTTTACATTCATACAGATGGAACCTTCAAGAGGAGATTTCAGCATTTCCATTGCCTCCCACGCAACAGGAGTGAGTTGGTTACCATGGTGAGTGTGCATGTTTGTGCACATGTGCACTGGGGGCTTAGAGGTCTATGTACTAAGCCTTAGGGGCCCATTTATCATTGATCGCATTTGGAATGCGATATAGGCACGAAACTGGCACCCAAGATCACATTGTACAATCACATTTGTGCGATGTATCAATGAAAACCCGCTTTGACAGGGGCTCCGAACGTAGCCCGTTCCTGCAATCTTCTGTGACGGCTGCCGGGGCTTCTGGGCATGCGCACTCCTGAAGACCGCACATCTACAGTGGCCACATCCAGGGAGGGCTCCAGTGTGTAGCTCATAGGCTACAACGGGCTACCGCCATCCCATATGTCCTTCGTACATACATTCGGGGGATACTAAATATTTGCAACTAACCCCTGAAAACGAGTATTTTCTGGGAAATATTATTTGATAAATGGGCCCCTCAGAGAGAGATAAAGTGGATGGAAATAAAGTACCAGCATATCAGCTCCACTCTGTTACAGGCTGTGTTTAAAAAAATGACAGGAGCTGGTTGGTTGGTACTTTATCTCCATCCACTTTATCTCTCCAAGGCTTAGTACATAGACCCCTTAGTGTGGAGTTATTAAGGTTTGGTTGTGGGTCTTGGGACGAAAGACGAAAAAAATGAATTTATACTAATAAAATGTAATTTATGGAAAAAAAATGTAATTTATGCAAATTTTCTGATTTAATGTACCCTCTAATTTGTGTATATAAGTATTACTGAATATTTGCTACAACATAGGTTTTAATCTTATTCTCTATCGTATTCCAAACATACCGACGCCTTGAGAGATGTTGGCCAGCCCTCCTCCAGTAGAGGTCCTTGATCTGGAAATGCCAGCTCGTACTCCAAGGAAAAGGTGATTGGCTTTACATAGTCTGCTGTATCCTACAGAGGAAAGGTCACATATAATAAAGAACAAAAGACAGCTTTTTTCAAATGTGATCTTTATATATAATGAAATCTAATGATATCATTCTTTCCAGCTTGGGAATAATCTGTATTGTCTGACTGTTCAATTGGATCTGTAACAATAAAAATGTCTGTGCAAAAGGATGAGTGCTTGAATCACATATCGCCATACATATGTGTGTGTTGTGTGTGTGTACAGTCAGAGGAGGATGTTGGGGCGGGTAAGCAGGCCAGTGGCCCGGAGCACTGTGCCCTGAGGGCGTAGACACAACACCTCACCGGCGCCTGCCCATCCACCAGACTGGACTCAATGATGGGGAAACAGAGGTGTGTGCTGTGCTCTCCTTCCTCCACCGGCAGCCCAGCAGCAGCACAACGAGGGACTCGAGGATTAGGAGGAGGACGACCGAGGTGGTGAGCGCTACCGGGGAGTATCTGGCACTATACAGGAGGCAGCATGTGTAACTAATACTATAGAGGGAGCATTATATGTAACTGATACTATATTGGGGACAGTATATGTATCTGGCATGGGGCAGTATGTGTAACTGGCACTATACTGGGGGCGGGATGTCTAACTGGCACTATAGAGGGGGCAGTATGTGTAACTAGCACTGTGGGGGGGCATTATGTGTAACTGGCACTATAGAGGGGTCATTATGTGTACCTGGCACTAAACTGGGGGCAGTATATGTATATGGCACTATACAGGGGGTGGTATGTGTAACTGGCACTATACTGGGGGCAGCATGTGTATCTGGTAACTACCATGTGTGGCATAACTTAATAGCATTACGGTGTGTGGCATAATGCGTAATAGGAATTACGGTGTGGCATAATGCATATTGGGCATTATAGTGTGTGGAACAATCTGTAATGGGCATTACTATAAGGAGGAAAAATTAGAAATAATGTAAAGGGCATGAATCGGGGTTTTTCTTGCCACCAACCAAATGGGAATTGAACCTGTGGTTAGCGAAATTTGCCACCAGCCCAAAGCATGGCAAGCACAGCGAGCCTGTGAGGGGACTTGCTACCTCGTTGTCAGTATTACGGCAGATGGGATGCCACTGTCGGTATACCGGGTGTAGTATGAGTGGCCGGCGATCGGGATCCCGGCGCCCAGCTTACCGGCACCGGGATCCCGACCATCGGCATGCTGGCAGAGGGGCGAGCGCAAATGAGCCCCTTGCGGGCTTGCTGAGCTCACCACGCTGTGGACACGGTGGTGCGCCATGCTTTATTCTCCCCCCAGGAAAGTTGTGGACCCCCAAGAGGGAGAATAGTTGTCGGTATGCTGGGTGTCGGGATTTCAGCGCCGGTATACTGAGCACCGGGATCCCAACAGCCGGCATTCTGAATACC
Source organism: Pseudophryne corroboree (assembly GCF_028390025.1). NCBI lineage: Eukaryota > Metazoa > Chordata > Amphibia > Anura > Myobatrachidae > Pseudophryne > Pseudophryne corroboree. Next base: position 192,335,192 of record NC_086449.1, on the reverse strand, counting down.
ACCCGGTATATCGGTATTACATACCGGTTCCATTGCTATAGATATCTTTAGGATGTATTCATTTAAAATCTGTCAACACTTGTTTCACATTGTTAAAATTTTATAATTAATTAACATGAGGGATAGTCATATTTGGTACTGATGGGTAGGACAATATATGTTATTTCTCTTTGTGTACAAAACATGTACAGTAATTACTTTTCTTCCATAAAATGACATGATTGGAACTCCAGACACCCAAACCAGTCCTGTGTAACGATTCTCAAACTAGTTTATTCATTTGTTCAAGCATGTTCCTACTCAGTTGAGTTGGTTAACTCAAATATTAGCCATTTTTCATATGTCAACCAATATGCACATATTCTAGTTACATTTGTCAAACACAGTAGAAAAAGAAAAATGAAAAAAATAAAATATAAAAGATCCCAGAAATTTTAACCTCGAATGCAATCTGTACATTTCAAACTGCAAGTTTAAAGTCAATTGTAGTGCAAACATGTTCAGGTTTGTGAAATTATAATGTTTAAAACAAGGATCTAATCATAACTATTTAAGGGCATATGTATTAAAGCTTGGAGAGAAATAAAGTGGTGAGAGATAAAGTACCAACCAACCAGCTCCTAACTGCCATGTTACAGGCTGTGTTTGAAAAATTACAATTAGGAGCTAGTTGGTTGGTACTTTACCTCTCTCCACTTTATCTGTCTCCAAGGCTCAGTACATCTGCCCCACAATGTTTAAAGATCTAGAATTTGTTTTTACTATCTAGCTTGCACTGGTAGATAATATACGTTTGTACCTTTAAACAATGTTAGTAAATAAACCTCAGTATTATGGGGGTAATTCAGACTGGATCACTGCAGTGGCAGCGATTGCAGTCTGAATCCCTATGTGGAGTGCGCTCGCGCACCCCGGGAACCCAGTGAGATGCTAAAAGCATCTCAGGGCAGCGATCACCTCTGCCTGATTAGAACGCCGTTGGCGGGGCGCGGTCCGGACTATGCAGGCATGTCTGGACCATTGCGGGCCGTGGTGGCTGCGTGATGTCACACGCAGCCGCTGCGACCTGGGACGCGACGAGTAGCGGCCTGCTAGCGCGCAGGACCTGCGCTGGCAGGGAGCTACTCAGCAGTTGCAAAAGCATCTCCGCTATGCGATGCTTTTGCACCCCTGCGGGGGGCTAGGGTCAGACATGCGGGGCGGACTAGCCCTGTGCTGGGCATCCCCCCGCATATTTGAGAAATTTAGCACATCTACGATCAGATCTGAATTACCCCCTATATACTATCCTATTCTATGTAGATATACATTTACAAATGGCCTATGGCTGCATATATCAAAAATGAAGAGGCGGTACCTTTAAATACCATACTAGTGCAGATCATGGATTGTTATGGGGACCAGTGATTAATCTGAGCTGTAAGAGGATCATTAATTTGTTCTCTTAGTAAAACATTTACTCAACAAAGGTTATAAAGTGCTTTAATAAACCCCAAATACTTCACACCCACCAAGACATGGAAGTTGAGCTGTTGGCACTGGCTGTGCCCACTTGTGGCTCTGATTGTTTTAATAAAGTGCTTGTCTCCTCCAATGTCATCAATAACAGCGCGGGGCGTGTATCTCCGCTCATCAATCGTGACATTGTATTTAATGGCTGGAAACACATAAAGGACATATGCAATATCACCAATCATGTAAACAAGATTAAATATTAATCATTCCAGAGTGTTGCAATCAGTCTTTATCACGTTCTGTAATTTAATATGATATCATCATCTGTCATAGCTAGAGTTCAGTACAGAACCCCACATATTGTACATATAATTAATTAATGAAAATAATTCCATTGTCAAATGCAAAACGTGATATCCCATTCTGGTCTCTTTGTTCAATAGTCAATAGCTAAAGTCAGCCAATAATTTTATACTTCAACCATTTGGGCACTAGTGCATTGGAGTATAGGGGGGATATTTAGTACAAATGTTCAGTAATGTATAACAATCATCCTTTAGGGTTATTGATATAATGTAAGACAATGGACCTCATTTACACTTAACAGCTAAGGCGCAGCACAAAAACCTCATGCTCTTATGCACCTCAATTCGCACAAGTGTGCCTCAATTTCTGCCTGGGCATAGGTTAATGGAGCAAGCCGGTACCATTTGTGGTGAGGCAGACGTTTTCCTGGCTGATGGCAAAAGATGGCTGCAGTATGGTTGGCGATTAGGTTGTCGGCACCAGCTCGGGTGATCGGATCTCTATTTAATTCCTTCCAGTTGCTCTATGATGGAGCAGCGGAATTTTCCAAATGTAAAACAAGGCTTCAAATACATTAAAGTGCCACATGCAATAAAAGTAGTCCCGGTGTCATAAACAAGGCCAAACCAAGCAGTGTTACAGGAAAAAAAACTGTAAAATCCATTAGATGAAAGAGGTTGGCTCTACAGTAACACTTTCTGCACAGTCCTCTACTTCAGATTTTCCATTTCCTGCACAGTAAATCTAAACTACATAGGTTTCTAGGTTTCTAGGTAGGCAGAGCTACATATGTCTGTTACCTATGCTGAACATTTATAGGCAAGCAAAGCAAAAACAAAGCCTATGTATAATTTGGTTATATTTTACCTTTAATGCATATGGATTTTTCCATTTGTATGCTTTACAACCCTCACATTCATATACTGTATCTAGGATCGTGATCTGGGAAATGGGGATGTCACCTGTTATCTGGCATTCTAAGCACTAATCATCTATTGATTGTGATATGCAGTAATTAGTGTTGATTACATTTTGTAATTGGAGTTCTTATGTACTTGATTAAATAATACAGCATTATAGTATTGTTAGTTTGTTGTATGCATACAGTAAGCAGTCAGTGGTGGTCAGATATCTCTCTTCTTGTACTTCCCACGTATTCCTGTATCCTGAACTCACGAGACACAGATTGTGGCCCCAGAATATTACTTACTTTATTCGTTCTTCTTGATGGGGTAAAGGGTTAACTGTTGTACAGAGTGCAACAGTATTGTTTCCACAAAGCATAAAAAATAACAGTAATTGTGATGGTACGTCAACTTCCGTAGCAGTGAGCAAGAAGACAGCAGTGTGACACCTATTGCATTAACCAATATAAATACATTCATGGGGGGGAATTCAAATGTTTGAAAAGTCATTTGGGTGTCTGCTTTTTCCTATCTAACAGACAGGAAAAAACAGACACCCAACCGACTTTTCAAACATTTGAATTCCCCCCTTAGTGTTCCACCACAAAAAAACACATTAATTTTGGAATCATGTTATTAGCAACCGGGATGATATAAAAAAAATAAGGGCACTGACCCACGCTCTGCCCATAGAATTGAGGCGCTTTAAACATTGGGGAGAAGCAGATGAATGCTGCCATGCAAGTGGCTTCTCGTCCGTTCCTGTGGCACTCTTTACTGAAAATGTTGATCTTTGGTGGCTCAAACCTGATGGTGGCGTTAACCTGTACAATGCTGCGACTCCTGCCAGGGAGAGCACAGAAGCATTAAGTGGTTGCAAGCCAAACAACACATACTGTATATACAGCATTAGGGGACAGAAAACCAGAAGAAGGAAGTCTGAGGATAGTTGATATTAATAGGTAAAATTGAGGTCACTATGACATTTATATCAGGTACAGATGCGCAGTGTCGGACTGGGGCATAAAGGGCCCACAGGGCAAATGCAGTGGTAGGAGCCCATACTTAGGGGTGTGGCCATTGATAAATATATAGTCCATGCATGATAATGTACCAGATTAATAACAGCTATGCAATGTAAAAAGTACACCATAGATCTGTGCAGTATAATGTAACATATGTATAATTGAAGTGCACAATCTAGAACCTGATCCTCAGAGGAAGGGGAGGGCCCTCAAGCAATGGGGCACACCGGGGGCTTCCCCTGTGCCCCTGTGGGCCAGTCCAACCCTGCAGATGCGTTCTTATGAATCTAGCCTCAATATGAGATGCCTGGCGTGAGTGAGCCGGCAGTTACACTGCAACTCTGCTAACTTCTGACATTTTTTTTTTAAATAAGATGCACATGCAGACTCTGATAAAAATGATATGTGGCATGCCTATATTCTGTGTGCGATTGCAGCTTTATCTACATACGAAATGCTACGTTACAGTGTTTCCATGCAGATTCAGCCGCAGTCGCACACAGAATATAGGGAATGGTATCCGGATCCCGGCGCTTGGGATGCCAGCGGTCAGAAGACCGACAGCAGCATTCTGACGTGCAGAATGCCGGCACATGCTAGGTAAGTATTCTAACCCTCCCCTTCTACCCTCGTAACCCTAATTCTCCCTACCTGCAGCTTAACCCTATTCCTCCCCACTTAGTGCTTAACTTTAACCCTCCCTCCACGCAGCTTAACCCCAACCCTCCCCCTTAGTGCCTAACCCTAACCCCCAATTTTAGTGCCTAACTTTAACCCTCCCTCCCTGCAGCCTAACCTTAACACCCCCCTTTCCCCCACAGCCACTGGCATATTTATAATAGGTGCAGTGTGTGCATTGCACACGGGCCCCCTGGGTCAGGGGGGCCCACAACGCATACCCTGCACCTATTCATTTTTATATTTACCCTCCAGGGTCCTACGGCGCAGCAGCACTGCAGAAATCACTGGGAAAATGTTGCTGCACCATTTTCCTGGTGTTATGCGCAGATGGGAGATTTGCACATGCGCCCTAGACTTTGGGACAGCGCTGGGATCCCCTAGGGACCCTAGTGCCCAGAGTTCTAAAGCACTACCGGCTAGAGAGGAGGGGGCCCAGGCGGAGACTGCACACAGGCCTCCTCCTCTCTAGATACGCCCCTGCCCACAGCCTAACCCTCCCTCCAGTGCCTAAACCTAACCATACTTGGCATACTTACGATCGGGATTCCGGTGTCAGTCGGTCTTCTGACCGGAGTCGGGATTCCCACTGCCAGCATGCTAACCGGATCCTGAATATAGGTATGCAGCATATGATTTTAATAAGCAGAGTATGCTTGTGCATCTTGTTTGCATAGGCGATCGCATTTTCTGCGCCTTCCCGCCCCCCCTCCGCAGAAAATGCGGATGCATGTGCAGGACGTGCCCGCATCTTTTTAGTAATTTTTGCAGTTGGATCGCGTTCTGCGATCCAAACTGAATCAGCCCCAACATGCACAAAAAGTTATCCGGAATTAGTAAACGCGCTCACGACTAGGCGCGACTAGAAGAGCTGTTTAATGAGACTGCAGCAATGATGAGAGAGGACACATCTGTAGTCTATACAGTATGGATCTATGGTGTTAGGACATGCTGAAACAGTATACAGCTTCAAGGTTTGCACTGACTGCTGGAATACTGTATGTTAGATAGGTGGAATCCCAATACAATACAGCATAGGTTCTCAGGACCCCAAACAAGAGCAGGCCCTAACCAATATGATGCCCTAGGCAAGATTTTGGCTGGTGCCCCCTAGCACCACCGCTGGTTGCGCTTCTGACCCTGCACCTCTTTCCCAGCACCATCACCCCTCACCCTTAGCAGTCCTTATTTTGGTGTTTGTACACCCTATATTTTAAATGGGAACAGTTTGCACATTTGGCGCACAGCCCAAAAAGGGGTGTGTTTTTGCTGGCAAGGGGCATGGCCACACAATAGTAACCTCAATTCCAATGACGTCACACAGTACTGCACCTGCATTCACATTTGATCATGCGATAGTGTTCATAATTCATATTACATCCCACAGTAGTACCACTTTACCTTATAAACGTTACTACTCACAGTAGAGCCCCTTATTCACATTGCATAACACTGAATTGCTCCTTATTCACATTACACCACACCCTATTGCTCTTTATTCACATTAGACGACACAGTATTGCCCTTTCTATACGCAACGCCACATAGTAGAGCACCTTATACACATAATGCCACAGAGTAATGCCCCTTACACATATGAGACACATTATTAATGTCCTTATAAACATAATGCGCCTTACACATTATGACAACCTTTATTAATGCCCTTTTACACATAATGTCCCTTACACATATGCCGCAATTATTAATGCCCTTATACACATAATGACACACATAATGCCCCCTACACATTTGCTGCACATGTTTAGTGCCCCTATACACATAATGACACACATACAGTAGTACCTTTTTAAACATATGCCACACATTATTAATGCCCTTATACACATAATGACATGCATAGTGCCCCTTACACATATGTTGCACATTATTAATGCATTTTTACATGACACACATAATGCTCCTTACACATATTCCGAACACTACTGCACTACCAACCCACTCACATGCACACAGCACTCACACTGCCACTAACACTGTGATCTCTGCCTCTGCTTGGATACAGATGTGTCCTCATAAATATTGCCTCAATGCTAACATCTGGCACCCATTTTGAATGAAAATGCATCTTATTTGCATTGCTATGTGGCTAGAATGCACAAGCAGCTTCTGCTGATTAAACTGATATGCAGCATGCCAATATACTGTGTGAGACTGGCTGTATCTGCATATGAAATGCTACACACAGAATATAGGCATGCCACATATCATTTTAATCAGCAGAAGCTGCTGATGCCCCTAGGCATATCAAATGCCCTAGGCAATTGTCTAGTTTGCCTATGCCTATGGCCGACTCTGCCCCAAACAGTTCATGTTTTCCAGGTTTCCTCACAGATTCACAGTTGAAATAATTAGCTGCACCTTTGGACCTTTAAAAATGTGCCTGTGCACCTGCTGGGTGACGAGCTGTTTGGGGTCATGAGGACCGAGTTTGAGAACCACTGCAATATAGTGTTCAGGCAGTTTAGCCTGGGGTTCTGCACAGAGTCTTCTGATACCAACTGCCTCTGTGCTGTTGGGCTCCCAGAAGAAAATGAGCACCCAAAAGAAGAGGGCCCACCTTGGATAAGCCGCTGTAGAGCTGTAGCTCTCTGTCTTCTCATGTAATAATAATTGGTACTATGAACGTAAGCAACTGTAAGTGGTGTGATGTCGGAGGCAGTGGGTGCGACTGGGTGGGAATTACAATTAGTAATTTTACAGAGAAAGGAGGAAATAGTCTTTAGAGCACTTTATGTCTTTAGGAACAGATTAAGCAGAATTAGCATTAGCACATCTATCTGTACAGTATCATCCACCCACCAAAGCACAACAGCATTTCCCATGGAACCCACTGCCAGGTCCACCAGGCCATCCTCATTCATATCCATCTCCCCATGAATACTGCACCCAAAATACACCAGCTGGGGAGACAGGTCGGTGGCAGCAATACGCTGAAAGGGAGAAAATCAAGAACATGAGGCAACATCCTATAACACACAGCAAGGAACATATCTCATCATACAAATATAGCATAGTAATATGGGGAGGGCAACAAATACCGCTCTGTCAGTTCAGGGAAGTCATTTGGTTTTAAGCACAACCACCGAGCTCAGGTATCTAGTATCAGTATTTTGCCATTACACATATAAATCCCCCCATCCCAGTGTCCCACTTTGGACTTCCCCACCATCTATCCTGTGGGCCACAGTGTCCTGTGGAGGGGTGGGGACTGGGGAAACATCACACAGTGCAGGGAGAGCACAGGGGTGTGTGTGTGTGTGTGTGTGTGTGTGTGTGTGGGGGGGGGGGGGGGGGGGGGTAGGCTTAGGGTTAGGCACTAGGGGGGTAATTAGCCCTAGCCGCCACCCACTGAAATTTAGCCCTAGCCGCCACCAGAGGAGGGTTAGGGTAGGGGGTGGGGTTAGATTACTTACCCCCCAAAGCTGTTGGGATTCTCAGTTTCTGTATGCCGGTGTCGGTCATGTGACCATCGGCATCCCAAACGCTGGGATAATGTATTACACCAGTTTGCACAATTCATAATCAATGCAAGTTTCTTTGTTGCGGTTGGATACAACAGTAAAGTATTCTGGATATTACACTATCCAATAGCTCAGAGGAGCAGTGTGGTTGGGGATAGCTAAGAGAAATGGAAATGACCGACACTGGCTGGTAGATATAAAGAAGACACAGAAATATAAAGCAATGCAAATTGTAGGCGGGAATGTAAAATCATTCACTTAAATTGTCTGTTAGTAGAAATCCCATTGAAAGCTGCACAGTATCCACACGCTGTTTTCAGTAGTATTATAGTTGTGGTTCTTACCTGTTTGTACCTTTTCAAAATGTTCTTTTTAAACCCATGGAAGATATAGATTGCACCTTTGTGTCCATCTTCTAGAGGAGCTCCAATCACCACGTCGTTGAAAGAGTCCTGATTAAGATCTGGCACTGCCGCTATGGCATATCCAAATCGGGAGTCCTGCGAGCTGTCCCAGTCTTGGAGCACCCCATCTGGAAAGAACCGCTTCTGTAATAACAACCGAGGTAATCTCAGGATTTGATATGAAAGATACAAACATATCACTTTCCATGCAAAAATGCAATTACAACACAGAATGGGGGCTCATTATGCAAGGGCGACTTTTCTGTACAACCTACCTGCTGATTCTCATACATACTGTTTTATATGACTGTTGTCATTACATGTGTTCATTATTCTTTTACTGTAGCATGTGCTTTATAGTTTATGCCGTTCTTATTTAAATATGAGTCCATAAGTGTTAATTGCTACTAGTTATGGTACCTATAACTATATATTGCAAAATGAGCCTGCAATAAAAGGTAAGTCTGCTTCACCATAGTATGGAGAGTAATGCACTTATACAGAAACATCTACCATAGGAGAACACTATACTCCCATCTGTGTAATGCTGCAGACCGGGCAGGCCCAGACTCCGTTATTAGTAGACCTGTATGTGTAGTGTGTGTCAGCACTGGTGAGCGGGATACTTACTTCTCTCATCACATACACAGAGACTCTGCCGCGCTCCCTGACATCACTGAAGAACATTGGCGCTCCAACCAAGAGGACATCCGTTACCCCGTCACCATCTACATCTACAGAGTCAATTTCACTGCCAAAGTATGATCCGATCTAGCAGAGAGGAAAGAAGCATGATGGCAACATTATATTAGCCTTGGAGGATATTTATGGAAAAGTTGTAAATACAACAAGTAATGTTGCCAATAGCAACAAATGACAAGTTTGATTTCATTTTCTAAACGGTAGGAGGAAAAATGTCATGGACAATACCACAAATTTTCTTTTAGACATTATAATAAATATCCCCCAAGTAGTAATTTTTCCGTAGCATAGTTAGGTAGTATTTAATTCACCAATTTCACATCCATAGTAAATAAGTCACTAATTATGCCAGTGTCACATCATCCTCTCTATCAGTATGGTAACTGACCCACTGCATCACTCAAGTCCCCTACAATGACATGTGATTACCTGTTGTCCTCGAAGAGACTGGTGGATAATGAGATTGTCCATTCCCTGCATGCTGAAGATGATCACTTTTCCTGTGTGGTTGAACCTTGGAGCCCCTGCCACATACAGCCTGACACGCTGTGGGGTTATCACAGAGGTGACAGTGTAGCCTGCGCAGAGACAGAAGGAGAGCTGTGACCTAGGAGCAGATGTACTAGACCTCGGAGATTGATAAAGAAGAGAGAGATAAACGATCAACCAATCAGCTCCTAACTTGTCAGTTTTCAATCACAGCCTGAAACATGGCAGTTAGGAGCTGATTGACTGGTACTTTATCTCTCTCCACTATATCACTCTGGTCATCTCTGGTAGAATATCATACCTCCCAACTTTTCTCTTCTCCAAAGAGGGACACACGCGCTGCGAAGCCACGCGCGCTCCCGAAAAGGGACGTGACTTCGGGAAAAGGGGTGTGGCTTTGTGGTGATGCTGCAATTGTAAGCCACGCCCCTTGTCCGTCACTGAAGAGGGCATGCCCAGCACTCTGTGAGCTGCTGGCATGCCCTCTCTCCCTCTGTCACTCGTGAATAGACGCTGTAGCAGTGATAAGAGTCTCCCAACTGCCCCCCCATCGCGGGACACTGCGGCCCGCAGGTGGGACAGTCCCAAAAAAACGGGACTGTCCTGCAAAAATTGGGACAGTTGGGAGGTATGGAATATTACAACAGCAAATGTGTCCAGTGGAAAAACATGGCTGTGTAACAAATCCCTAAATGTTATTATAAGAAATGACTGAGAATAAAAGTAGATTTACTTAATAATATAGTATTAGCATGGTATGTGCACAAATGTGCTGCCTGTAACCCTTTGTAAGCAATAATAGTGCATTTGTCTTACTTCAATAAGAAAATTAAATCTAATGTATAAAAGGTTGCTCATGCGCCATTCAATGTTAGTGCCTCTGTGACCACATAGGAATCACAGATTGCTGATATAATAACATGATGGAAAACTGGCATAGTCACCTGACAACATAAAACTAGCAGTAGGAGCTGCAGGCACACTATGGGGGTGCAGTGGTGAATTTGTCACTAAGCATGTGAGGCATGTGCCTAGGGGCGGCACTTGGATGATTATGTTGGTACTGTCAGCCCAAAAAGGACATGCACATACTGCTCCTGTAAACTGCCCTACTTAGTAAATATGTATACATAATTAAAAGTAACAAAATATCATAGTTAGTGGCTTTTTTTTAATTCTATTTGGCTATCATCAAATAAATGCTTATACCTAATCAATAAAAATAATAAAATTAGGTGGGGAAGGGGGCGGCGTTACTGATGTGCCCATGGGCGCCCTTACCGATAATCCACCCCTGGGGAGATGTATCCAACCTTAGAGAGAGGTAAAGTGGAAATAGATAAAGTACCAACCAGGCAGCTCCAGACTGTCATTTTACAGGCGGTGACAGCTAGGAGCTGATTGGTTGGTACTTTGTCTCTCTCCACTTTATCTCTCTCCAAGCCTTGATACATCTCCCCCTATAGAACACACAGTTTGCATGAGTGAAGATGTTTGCATAATAGACAGGGTGACATGGTCAGTCTCTGTGTTTTGTTCCTTTACTGTCGCTAACCGTGGTCCTGATAAACAGCACAGTCACAACCGTTAATGCCCAAAGGGTTAACACTGAAAGGTGAGAAAAACTTTGGGATAGGATACAGAAGCAGGCTGAGGATTTCTATGCATATCTTGGCCCCGGACTGTTGGCTCACTGCCTTTCATAACATTATTGTACAAGCTGGGAGTATAGAGGTAAGACAATCCCTAATGCAGGAGAGCAGCTCTCAGCAATCACACATTCCCCCTGCAGCCATCGCTGGGTCTGTGGTATGGTGAGCAATTCCAGGCAGGGGGCCAGGCCTCTTTTCCACAGGACCTAAAGCAATAAGATCCAGCCTGGACATTGCGGATATAAAACACTTATTTTCTCCCCACAATTTTCCAAGCCATATTCCAAGACATAGATCAGAATTCATAGCTGGGCATTAACCCGCAAGATGCCCATGATCCAGTATTGCGATTATACATTATGCGCTAATCATATATTACTATTAATCACCTGTAGCAAATAATATGTATTGTATATGTAAATTATATAGGTAAGGGGGTAGGTACATGGTTCTTTGAGGAAGTTAAACAATCCTGTTAACTTTCAGTATTCTTGCCATATAGGAAAGGCATTCCCAGTCACTATACACTGTGCCTATTACAGATGCATTAGGGAGCAGTTAATATATCAGTGGAAAAGATGTTATGGGCCAATAATGGCATTAAGTAGAGACATAATCTGGCTGGGAAAAATGAAAGATGAATTTTCTATGTTAGTGGGAATTGCTGTGAGGGATTAAGGTTTGTAAACTCCATTATGCGCATATTCTGCTTGCCAAGATTGGTTCCATTTAATATTATAGAGTAAGTCTTCTTGGTTTCCGATTGTATAAGCAGACAGGTTTGTCAGGTGTTGCCAATCTCTAGCTCATTATCTTTTACAGTCAAATCTCACTGCTGGGCCTCATTAACTAAGCACAGAATGGGCGAGGAGCAAAATCCTCCTTTGTGGCACAGGGTACCTAGAGTCTGACAAGTGTGCCTAGATGTCCACAGAAGCATGTCATATTATGAAAGTTTTATGAAGCTGATGGGAGCAGCTGAGTGGCGCTATAAGTTACATAGAGCACTGCCTGATCAACAGCACATCAAGACCTGGATGTTTTCCATCCACCGTCTACTGATTCATTTATACCATTATATATAAGTATCCTATACACCCTGTTTCCTATACACGGAGATCACAGGTATGCCGCTAGAAGGCTTTTATTTATGCTGGGCATTGGACTTTGGGTGGTATGGGCCTGTAGTACTGGTGGCCATCACAAAACACGTAATTTAAATGATGCTGCTATACTGGGCAGCAGCTGTGTATGGTCGGCATGAGGGTGTGAGGTTAGACACAGGCCTGTGTATGATGAGCACGGGTCTAGGGTTGTAATGAGGTTACTTATGCTGGATATGGGGCTGTGTGTGACATGACACTGGTGTGTAAAACTATAATGTTAAGCAGAGGACTTTGGGAATGGGAATGTAATGATATGAGGCTGTTTCTGCTGGGCAGTGTGCCCAGGGCATAGGACACTACATGGTGAGAATGAGGCTACATATGGTGGGTTGCACATGGGATACGTGAGACAGTATTTATATTTCTTCTATGCCACAAGGTAATGATTCATTTGTGACACATGGTAATGATTCATGTGTGACATACTGTACCACACATGGACATTTCCCAATCTGCAAGCCAGGCTATCTGACCTCCATGTAGGGCCAAAATGCTGCAAAGTGTAAATGTGTACAGGACTGCCGCTTCTGCCGCCTGTCAGTAACCGGTCAGGCGATACACACTTGGTAGACCCCTCCACTGCAATACATTACTGGCCTCTAAAGAGCTTTTTCTTATTCTTTTCTTTTTTTCAAACACATTTTATTGAGGGGTCACAGAAATATAACAGTAGACAAGTCATACCAAGAACATTGGTCAGTTAGGTTACAGAAATAGCTGCAATGAATTATAACATCAACAAGTTGGATCCAATTTTGGAAATTTAAAGTAGCAAGAAGGATCTCTATCGGCAACGATGTGGCAATCCGTCAAAGAGAGCTGTTAACAGAGAATGGAAGAAAGAAGAACAGTCGGAGAGAGAAAAGAGAAAAGCAAGGAGAAGGAGGAGAGAAAACAAGTTAAGTTGAAGGAACAGGAAAAGGAGATAGAGACAGAGGGGTGGCCTCCAGACTCAAGAATTTAGAGAGGCCTCAATGTTAGGTTATCAGGTTACAAATGGGGAGGAAGCCTGTTGGGAGGTTAGCAAGGGAGACCAAACGTTATCAAATTGTTAAGTGGAATTACGAATAACAGCAGTCATACAGTATATTACATTTTGTATACATACCAGGTTTGGGAGAGTATCACCTGCATAGGGGAGGAGGTTAGGCTTTTTCAGTCCACTGCTATTTGGTACATCATAGCAGAAACTATATGCCAAAACAATTTTGGTGTCGATTAAGGTTAGGGAGAGTCAAGGGGAGCAGAAAATACTGGGGGTCAGGAGAAATAGAGGTCTCAAATAGGTGCTAAAATGTAAAAAAATTTCGGGGAGGACCACCAGAAAAAAGAGCCTCTATCAGCACACCCCCTCCACCACCTACCCGAGGCATCAGGGAACATGGTGTGTAAAAGAGAAGGGACATAGTGCCAGCGGTAGAGCAATTTATAAATATTTTCCTTGATTTTAACACAAATGGAACTAGAAGTAGCATTATCCCAGATGTCAACCCAATCATTATTGTCTATAGTATCTCCCAGATCTTTTTCCCATGCCAGTTCGTAAGGAGCTCGGGCCGGGGTAGAGTCATTGTTTAGCAAGGCATAGATGTCGGAGATTAAGCCCTTAGTATTGGAACGTTTCCAGCTTATATATTCAAAAGAAGATAGTTTTCTATTAAGGAGAGTGGAAGTGTCTAGTTTGCAGATAGTGAAAGAAATCCGTGGTTGGAATTACTGTTACATCACGAATATCTGCGAACTGAGGAAAGGCATCATCATAAGAAATGTCATTAATATAGAATATGTTGACCAAGCGCCAGGAAGTAAAGCAGGCTCTACATATACCAGGGGGGAAGGCTGGATTATGAAATAATGGAATCAGGGGAGACGGATGTGGGGCAAAGCAAACCGGGCCAAATCAAGACCTGGATGTTTTCTATCTACCTTCTTCCACCTTATTATTAATTTATACCATTATATATAAGTATCCTATACACACTGTTTCCTATACACGTAGATCACAGGTATGCCACTAGAAGGCTTTCATTTATGGCCAAGTCCCACGTAGCTAGCGAGCGATACACTACAGGGTGAGAAAGGACCGATCAAAGGCGCTTACTCCTATGAAGCCACAGCAGAGAGGACAACGTGGCCAGACCCACCTCCTCAGTCTCGATCCTCACCCAGACCTTCCCCTCTCCACCCTCATTACACCATTACACGCATTGAGAGAGCTGCGCAGCATAGAAGTGTTTTCTAAAGTCTGGGATATCCAGTCCACCCCCTCTGGAGGGATGCTAGAGCAGTTTAAGTCTAATACGAGGGCGTTTACGATTCCACATAAAGTAAAAAGTTTGACGTTGCAAGGTTTTAAAACATAGGGAGGGATATATATCGGGAGAGTTTGAAACAGATAGAAAAGTCGAGGGAGCACACTTATCTTGACAGAATTTATTCTGCCTATCCAAGAGATGTAGTAGTTGGACCATTCCAATAAATCATCTCTGATATTTTCTAATAAGCGAGTATAATTTGCCTGGAACAGTTGGTGGTGATAGTGAGTCAAGTAAATACAAAGGTATTTGATTTTTTTTTATGCCAGTTGCAGGGCAGCATCATTTCCAAATCATGCTTAAGCGCTGCTGGGATATGAAAATCAAGAACCTCCATTTTTTCAACATTAAGTTTATAACTGCAGTACTGACAATACGAACGGATCTCGGATAAAAGAGATGGAAGGGGTTGGGCTGGATCTGTAAAGGAAATCAGAACATCATCAGCGTATAATGACATTTTGTGCTCGGATAAGCCCGTCTAAAGTCCTTTTTACTATATGAAAAAGTTTCACTAATTGAGGCAGCTGGAAGGCCCCTTTGGGATCGGCCACCTATATCACCTAGCAGGTAATCCACCTCTGCAAACAGGTATTGGGAAGTGACGGCCCTCTCCCATTTTGGGGCATGACTATTAATTCAGATCATGTACCCAGCTCTCTGCACTTCAGGGTCGTGGACGTCAACTAATAATAACTAGAGATGAGCGCCTGAAATTTTTCGGGTTTTGTGTTTTGGTTTTGGGTTCGGTTCCGCGGCCGTGTTTTGGGTTCGAACGCGTTTTGGCAAAACCTCACCGAATTATTTTTGTCGGATTCGGGTGTGTTTTGGATTCGGGTGTTTTTTTCCAAAAACACTAAAAAACAGCTTAAATCATAGAATTTGGGGGTCATTTTGATCCCAAAGTATTATTAACCTCAAAAACCATAATTTACACTCATTTTCAGTCTATTCTGAATACCTCACACCTCACAATATTATTTTTAGTCCTAAAATTTGCACCGAGGTCGCTGTGTGAGTAAGATAAGCGACCCTAGTGGCCGACACAAACACCGGGCCCATCTAGGAGTGGCACTGCAGTGTCACGCAGGATGTCCCTTCCAAAAAACCCTCCCCAAACAGCACATGACGCAAAGAAAAAAAGAGGCGCAATGAGGTAGCTGCGTGAGTAAGATTAGCGACCCTAGTGGCCGACACAAACACCGGGCCCATCTAGGAGTGGCACTGCAGTGTCACGCAGGATGGCCCTTCCAAAAAACCCTCCCCAAACAGCACATGACGCAAAGAAAAAAAGAGGCGCAATGAGGTAGCTGACTGTGTGAGTAAGATTAGCGACCCTAGTGGCCGACACAAACACCGGGCCCATCTAGGAGTGGCACTGCAGTATGTATGTATAAAGAAAGAAAAAAAAACCACGGTTAGGTGGTATATACAATTATGGACGGGCTGCCGAGTGCCGACACAGAGGTAGCCACAGCCGTGAACTACCGCACTGTACTGTGTCTGCTGCTAATATATAGACTGGTTGATAAAGAGATAGTATACTCGTAACTAGTATGTATGTATAAAGAAAGAAAAAAAAACCACGGTTAGGTCACTGGTATATACAATTATGGACGGGCTGCCGAGTGCCGACACAGAGGTAGCCACAGCCGTGAACTACCGCACTGTACACTGGTTGATAAAGAGATAGTAGTATACTCGTAACAACTAGTATGACGACGGTATAAAGAATGAAAAAAAAACCACGGTTAGGTGGTATATAATACAATTATGGTTGGACGGACTGCCTGCCGAGTGCCGACACAGAGGTAGCCACAGCCGTGAACTACCGCACTGTACACTGGTTGATAAAGAGATAGTAGTATACTCGTAACAACTAGTATGACGACGGTATAAAGAATGAAAAAAAAACCACGGTTAGGTGGTATATAATACAATTATGGTTGGACGGACTGCCTGCCGAGTGCCGACACAGAGGTAGCCACAGCCGTGAACTACCGCACTGTACACTGGTTGATAAAGAGATAGTAGTATACTCGTAACAACTAGTATGACGACGGTATAAAGAACGAAAAAAAAACCACGGTTAGGTGGTATATATTATAATACAATTATGGATGGACGGACTGCCTGCCGAGTTCCGACACAGAGGTAGCCACAGCCGTGAACTACCGCACTGTACACTGGTTGATAAAGAGATAGTAGTATACTCGTAACAACTAGTATGACGACGGTATAAAGAACGAAAAAAAAACCACGGTTAGGTGGTATATATTATAATACAATTATGGATGGACGGACTGCCTGCCGAGTTCCGACACAGAGGTAGCCACAGCCGTGAACTACCGCACTGTACACTGGTTGATAAAGAGATAGTAGTATACTCGTAACAACTAGTATGACTGACTATGACGGTATAAAGAATGAAAAAAAAACCACGGTTAGGTGGTATATATTATAATAATACAATTATGGATGGACGGACTGCCTGCCGAGTTCCGACACAGAGGTAGCCACAGCCGTGAACTACCGCACTGTACACTGGTTGATAAAGAGATAGTAGTATACTCGTAACAACTAGTATGACTGACTATGACGGTATAAAGAATGAAAAAAAAACCACGGTTAGGTGGTATATATTATAATACAATTATGGATGGACGGACTGCCTGCCGACTGCCGACACAGAGGTAGCCACAGCCGTGAACTACCGCACTGTACACTGGTTGATAAAGAGATAGTAGTATACTCGTAACAACTAGTATGACACTATGACGGTATAAAGAATGAAAAAAAAACCACGGTTAGGTGGTATATATTATAATACAATTATGGATGGACGGACTGCCTGCCGACTGCCGACACAGAGGTAGCCACAGCCGTGAACTACCGCACTGTACACTGGTTGATAAAGAGATAGTAGTATACTCGTAACAACTAGTATGACTGACTATGACGGTATAAAGAATGAAAAAAAAACCACGGTTAGGTGGTATATATTATAATAATACAATTATGGATGGACGGACTGCCTGCCGAGTTCCGACACAGAGGTAGCCACAGCCGTGAACTACCGCACTGTACACTGGTTGATAAAGAGATAGTAGTATACTCGTAACAACTAGTATGACTATGACGACGGTATAAAGAAAGAAAAAAAAATACCACGGTTAGGTGGTATATAATTATACAATTATGGATGGACGGACTGCCTGCCGAGTGCCGACTGCCGACACAGAGGTAGCCACAGCCGTGAACTACCGCACTGTACTGTGTCTGCTGCTAATATAGACTGGTTGATAAAGAGATAGTATACAACAATATACTACTATACTGGTGGTCAGGCACTGGTCACCACTAGTCACACTGGCAGTGGCACTCCTGCAGCAAAAGTGTGCACTGTTTAATTTTAAATTAATATAATATTATGTACTCCTGGCTCCTGCTATAACAACCTGCAGTGCTCCCCAGTCTCCCCCACAATTATTATAAGCTTTTATACATTGATGTGCAGCACACTGGGCTGAGCTGAGTGCACACAGACTGAGTCACACTGTGTGACTGCTGTGTATCGTTTTTTTCAGGCAGAGAACGGATATAGCAGAGAACGGATATATTAAATAAAAGTTAACTTAACAACAACTGCACTGGTCACTGTGGTAAACTCTGTCTGCACAATCTCTCTCTCTCTCTCTCTCTTCTAATCTATTCTAATGGAGAGGACGCCAGCCACGTCCTCTCCCTATCAATCTCAATGCACGTGTGAAAATGGCGGCGACGCGCGGCTCCTTATATAGAATCCGAGTCTCGCGAGAATCCGACAGCGTCATGATGACGTTCGGGCGCGCTCGGGTTAACCGAGCAAGGCGGGAAGATCCGAGTCGCTCGGACCCGTGAAAAAAAAAGTGAAGTTCGTGCGGGTTCGGATTCAAAGAAACCGAACCCGCTCATCTCTAATAATAACATTGCGATGCTGTCACAGTAGAGCATCCTGTCAGTGCCCAGCAGTTAGTAATCCAAGACAGGCAGTGTCAGGAAATCAACACAGCGAGCTTGCTTCCTCTCTGCTCCCACTGGTGGCGTCTCGGTTCCAGGCCACAGCCTGCCTCTGCCCTCTGCATTAGACTTACAGTACACCCATGCCATACTTGCCGACTTTATGGCTGCTCGCTCCAGGAGGGAGCAGCCAGGTCGGCTCAGCAGGGGGGCAGGCAGTGACGTGAAGTGAAGAGGGGGGCGGCCCAGAGGCGGAATGGGGCGTGGCGGAGGCAGAATGGGGTGTGGCTGCAGGATCGCATCATGTAAACCACGCCCCCTGCTGTGTAATGCCGCTATTACCAGCATTATACAGCAGGGGGCGTTGCTATGATGACGTGATTCAACAAGAATTGTGTCATCGCCTGTCCAGACTGCCCACTTTTCTCGCTAAGTGGGCGACCGCGCAGGGGGGGCCCCTGAAATCGGGAGACTTGCCTGCTATTCCGGGCGGCCGGGAGGGTTACCCGATTTTCAGGAGCCTCCTGGCCATTCTGGGAGAGTAGGCAAGTATGACCCATGCTGACTTCTGCAGTCCTGTCATACAGTGCTCCCGTGCCTCTGCATATTCTCTGACCACCGCAATCTTGGCTATCATTGTACTATTCTGTACAAGAAAAGAAAGCCAACCAAAGGGCAAGGAGACTGGGGCTCTGATTACGTATAAGCACTGGCCATAACAGGAGGCTCTGCCTCTGGCATATAAATGGGTATAATGAATGGGCTCTGATCATGGCATGTAAAGGGACATGAAGGTCTCTGCCTCTGGCACATATAGAGACATGATGAAGGGGCTCTGATGCTATATAAAGGGGCATGAAGGGCTCCGTCATATGTAGGGTGTTCCGATGGCATATAATGATAATAATAATAATAATAATAATAATAATAACAATAATAATAATAATAGTAATAACAATAATAATAATAATAATAATAATAATAATAATAAATAAGAATTTACTTACCGATAATTCTATTTCTCGTAGTCCGTAGTGGATGCTGGGGACTCCGTAAGGACCATGGGGAATAGCGGCTCCGCAGGAGACTGGGCACAAAAGTAAAGCTTTAGAACTACCTGGTGTGCACTGGCTCCTCCCCCTATGACCCTCCTCCAAGCCTCAGTTAGGATACTGTGCCCGGACGAGCGTACACAATAAGGAAGGATTTTGAATCCCGGGTAAGACTCATACCAGCCACACCAATCACACCGTACAACTCGTGATCTAAACCCAGTTAACAGCATGATAACAGAGGAGCCTCTAGAAAAGATGGCTCACTACAGCAATAACCCGATTTTTTGGTAACAATAACTATGTACCAGTATTGCAGACAATCCGCACTTGGGATGGGCGCCCAGCATCCACTACGGACTACGAGAAATAGAATTATCGGTAAGTAAATTCTTATTTTCTCTAACGTCCTAAGTGGATGCTGGGGACTCCGTAAGGACCATGGGGATTATACCAAAGCTCCCAAACGGGCGGGAGAGTGCGGATGACTCTGCAGCACCAAATGAGAGAACTCCAGGTCCTCCTCAGCCAGGGTATCAATTTTGTAGAATTTTACAAACGTATTTGCTCCTGACCAAGTAGCTGCTCGGCAAAGTTGTAAAGCCGAGACCCCTCGGGCAGCCGCCCAAGATGAGCCCATCTTCCTTGTGGAGTGGGCATTTACAGATTTTTGGCTGTGGCAGGCCTGCCACAGAATGTGCAAGCTGAATTGTACTACAAATCCAACGAGCAATAGTCTGCTTAGAAGCAGGAGCACCCAGCTTGTTGGGTGCATACAGGATAAACAGCGAGTCAGATTTTCTGACTCCAGCCGTCCTGGAAACATATATTTTCAGGGCCCTGACAACGTCTAGCAACTTGGAGTCCTCCAAGTCCCTAGTAGCCGCAGGCACCACAATAGGTTGGTTCAGGTGAAACGCTGAAACCACCTTAGGGAGAAACTGAGGACGAGTCCTCAATTCCGCCCTGTCCGAATGGAAAATCAGATAAGGGCTTTTACAGGATAAAGCCGCCAATTCTGACACGCGCCTGGCCCAGGCCAGGGCCAACAGCATGACCACTTTCCATGTGAGATATTTTAACTCCACAGATTTAAGTGGTTCAAACCAATGTGACTTTTGGAACCCAAAAACTACATTGAGATCCCAAGGTGCCACTGGAGGCACAAAAGGAGGCTGTATATGCAGTACCCCTTTTACAACGTCTGAACTTCAGGGACTGAAGCTAGTTCTTTTTGGAAGAAAATTGACAGGGCCGAAATTTGAACCTTAATGGACCCCAATTTCAGGCCCATAGACACTCCTGTTTGCAGGAAATGTAGGAATCGACCCAGTTGAATTTCCTCCGTCGGGCCTTACTGGCCTCGCACCACGCAACATATTTTCGCCAAATGCGGTGATAATGTTTTGCGGTTACATCTTTCCTGGCTTTGATCAGGATAGGGATGACTTCATCCGGAATGCCTTTTTTCCTTCAGGATCCGGCGTTCAACCACCATGCCGTCAAACGCAGCCGCGGTAAGTCTTGGAACAGACAGGGTCCTTGCTGGAGCAGGTCCCTTCTTAGAGGTAGAGGCCACGGATCCTCCGTGAGCATCTCTTGAAGTTCCGGTTACCAAGTCCTTCTTGGCCAATCCGGAGCCACGAATATAGTGCTTACTCCTCTCCATCTTATCAATCTCAGTACCTTGGGTATGAGAGGCAGATGAGGGAACACATACACTGACTGGTACACCCACGGTGTTACCAGAGCGTCTACAGCTATTGCCTGAGGGTCCCTGGACCTGGCGCAATACCTGTCGAGTTTTTCCCAACGGTTTATAATCATGTGGAAGACTTCTGGGTGAAGTCCCCACTCTCCCGGGTGGAGGTCGTGTCTGCTGAGGAAGTCTGCTTCCCAGTTGTCCACTCCCGGAATTGCTGACAGTGCTATCACATGATTTTCCGCCCAGCGAAGAATCCTTGCAGCTTCTGCCATTGCCCTCCTGCTTCTTGTGCCACCCTGTCTGTTTACGTGGGTGACTGCCGTGATGTTGTCCGACTGGATCAACACCGGCTGACCTTGAAGCAGAGGTCTTGCTAAGCTTAGAGCATTGTAAATGGCCCTTAGCTTCAGGATATTTATGTGAAGTGATGTCTCCAGGCTTGACCATAAGCCCTGGAAATTCCTTCCCTGTGTGACTGCTCCCCAGCCTCGCAGGCTGGCATCCGTGGTCACCAGGACCCAGTCCTGAATGCCGAATCTGCGGCCCTCTAGAAGATGAGCACTCTGCAACCAACACAGGAGGGACACCCTTGTTCTTGGTGACAGGGTTATCCGCTGATGCATCTGAAGATGCGACCCAGACCATTTGTCCAGCAGGTCCCACTGGAAAGTTCTTGCGTGGAATCTGCCGAATGGGATTGCTTCGTAGGAAGCCACCATTTTACCCAGAACCTTTGTGCATTGATGCACTGAGACTTGGCTCGGTTTTAGGAGGTTCCTGACTAGCTCGGATAACTCCCTGGCTTTCTTCTCCGGGAGAAACACCTTTTTCTGGACTGTGTCCAGGATCATCCCTAGGAACAGAAGACGAGTCGTCGGAACCAGCTGCGATTTTGGAATATTGAGAATCCAATCGTGCTGCCGCAACACTACCTGAGATAGTGCTACACCGACCTCCAACTGTTCCCTGGATCTTATCCTTATCAGGGAATCGTCCAAGTAAGGGATAACTAAAATTCCCTTCCTTCGAAGGAATATCATCATTTCGGCCATTACCTTGGTAAAGACCCGGGGTGCCGTGGACCATCCATACGGCAGCGTCTGAACTGATAGTGACAGTTCTGTACCATAAACCTGAGGTACCCTTGGTGAGAAGGGTAAATTTGGACATGAAGGTAAGCATCCTTGATGTCCCGAGACATCATGTAGTCCCCTTCTTCCAGGTTCGCAATCACTGCTCTGAGTGACTCAATCTTGAATTTGAACCTCTGTATGTAAGTGTTCAAAGATTTTAGATTTAGAATCGGTCTCACCGAGCCGTCCGGCTTCGGTACCACAACAGTGTGGAATAATACCCCGTTCCCTGTTGCAGGAGGGGTACCTTGATTATCACCTGCTGGGAATACAGCTTGTGAATGGCTTCCAAAACTGTCTCCCTGTCAGAAGGAGACATCGGTAAAGCCGACTTTAGGAAACGGCGAGGGGGAGACGTCTCGAATTCCAATTTGTACCCCTGAGATATCACCTGACGGATCCAGGGGTCTACTTGCGAGTGAGCCCACTGCGCGCTGAAATTCATTGAGACGGGCCCCCCACCGTGCCTGATTCTGCTTGTAAAGCCCCAGCGTCATACTGAGGGCTTGGCAGAGGCGGGAGAGGGTTTCTGTTCCTGGGAACTGGCTGATTTCTGCAGCCTTTTCCCTCTCCCTCTGTCACGGGGCAGAAATGAGGAACCTTTTGCCCGCTTGTCCACGAAAAGACTGCGCCTGATAATACGGCGTCTTCTCATGTTGAGAGGCGACCTGGGGTACAAACGTGGATTTCCCAGCTGTTGCCGTGGCCACCAGGTCTGAAAGACCGACCCCAAATAACTCCTCCCCTTAATAAGGCAATACTTCCAAATGCCGTTTGAAATCCGCATCACCTGACCACTGTCGTGTCCATAACCCTCTACTGGTAGAAATGGACAACGCACTTAGACTTGATGCCAGTCGGCAAATATTCCGCTGTGCATCACGCATATATAGAAATGCATCTTTTAAATGCTCTATAGGCAAAAATATACTGTCCCTATCTAGGGTATCAATATTTTCAGTCAGGGAATCCGACCACGCCAACCCAGCACTGCACATCCAGGCTGAGGCGATTGCTGGTCGCAGTATAACACCAGTATGTGTGTAAATACATTTTAGGATACCCTCCTGCTTTCTATCAGCAGGATCCTTAAGGGCGGCCATCTCAGGAGAGGGTAGAGCCCTTACAAGCGTGTGAGCGCTTTATCCACCCTAGGGGGTGTTTCCCAACGCACCCTAACCTCTGGCGGGAAAGGATATAATGCCAATAAAATTTTAGAAATTATCAGTTGTTATCGGGGGAAACCCACGCATCATCACACACCTCATTTAATTTCTCAGATTCAGGAAAACTACAGGTAGTTTTTCCTCACCGAACATAATACCCCTTTTTGGTGGTACTCGTATTATCAGAAATGTGTAAAACATTTTTCATTGCCTCCATCATGTAACGTGTGGCCCTACTGGAAGTCACATTTGTCTCTTCACCGTCGACACTGGAGTCAGTATCCGTGTCGGCGTCTATATCTGCCATCTGAGGTAGCGGGCGCTTTAGAGCCCCTGACGGCCTATGAGACGTCTGGACAGGCACAAGCTGAGTAGCCGGCTGTCTCATGTCAACCACTGTCTTTTATACAGAGCTGACACTGTCACGTAATTCCTTCCAACAGTTCATCCACTCAGGTGTCGACCCCCTAGGGGGTGACATCACTATTACAGGCAATCTGCTCCGTCATTTTTCTCCTCATACATGTCGACACAAACGTACCGACATACAGCACACACACAGGGAATGCTCTGATAGAGGACAGGACCCCACTAGCCCTTTGGGGAGACAGAGGGAGAGTTTGCCAGCACACACCAGAGCGCTATATATATACAGGGATAACCTTATATAAGTGTTTTTCCCCTTATAGCTGCTGTATCTTTAATACTGCGCGTAATTAGTGCCCCCCCTCTCTTTTTTAACCCTTTCTGTAGTGTAGTGACTGCAGGGGAGAGCCAGGGAGCTTCCCTCCAACGGAGCTGTGAGGGAAAATGGCGCCAGTGTGCTGAGGAGATAGGCTCCGCCCCCTTATCGGCGGCCTTATCTCCCGTTTTTCTATGTATTCTGGCAGGGGTTAAATGCATCCATATATGTGATGCATTTTTTGCCATCCAAGGTGTTTTTATTGCGTCTCAGGGCACCCCCCCCCCCAGCGCCCTGCACCCTCAGTGACCGGAGTGTGAAGTGTGCTGAGAGCAATGGCGCACAGCTGCAGTGCTGTGCGCTACCTTGTTGAAGACAGGACGTCTTCTGCCGCCGATTTTCCGGACCTCTTCTGTCTTCTGGCTCTGTAAGGGGGCCGGCGGCGCGGCTCTGGGACCCATCCATGGCTGGGCCTGTGATCGTCCCTCTGGAGCTAATGTCCAGTAGCCTAAGAAGCCCAATCCACTCTGCACGCAGGTGAGTTCGCTTCTTCTCCCCTTAGTCCCTCGATGCAGTGAGCCTGTTGCCAGCAGGTCTCACTGAAAATAAAAAACCTAAAACTAAACTTTTCACTAAGCAGCTCAGGAGAGCCACCTAGTGTGCACCCTTCTCGTTCGGGCACAAAAATCTAACTGAGGCTTGGAGGAGGGTCATAGGGGGAGGAGCCAGTGCACACCAGGTAGTTCTAAAGCTTTACTTTTGTGCCCAGTCTCCTGCGGAGCCGCTATTCCCCATGGTCCTTACGGAGTCCCCAGTATCCACTTAGGACGTTAGAGAAATAATAATAATAATAATATAACTGTATTTATCTAGCACTTTTCTCCAAAAGGACAAAGGGACATTTTGAAGCTCATAAGGTATGTAAAGCAGATAGCATTTAAAGGTGCACGTGGGGGCTCTGATGGAAAACTTGCCCTATTGTATTATAAAGTTTCCCCATTACATGCCATTAACCACTTTGTAGTTAAATGTTCACCATATTTTTATTTGTGGCTTCCTTCCTAGCAGTTCCCATTACCGAGGTAAGCTCCGTGGTTCTTAAGCTCATCAGGAAACTCCTTCAGGTAGGACTCTCTCCGTGGAATCACTTTTCCACTGCTTGTTTCTTTTAAAACGGCTCCATTCCAGTCATATGCTCCAACAGCACCGAGTAATATCCCATCCTACAGAAGGACACCTTAGTTAGCTACAATGCCATAGATAATAACACCTGATGCAAGGTAACATAACAAAGTAATATGCCTACAGTAACTAATACCTTAATATAGGGCCTGAGTCACACACAACGCCGATGTTCATGGAGTTGAGCGATTTTTTCCTACTGCGTGTGCATATAAGTCGCTAAAAATTTGCACAGCGCATGCTTCCCACATGTGTGCACTCATAGAGGCACAACTGCAATTGAGACGTACACTGTCAGAAATGTACTGTAAATGTGCAGTGACAGCGAGGTGGCTGTACAGATGCAGAGATGCTACCAGCTCAGACGCATAATTATCGCTTACACTGGAGGCCACACTCTGACAGGGAATCCGCACCTAGCATGGGGCTGCCCTAAGTTTTCATGGGTGCGACTGAAGATCATCTAGAAATGCTGGAAGTAAATGTCTTAGCCCTTACACATTCAGCCACATGCTTGTACACCAGGGGACGGGCTTGTGCGGCATTTGTATGACATCACAAAAGCAATATCGGCAAATGACACACACACAGACGCTGCAGCATTAGACTCAGAATCAGGCCCATAAGATATAAGATTTATAACATATTAACTTAATATAAGTTTATTTCTTGCATAGGAAGGAGTCAGAGATGGGTGGTAATGCAGCCTCCCTCTCAGCCACTCTCTCAATAGTGGTTGCGGAAATATGTAACACTAAACTGAGCCTTCCCTGTGTGCTCCACCGTGCAATGGAGAGTACACGCACTGAAACGCCCACTTTCAGGCTCTCTGGTCTGTGCAATTGTAATTGAGTTTGTAAACGCTCCAACATCGACATAACATCGGTTGCACCATCGACATTAATGGTAGCCTAGGCTCTACTCTCACTACTCTCCTCAAATCCAACTAAACATGGCCTCTGAAGCAGTGGATTTGCGATTGGGAAAGAAGCAGTGTTTCCAGACATGCCTGTGACACTCCCATAATACACCCATAAAACGGACCCTTTTTGCAATCACCCTGAGATTCCCAGAGATCGCTAACCCCTTCTCAAGTGTTTGCGATGTTGTACGCAATTGCAAATGACATCAGACACTTAGGTTCACATGTGTCCAGTATGAATTTTCTGGACTTTTCTTGCATGCACAGTTAGCGAAAAATTACTCAACTGTGGGAACATCGACATTGCGTCGTCTCTGCATCAGCCCAAAGAACAGAGCAATTAATTAACTGCTATTTTGTGGCCTTTACCAACAATCAATCTATTAATTCACTATCAACTATTAACCCTACTTGCCTACACTCCCAGAAGTTGCGGGAGACTCACAGTTTTTCAGGTAGTCCTTGGCACCCCTGGCAGAATGTCAGGTCTCCCACATCCCACCTGCTTCCGAGGGAAGTGGACAGGATAGTAAGATAATGACAGAAATCATGACGCCATATGGAGGGGGTGGGGCTAAATACAATGTATGGCATAATTTAACCCCACCCCCTGCCCAACAACTCACAAATCATTGCATTTTGCCATGGTGGGGGTGGGGACTAATGACTTGAGAGCCTCACCCCCTGAAGTGTCCAGCAGTGTCCCCTCTCCGGGCTTCTCCTGGAGAGGAGACATAAGAAAAGGTATTGTTCCGTAGTTCATTACAGCATTCTGGTGTGTACCGTCAATTTGATATGATGGCCCGTCAGTCAGCATATCGGCCGGGTACACATTGTTCTTATGTGTAGCCGGCCTACCTGACATTTCAAAGACTGTGCTAAATCAGAGGTTCTCAAGCTCGGTCCTCAGAACCCCACACAGGTCACTTTCCAGCTCATCTAGCTAGGCACAGGTGTATGGACCGTCTGTTACATTTCAAAGATCCACAGGTGACCTATAATACATGAACTGCGTGTTGTCCTGAGGACCGAGTTTGAGAACCACTGTGCTAGATAAATGACGACGGACTAGTTGTTTTGGGCAGTTTCTCCACTTTATCACTCTCAATGGCTTGATACATTTTCCCATATAGAGTCATAAGTGCAAAATGCTTTGAATCTACGTAGGCAAAGATGTGTAGGAATTATGTGTGTGTGCAATTTGTGCCAAAAAACATGCTTACTTCCAGCTCTACATCAGCCCCATATTGAGCACATAAATATGGTTACTGTAGATAGCAGACCTATACGGGAAACAATTGGGGGCTTGTTATTAAACACCTGCTCTGTACTCACCTCCACCACATGGGATGAGAACCCTGCCTGGGACATTTCAAGCCCAAATGATGTCTCATTCTTATTGGTTCCTACAATCATGAAATGAAAACACAACTTAAGTAATTGAACTGTATCTGCAGAAGTACTTAAAAGGAGGCTGTGTAACCATTCACCATGCAGCATGACCTGTGTATGGGTTACTGGGAAACCATGTGAGACAATTCACATAAGATAATTTCAGGGGACAATTCATACAACAAAACCTTAGTGAGGCATAATTGGTATTAGAGAGCTGTATTGTTTCTATTATGTTACTTTATGTTCAAATCTCTGAGATTTTTTCACCTGCAATTCACAGTAAAAAACCCCAAATCCAACTAAAGATGTAATGTTAGCAAGTGGGGTGCCCAGCACAGGGCTAGTCCGCCCTGCATGTCAGCCTGGCCTCCCCGCAGCGGCGATGCTTTTGTATGTGTGGAGTAACTACCGGCCAGCGCAGCTCCTGCGGCTGGCCGGGAGTTGTTCATCTCTGCCACTGGCCGCAGCGGCTGCGTGAGAGGTCACGCAGCCGCCCCTCCCCCCCCACAAAGTCCGGACACGCCTGTGTTGGCCGGACTGCGCCCCCTAAACAATGGCTTAACGCCACCGTCCAGCCCCCTCTCGCCCTCCGACCGCCTCTGCCTGTCAATCAGGCAGAGGCGATCGCTACTGAACGACGCCCTTTGGCTGTCCAGCATGCGCCGGCGCATGCGCAATTTCCGACCCGATCGCTGCGCTGTGATAAACTGCAGCGAGCGATCGGGCCAGAATGACCCCCAATGTGTCGTTGTATGAAACAAAGAACATGCAGAGTCCCAATGCTGCTTTATATGTGCGCTTGTTGTCCGCCTAGCACATACCATGGTGCAATCAATATCTGATGTGCTCCTAAGTGCTATATATCTGGCTGCCCCTTGTACACTTATGTAAAACTCAACAGATAGCAATTGTAATGTACAAATAGGCACCTGAATAATGTCCTATAACAATTGATGTGTTTCTTTTGTAATTGCTGGACATTTTCACTTTACCAAAAATGGGGTTATTCAGAGATGGTCGCAGATTTGCTCTCGCATGCTGGGGGCTGCCCAGTACAGGGCAGGGCCGCCCAGCATGTGTGTTGCCACCCCGCATTGCCATTGCATCGAATAGAGGTTGACTCCTGCTTACACAGTATGACTGCATAGGCAGGGGTCCTGCTGCCATGTTTCCGATCGAAGGAAACACAGGCTACGTCATCGGCCAGCCCCGAAAATGGCCATGACACCTTCTGTGTTCCCTGTCCTCCTTCCCCCCAATGCTGTGTCGCAGCCCCCGGATGCCCCTCGCCTGTCAATCATGATGCAATTGCATCCTTCCAGCTCTAAATAAGGCCCATAGTATATGAAATACAAATGTGGTGTAATCTTAGTGAAAGATATACTGAAAAGGTGATAAGATAAATCCCAGCCTGGATAGATGCAGCTATAGTGTAGATCAATGGTTCCCAAACTTTCTTGAATCACGGTGCCCTAGAGCAACAGCATTTTTTTCGTGGCACCCCTAGAACAAAAGTTTATTATTGATATATTTTGAAAAAAAATATAAAATTAAGTAATCCTTAGGATCAGTTGTGCTTCTATTTGTCCACATGTTTTATGATTGACAGCCACTAGCACCAGTGTTGCCTATCACTTTGGCCATAAATAATTTGATTTGGTCCTTGAACACCAACCAGAGGCACCCCTGCAAGAGCCTTGCGGCACACAGTTTGAGAACAACTGGTATAGATATATGTAAGGGGTCAAGACAGCTATCCATAGGGTCGCCATAAGTCGGCAGCGACTTGACGGCACTTAACAGCAACAAGGGGTCCTAACCCCTTTTCTGGTTATGCTTACATCATGCTCCGAAAATGTAGTATTTTTAGAGCTTGATGCATTTAGGATTCCATACTAGTATATGGGGACAGCAGGACAGATCAGGAAAGGTAATTAGGAGATCTCCATGATATTTCCTGCGTTACATTTATAATAAATTACTATATTTACAAAAGTAAGCAAAATGTTAACTTCCACTTATTTTTGTAGAAATTAAGGGATTATAAATAGATCACTTGGACTTCGTGTAAAGCTGTATCGATTATTGTGGGACATTGGCCCTCATTCCGAGTTGATCGGTCGCAAGGCGAATTTAGCAGAGTTACACACGCTAAGCCGCCGCCTACTGGGAGTGAATCTTAGCTTCTTAAAATTGCGACCGATGTATTCGCAATATTGCGATTACTAACTACTTAGCAGTTTCTGAGTAGCTCCAGACTTACTCTGCCTGTGCGATCATTTCAGTGCTTGTCGTTCCTGGTTGACGTCACAAACACACCCAGCGTTCGCCCAGGCACTCCCACCGTTTCCCCGGCCACTCCTGCGTTTTTTCCGGAAACGGTAGCGTTTTCAGCCACACGCCCCTGAAACGCCGTGTTTCCGCCCAGTAACACCCATTTCCTGTCAATCACATTACGAGCGCCGGAGCGAAGAAAAAGCCGTGAGTAAAATTACTTTCTTCATAGTAAAGTTACTTGGCGCAGTCGCAGTGCGAACATTGCGCATGCGTACTAAGCGGATTTTCACTGCGATGCGATGAAAAATACCGAGCGAACAACTCGGAATGAGGGCCATTATTCCTAGCCTATTTGCATATTACTATTGTTTTCTGTCACAATATTAAAATGAATTTAACTTTGTAGTGACATTTCACTTTTTCCACCGTGACCAAACATATTGTCAGGTGTTTCCGCAAACCTGCAAAACCTGCATTCCCCCCTCTCCCACCTTATGAATTTACAAATCTACACTTTAAGGTCTTCTCCACAAATACACAGCAGTTTAGATGTGAATCATGAGTAAGAATAAATCATGGCTGTGTTTATTACATGAGGTAATAGTGTGTATTTGAGACTTTTTACTTCAATATCCAAAATACATCTAGAAAAGTACTGTCCTGCAGGTGGGTAACCGGAAAGTGCAGAATTTGTCCATTAACAGTACAGGATGAGATCTCAGATATGCTGGAAAACTGAAGGCCGTTTGCAGGATGGAAAAGGCTGCAGGAAATCTTTATTTCATTAACTAATTATATTCTACTGAACAAAATATCTTGCATGTTGTTACAATATCAAACACACCCATACTTCTAGTCTGTAAACTAAAGTTTTAGAGAAGCACCCTGCCCTGCAGTACGTAAGTGGAGAGTGACTAGAGCACTGTGGAACAGGAAGGGGTGTCAGTGTACAAGTGCTGCACAGGGTGATCTAAGCCCTACTGACCTACAACCTCCGTCCCTACTTCCCACTTCCACATCCCTCCTCTGCTTTACTGAATGTTTGAATGATTTGTATAATTATTGTACATATTTATGGGAGAATGATCAGGTTTGGACTGGCCCACAGGGGTACTGGCCCTACTGCCTGGGGGCCCACCTCCTCTACTATGGATCAAGTTCCAGACTGTGCACTTGAATCATACATTATGCATACAGTATGCCACCTTATATTGCACAGGACTATGGTGTATTTTCTACAGTGTATGGCAATTATTAATCTGGTACATTATCATGCATGCACTAGCAATATTACTATATATATTTATCAAGAGCCCCAGACCATGCACTCTCTATAGGTTAGCCAAAGCTCTGTGGTGGCTGGCCACATCCCTATACAAGGGCCCATATCACTGCATTCCCCGGTGGGCTCTTCATGCCCTAGTCCAACACTGAACATGATACAAGTAAAGACTATATAAACATTAAAGTAAATAAAATAAACCTGTTAATAATGATTGCCAATATAAAATCTCGTCAATAATACAACAGTAGGAAGAATTACCTCCTTCTAAACTGAAAATCCTTTCACCGAGTGCATCCACAATGTCCTTTAAAGCGGCTTCATCTGTCACATTAAAGAAGTGCTTGTCATCAGGGTCACTGGCAATGAATTTGATCTCATTCAGGAAAGCTTCAGGATTAATCCCTCGTCTGTTATAATATCCCAGAACCTGACGGTAAATCAGAGCACACTGTCATCTTCTTTCTGCTGTATTCTTGTGATCATCAGTATTAATAAGACCTACAGTCTAACCAGATCCTTCAAATCAATGTCCATGTACAATATCCAGAACAGTCGTATTTTGGGGGTAATTCCAAGTTGATCGCAGCAGGAAATTTTTTAGCAATTGGGCAAAACCATGTGCACTGCAGGGGAGGCAGATATAACATTTGCAGAGAGAGTTAGATTTGGGTGGGTTATTTTATTTCTGTGCAGGGTAAATACTGTCTGCTTTATTTTTACACTGCAATTTAGATTGCAGATTGAACTCACCACTCCCAAATCTAACTCTCTCTGCACATGTTATATCTGCCTCCCCTGAAGTGCACATGGTTTTGCCCAATTGCTAACAGAATTCCTGCTGCGATCAACTTGAAATTACCCCCCATGTACATAGTTTGCTAACAGTGTAACGCGTTACACTGGGATGACTTACTGTGTTACTGTGCAATGCATAGCCAGGTGTTGTGCATTTATAACATCACTGTATTTAGTATTACTCTGCCAAGTTAGCTCCTGTGTGCATGAAGTTGGTTGTTTTCATGTGTGGTCTGTAGGTGGGCTGCGGCACATTCAATATCTGTTAGTGGCATCAAATCTAAAAGTGCTGACTGTGCAAACTATACTAAAATGAGCTGCATTAATAATAGGGACACAGGCAGTTCTTCATAGACATGAAGCATCTGAAGCAGACGGTGTGCACACATATAAAGCTTGTAAACTAATACCCTTCTCTCTACTTGTATAAATTCTTCCAATCATATTGGGTTTTAAAAGTACAGACTGCAGGCTGCAGCCCCATCTCATAGCTAAGTACCGTTTAACCTCACTATTGCCCTTATTTATCAATGAGTGATAAATTTCACTGTGAGTGATAAATTGCACAAGCCACTCTGCTCTTAACTGTCATTTTTCAAACACAGCCTGCGACATGGAAGTTAGGAACTGATTGGCTGGTGAAATTTATCACTCACAGTGAAATTTATCACT
The DNA here is from genome assembly GCF_028390025.1 of Pseudophryne corroboree. Taxonomy (NCBI): domain Eukaryota; kingdom Metazoa; phylum Chordata; class Amphibia; order Anura; family Myobatrachidae; genus Pseudophryne; species Pseudophryne corroboree. The sequence continues at coordinate 192,302,345 of NC_086449.1, read as the reverse complement.
CATTGATAAATAAGGGCATAAGCATGGGAGAGTTTTTGGACCAGCAGGCAGAGAGACAACCTGGTACATGAATGTCTGTAGGAAGGGTTCGTCCTAAAAATAAAGTAAGTTTGGATAGAAATATGGGCATTTTCGGTGGTAGTTCTGGGCACTGACGGTATGTTCTAGTTGAGAGAAAACATGGTCTTGGTGTAAGGGGATTTGTCGTATATTCCTTTTTATCTGGGGAGATGGTCTTACTGTTTCTTGAAGCTTGCTATGTAGATTAATGTTATTATCTGTGTGATCATGTACAAAAGCATGGGGCTAAATAACTGGAACACTATCCCATGTCCATGGTAGGTATAAATTCCACTCATGTCAGGCCTCTTTCTCACTATAATGTTATACTGACTGTATGTTTAGCACAGGTGTGGTATTGAAGGTCGACAGTAACTAGGTCGACAATGTCTAGGTTGACCACTATTGGTCGACAGGGTGTCTAGGTTGACAGGATCTTTAGGTCGACATGTTCTAGGTCGACAGGTCAAAAGGTCGACATGAGTTTTTTAATGTTTTTTTGGTGTCGTTTTCTTCGTAGAGTGACCGGGAACCCCAATTAGTGCACCGTGTCCCCTCGCATGGCTCGCTTCACTCGCCATGCTTTGGGCAAGGTGCCTCGCTTCGCTCGGCACAGATTACCGTTCCAATCGTAGTCCACGTGGATCGTTAAGTATGAAAAGGTTCAAAAAAAGAAAAAAATTGTGAAAAACTCATGTCGACCTTTTGACCTGTCGACCTACAACATGTCGACCTAAAGACCCCGTCGACCTAGTTACTGTCGACCAATAGTGGTCGACCTAGACATTGTCGGCCTAGTTACTGTCGACTTAGAGACCGGAACCCGCTTAGCACATATAAATCACTCAGTGACTTAGGAGCCCATTTAGGAAAGTAACTCTTAAAGTTATAAACAATAATGGTAATCTCCTTTTATCATGGATTAATGCAGTAACAACAAATGTATCTTTGCTGCAATTAAACACTATTTTATCACGGGTCGTCGTGAGTCCTATACTTAGGGTTGTTATATATTATTATTGCAGCCCTACCTATACTGTGCATGAGTATGGCTAGAGTCATGTGGACAAATGACAGCTCACTTACTGTAAATGTTCTAGTTTTATTGGGAGCACTGACCTACAAATTATACATATAAATTACATTATATGTATAATATTCCCACCCACCTCTCTCTACTAAGACAATATTTGTTTTCTGGGACGAGGCAATGGCCCATTTATTTTAAAAAGAGTGAGATTAAAGAAAAAAACAAAGTTTTTCAGCAAAAAATTACTTTATTCTTCTTTTTCTGTTAATAGCATGTTAAGTTTATGAAACGGGTGAGGGAAGGGAAGGGGTGACCCTGTCCTGTACATATATAGGGTGAAGCAAAAAAGGCACTTTTACCAGCAACAATGCCCATTTTCACAGATTTTTGGGGCAATAAGACTTTTTGTCCTGTCATAAATTTTGCCCTAACTTTTTTAATGCAGATGTGATAAAGGTTTTTTGACTAAATTTGCACTGTGAAATTAATATTTTCATGCGGATTTACTATGTGTCTCTTGCCATGCGATGGGTTCCAGGACATGTGTCACCAGGGGCAGATGGGGAGGGATCGGGAGTAATAGGTTACTACAGGCTAACTCCATCTGCACATGACGTTGACTATTGGGCCAAGTTCCAGAATGCATCACATTCCAGAGCTTGGTAAATCGGACTGTATAGCAGCCCCCATAGGCACCTATGGGGGATGTATTTGTGTTAGTAAATGGAGGGACTGCGGCAGATAATGGAGTATTTCTGCTTCCAGTGCTGAGGTATAGAAACGATATATCAGAGGCATAGCCCCTTGTCAGTTATGAACATGAAACCTTTCAAAGTTTGCACATTTACCCAAATTGTTATGAAGACAAAGTAATATCATAATACAGGCATGCTATAAATTAGATTTAGAATATAGCCAAATGAAGCACAGGTCACATTAGACCTGCCTGTGTGCTACCAAATGGACATCAGTGTGTTCTATAGGATGCATCAGAAGTATCTCTGACTCTGTATAAAATGATAAATTATGTTTATTATGAACTAACTAAAACATACACATTTGTTTTAAACACCGGCTGTGCGTTAAATGCAAAGAGCTACTTACCGCCACTGCGTAGCGGGTTATGTTGTCTCTTTCACTGCTCTCTATCACCCTGTCCAGGTCAGGGCTGTCGTGGGATTCCCCATCTGTAATAACAATCATCACTTTCTTGGCTCCCTTCCGTCCACCATGCTGGAATGCCTCAGTCCTGCGCAGAGATATAAACATCAATGTATTCCAACAGACACATATGGGGCCTAATTCAGACCCGATCGCTAGGCTGCGTTTTCGTACAGCCTGCGATCAGGTCTGAACTGCGCATGCGTATGCACTGCAATGCACAGGCATGTCGGTCCGTAGCGATGAGGAGCGACAGGCAGCGACGGTGCAAGAAAAGCGATCACACGGGCGATTGCAAGGTGACTGACAGGAAGAGGCCGTTTGTGGGTGGCAACTGACCGTTTTTAAGGAGTATCTGGAGAAACGCAGGAGGGACCAGGCGTTTGGAGGGAGGGTTTCTGACGTCAGCTCTGGCCCCGATCATCGCACTAGAAGAGTAAGTCCTGAGCTGTGCAGCTCTCCTGCACATGCTATCGCACCCCTGCACAGTGAATTCTCCCTCCCCATGTAGGCGACAACTACCTGATCGCAGGGCTGCAAAAAACGCACCCCAGAGATCAGGTCTGAATTAGGCCCCTTATCCTTTAGACATAGCGATATAAAATGTATATTATGTCTCAGTGTACACAACATGTTCATGTCTCCTCACGTGGCTTTCTCGATGCCCAGTGCCGTGCGGGTCTCTGTGCCCCCTCTCTGCTCAATACGCTTTGCAGCCTCCACCACTTCATTCACTGAGCGAAAGTCATTCAAGAAGAATTCATGGACAACCTCCTCGCCGTACTGCAGTACCCCAACCTATCAGAGAGAGCGGGGAGTATTAGTGCGCACACAGCTGTCATACAGCACCACCGCTCACATTTCACTCTGTTACCTGAATCTGACCCGGTGCAATATAGAATTTCTGCAGGATGCTGATGAGGAAGCTCTGTACCTCCGCCCAAGGGTAGATGCTGTTAGATCCATCCAGCACAATGACAATATCCATGAAAGTTGGACATCCTAAAGAAGGAAATCACAGATATTTATACTGTAGTCAACTGTAGGATCGTCAGTACACACTATCAAAAGCACTTGCTCAATCTTCTCCTAATTCTAAAACAGACTGATCACCTCTGAGAGGTCACCTGAGTGTTGGCTTTATCCCCTAAAAAAAGATCTCATTCCCTCTGTGTGCCACCCTTGTCTGCTCCCCCCATAGATTGGAAGCTCTCCCAAACAGGTTCCTTTTCCCTTTCCTCACTGTAATCATGCTTACAGTAGCCCTGAGTCTGCCCTCTGCACCCATCAACAAGGGTACAGGCTTCTAACAGCGGCGACAATGTTGTTCTGTTGGATTCAGTATGGGATCCCAGGAGACTGATGCCGGAATCTTGACATCGGGGATCCCAGCAGCGAGTGCAGCGAATTCCCTCGCGGTCACGCTTCGGGCTAGGTGGCGAGCTTCGCTCACCAAACTATTCTATTCCCCCTCGGGTGGTGGTGTGGACCACCATCCAAGGTCCAATACTGGGCTTCTGTCGGGATTCTGGCCGTCAGCATTTACATGCCTGTCGGTATTCCGGTGTCAGGATCCTGAATGCCGGGATCCCGACAGGTGGTATATTGCCTGCATCCCGTTCTGTCTGTAGGTTCAGTATGAACTGTCGGAATGCCGGCCATCAGTATACTGACAGCGGCATCCCGGCCACCAGTATGTCGGCAGTAGGGCGAACGCTAGAAAGTCCCTTGCGAGCACGGTGGTTTGCTGCTCTCGCCACAGGTTATATTCTCCGTCTGGGAGAATAGCCTGTGTCGGCGGCGGCAATTCATCGCTAGTTGGGATCCTGGCATCAGCATTGTGACCGCTGAGATTCTGATTAGCTGTATTTTAACCGCTTCCCCTGTCTGTATATGCATAATTATTTTTTATTATCTAGCTTATTTGTATCATAATGTTATACACTATACATCCTATTTCTTTGCATTATATCACATTCCTATACGTAAATGGCTTTATTATACATAGATAAATTACATTAATACAAAGGCTCAGTATGATCACAGTCAACCTACAGCCACATGCAGAAACATGTTGGATGGGTTGGGTATAGCTTCTCTTTGAATGTGATTGGTATCTACCTCCGAGTAACCACAGTAATTTGTTTGTCTGTATCATGGTGGCAATGACCGTTCTGGGCCCAACTGTTAGTGTTTGTGAAAGTAGGTAACACCACCAATTATACTGCATATTGGATTGTAGATGGTGGAATTCAGGTTTAAGTCTGGCTTACTTTGCAGAGCAGGGGCCACAATTCTGGAGAAGCGGAAATTGGCATTGACTCTGGAGCACATCCCAGTGGTATAATAAGAGCTTCCACACTCGTGAGACCAGAGTGGACTGCACGCCTGAAACATGGAATATAACGACAATTAATGTACATTCCACATAGGGTAAGGTTAGTACTGATTAATGAGGCAGGAAGACAGAACAGAGAGAGGACCAGGCAGGATCACTGAGGGTAGCTCAAGACAAGACAAAGCCTGGCACATGGGAAACATCATGCTGCAAGGATGGTTTTGGAAGACAAGGAAAGATCTGAGTCCGGTGAATGGCATAAACAGGTGTATAGGACAAGCTCAGAATAGAATATAACCTTACCAGAAAGCTGTTGTCTTTGGGATTTGTGACTAAGCTCATTCCCAAGCGCATGTTATCCTTTCGCTCCGAGATGTTGGACAGCGTCACCCTGCCTGAGAGACCTCCAGTTACCAGAGACACAGACCTCTGAGACCTCCATAGAGACCTGAGAAACCTCTGCATTACCATAGAGATCTTAGAGACAACCAAACTACCACATAAGCCCAAGTCTAACAAGTGGTCATATCTACAAGTTGTCACTTACATATATAACTGAATCACCAAAGTGAGCATACACTTATAGACCTCACACTAACGGACTGATGAAGAGTTGAACACAAGTGGGACTCACATTGCGTGCATGAAGAAAATTACAAATATTCATTGTATCCAGAGTTTTATGCCAATGCTGTAGCAGGGTACCCTCCTGCCCCTGGCCCATGTGTCGTCATGCCGTCACACAACAAATGCCAGGGGACACCAGTCGCATACCCCTCATTATGGCCTTGTTGTCTGCAAACGCACCACCCCTATCCCTACGCTTGGTACAAGTGCACTTACCCTAGCCCTATTCTTGGTGCAAGAGATCCGACTGAGAACAGTTGTATCCTCGCATATGCACAATTTTACATACCTCACAATTCCGTCACCAACCCTTGACATGCCCTCGCTGAACTTATCCTACATGAAAACTCCCTGTTACCAGAGTACTGTTCTTGTTTTGTATCCTTGTGGAACTCCGTGGTACTACCCAGTTATACTCCTACTGCAGCAAGTGGAAATGCTACTAAGTCAGCCGCAATTGTTTCTAAAACTGACTTGACTTCAACTCTTTATCGGCCCCTTAACGAGTGGTTCTATATATAACACTAGTCTGTAGGTAAGAAAGGAGTACTTGCTCAAAGCAACCACTCAGAATCTGTCATCTCAAATACTGTGCAAGATAAATGAGTCAAAAGACTGACAACTTCTCTACTTTATCTCTTTCCAAGGCTTGACACATCTCCCCCTCTATGTCTCACCAGCATCAAATACCATAGGTTACATGAATAGAAATTGACTAAACCTTAGCTGAGGCTCCTTATTGTATGCTATGTAAATTGCCATGCAATCTATAAGTGCACTGCTCATTTGTGACCCCTACACAGAGCACGTATGATGGTGTGTGAGTTAGGGTGGGTATTGTCACCTACCAATTCCAAGTTTGCTGCAGTCACTGGAGGTATCATTGGTGATCGAACATCGGTATATGTCCCCAGTCTTCTGAGCTCCATTCTGATCAAAGGGGGCTCCCACCACCAGCCTGCATAAGGTGACACAACATGATGCTATGGGTGTGAAGAAGGAGCTGGCAAACATGCACAGTGCTAATAAATAAAGGAAGGTCATTACATGAGGTCTTATAATTACTTCTGTTCTCCATTATAAGTAACCCTGTTACACTTTCCATGGGAGGAACCTGTGTGTTAAGTACATATGGAATGACAGCTGTATCAGGGAGATGTAATAGATTCTTCTTGTCTAGTTAAACATACCTAGAAAACAAAATCTACTTAGATTACAGAGAGAATATGAAAACGTATTACTGTATTTATGACCTACCATATGTTCTCTATATTGTAAGGCACTGTCATATATCCCAACAATATAGAGTTTTTTTCTTAAGCAATTGCTATAATTTAATAATTAAATTATAGCTCTTTTTTTTTTTAAATAGGTTTTTAATTACACTTTTTTGTAATAAATGAATTGCTATGTATATATGTTTTACACTTAGTAAGTATGCATTACTTTTTTTAAGTAAAACTATTCTTTTAACTCTATTACAGCAATGTCGTGTTGGGAAGACAGTATTTCCCTTTTCTATGCCCGGGACCAGTTCCCTTTGCCCCCCTCACTTGTCTAAATATTCAACCAGCAAATGTTGAAGAGCAAGACCTCCAGCCAAGTAAGTAGGCTGCCCTGTATGTCCAATGTTAGCCAAACAGATAATCATAATACAACTACTGTAAAGTGACAAATAGGACAGATTTGGGATCGATGCACAAGAGACAAAAATAACTCTTTCAACATAAAGGTTATGGGTATGTTTGTAGTTTCTGTTGTATGACAAATCAAAATAGAGAAACATATAGCCATTAAGCAAGCCATTAGTTGCTAACTTTTCTTCTGGTCTTCTGTAATCTTCAATTTAGTTAATGTCAGGGATGGATTGGGGCTAACAATCAGCATTATCATTAATCCCGTGCATTCCGGTCCAGATGGCTGGGCCTGCCCATCAAGCCATCGGCCCTTCTGGCATTTGCCAGAATTTCCAGATGGTTAATCTTATGCATCATGCAACCCTCATTATCAATGTGATTAAACAAATACAACTGGTGGGACAAGACAAGAATTACAAAACACCAAAACCCTTTCAGACAGCATTGCTAGAGTGTCGCTAAATGTGCCCACGTGCTAGACGGTCCTGCTACCAATAGCAATAGGACAATGGTTCAGGTGGAGATGGATCAAACCTTCTAGTGGTGGGTAACAGGCGGCCATAGGGCCGCATGCAGCCCTCTAAGCCTTCACTTGTTGCATCCAGCTTCTTCCTGCTTTATTCATTCATTAAATGTATTAATTTAACTTACTACTGACATTAAGAGTAATGTGAGCCCATTTTGAAGGTTAATGCAACCGCCAAACTGTATCAAGCTGCCTATCACTGTTCTAAAGAGAAAAGTAGAGAAGTTGCCCGTAGCAACCAATAAGCTTGCATGATCACTGCACACAAAGGCCATTAGCCGTCATCCTAAGACTTCTTTTATCCATAACAGAAACATATCCTATTTGTTGTTTTTAAAAAAAAATTGTTTTTATTAAATAAAACAGCACACACAGCGCAAAAGAAAACACAACATCATATACAAACATATGACATAAAGTCGTACTATCCAGCAAAAGAAGTGAGATGAGAGGAGCGGAAATACCATAGTATAAAAAGACATCAAGAACATTAAAGGCATATTAGGAGCCACAGTAACTCATGAATTGGGTATAACATGGCGTGACCTAGAACGGGGGATCCCATTGGAAAGTATCTCCATGTTGTACCATGGGGTAAGCCTCACTACCTTACATACATAATCCTTTAGTAATAGCAACAACATTTTTTTTCACATTTAGCCTCGACATCTAGTGAACATTTGACCCAATCCATTTGGTATAGAAAAGACAAAAGGGGCAGCATAAGTGTAACAGGTACGCGATCCTTAAGGATCCAATGGGACAGGATGGTCTTTTTTGAGGCCGCCGCGATGCGGGCCAATAGTAGTTTGGTACTCCCAGACACAGCGCAGTCTTGAGGAGTATAATGATTCCAAAACGCCCAGGGCATCGTAATCATAAAAGGTATACCCAAATCAGTAGTTATATAAGTTTGAACATCTTTCCAAAATATTTGTGTTATTGAACAAGTTCATAAATAGTGAATAATGTCTGCGTCTGGGGTAGAACATTTGAAACACTGAATTATCTGAAGCCCCTGTGAGATACCTAAGCCTGGGAGTATAATAAGCTCTGTGCAATATTTTAAAATGCATCTCAGAGTACGATGCAGAGACTAGTTGCTTATTAAGTGTAATACACCACCTAATCACAGTCTGCAAATCTATCCCTACAATGGTATTTTGGAATTTAGCAAGGCCAGTTGTAATTTTGGACAAATCAAATTTTCGCCTAGTATGTAAGTATACAAGGGATGTGTGACAAGGGAAACCAGTGTATAAACACACCAAACTATCCAAAGGGAAGGCAGAATTTATTGACTTCAAATTAGGGAGAACACACAATATGTAACTACGTACCTGAAAGTAAGCAAAAAAAGGAAAATGGACAGATGGATATTTTTAATTAAGCTGTGACAGGGTAAATATTGTAGAGCAATCATCATCCAAAAATTAATATAGCAACCTAAGACCACTAAGATGCCAGCTGCGATCTATTACATTAGGCTCGCCACTCTGAAAATCTGGATTAGTGAGTAAAGGGGCATACACACGGTGTGATATAACTACTATATAGTCCATATCAGTAGAAAACATAGTGCATATCGTACCGTGTGTATACACCTTGCAATGCCAATACACGGTCCTGCGGGGTCAGCATCGCAAGAAAAAATGGACTGTGCAGGCAGGTCAATTTTGACTAGTAAGTGTACAATCTTGTTTCTAGTATAGTCAAAATTGTACATAGCCAAAATCGCACAGTGTGTATAGTCAATATCGGTGGTTCTGGGCTTCGGGAAGTTCAAAGGAAATCGCAAACTCAATATCGTCATTTAGCCAGGATCGCACAGTGTGTAGACCCCTTAAGGACTGAAACCAAGGAAACAGCATGGGCAGTCCCTGTCCTTACCTAAGCAACCGCCAGGCTAAACATGGTGTATCTATAAGGGGAATTGAACGTATTTCAGCTATTAGAGAACTACGAGGAGAGTGTAACAGAGACACCAAATCAATATTCTGGGAAAATGATTGTTCCAATTCGAAATTCACAAAATTGTCCGTACCCTCAATCAAATCCAAAGCATACCTATAATTAGCAGCTATAGCATAATCTTCAGCACAAGGCAAGTTAACTCCACCTAGCAGTAGAGGTTGTTGCAACTTGAACAGAGAGATGCAAGGGCGTTTGTTCGCCCATATACATTTAGTAAGAGCTTTGCTGAGTGTGTGAGCATCTCGTTTAGATATGACAAAAGGGAGCATTTGGATTGAATACAGAAGCCGTGGAAGACCATTTTTTAAAGGTGGCAACCAGAGCCGGCACTAACCAGTATGATGCCCTAGGCAAGATTTTGGCTGGTGCCCCCTAGCACCGCCGCTAGTTCTGCAGGAGATGCCTGGAGTGAGTCAGCTGGCAGCTCTGCTAACGTCGGACGCCTTTTGTTTATGAAAATGCATCTTATTTGCATTACTATGTGGCTAGGATGCACAAGCAGCTTCTGCTAATTAAAATGATATGCAGCATGCCTATATTATGTGTGCGACTGTGGCTGTACCTGCATACGAAATGCTACATTACAGTGATTTCCAGGAATACACTGCAATGTAGCATTTCGTATGCAGATACAGCCGCATTCACACACATAATATAGGCATGCCGCATATCATTTTAATCAGCAGAAGCTGCTGGTGCCCCTAAGCATACCAAATGCCCTAGGCGTTTGCCTAGTTTGCCTATGCCTAAGGCCGGCTCTGGTGGCAACGACCTAAATATGAGATAGGCAGATGTTGGCAAAATCTGTTAACATTTGGTTAATAAAATAAGGAATAATAAGGAATATTACAAGTATAAAAATCAGAGGGTCTGCGTGGTATGTTTAAACCTAAATACAAAGAGTGGCTCTGGGCCCGTTATCCTATTTGTTTTAATGTGATTAATATCTGACATTGTGGTCACATTCTGCAATATCACGCCAATTGCCCAATATAAGCTTGAGCTATCAGAATGTGTGGCTAATTCAATGGTCTCACATGTATTAGGCTTCATTAAGGACAATTAATTACTGATCTTACAATTTGCCTCATGCAGCTTGTAGCACAAAAAATGTAGAAATAAAGTTGCTGGTGTAGGGAAGCCCACAGGGACCTAAATAGTGTCAGCATAACCCTGTGCTTTCTAACATATCTGCTCAATGCACTGGTTCCCAACCTGTATGTCAGGACACTTTATGTATTCAGGTACTAGATTAGTTGCATCACAGGAACATACTGTAGGTGGGGTGTAGTACAGTATCCCGGGCTCCCGGCGACCAGTATACCGGCGCCGGGAGCCCGACCGCCGGCATACCGACAGCGGGGCGAGCGCAAAGGAGCTATTTTATTCTCCCTCCAGGGGGTTCGTGGACCCCAACGAGGGAGAATAGCTGTCGGTATGCCGGGTGTCGGGATTCCGGCGCCAGTATACTGTGCGCCGGGATCCCGACATTCGGCATACTGAAGACCACCCCTGTAGGTGTGTTAAGTGTAAAGGTTACTGCAGTATAAGGAGATACTTTAGATTTGGACTGAAAGCCCATCCATGAGACAACTATCAAGAGATGACCTCCCTTTCTCAGATTTTGCTATAGCCTTTATGGCTGTCATTGAACCCTATGTAAGTCATTATCTCCTCTTTATTCAGTTGCTGTACAGTATATATTCTACACCTGCTTACTGTGCTCCCCAATTTTCTGTGCTGGCTATTTGGTTATTGACGTAATAATTATTTCATAAAATGGTTACTACAGTATGCTGGTCACATATGGATAACCCAGTCACTTGGCTTGTACACCTATCTAGTTCTGCCCCATGTAAGTCTGAAGGTGAGCACACACACAGGATTATAGTGGTCACCTTCTGACCAGATTTACCATCTCAACCACACTTCTATGATATGAGGTCCCCTTCTATGTTCCTAACCCTAACCTTCCGTACCTGGTCCCTAACCCTAACCTTTCCGTGGCTGCACACTGACCCTAACCCCTGTTCTGCTGCCCAAACCTAATACTCCCCCCCCCCTCCCCCCGCGCGGCAGGACGGGGGGACGGGGGGTATTAGGTTTAGGCAGCAGAACGATTGGGATGCTGCTTGTCGGTATTTTGACGCTGGCGTTCCATCCGGCGAAAGTATATCGACGCCGGGTTTGTGACCTCCCACAGGATCCCGGCGTCGGTATGTCGACCGCTGGGATCCCGTTCGTCGGGAAGCTCACTGCTTCCCATTTGGGACCACAGTTTCCAACATTAAGGTATGCATAATAGAAATGGAAACTAGGTATGTGAAGAGATGCATTTGCAGTAGAGGGCAAGTATGTGGGGGCAGATTAGCAATACATTTTAAAGGTGATAGTGACGAGTTTAAAGATGTCAGTAAGAGGCCTGTAAAATCCAAATAAATTCAAAAGCCCCATAAATTACTACAGAGGCCTCTTGTGGGCTATACAGACGTTTGAGGTTAGCAGCATGTCAGACTATGAAGGATCAGGATGTAGTTACATATTCAACTGTTATGTTGTAGTTTACAGTAGACCATAAAAATGTCGACAGCATACCCTGTAATGTCGATGAGTATGCTGACATGTGATTGTAATGTTATTTAAAACATTTGATCTGTGTCTGCATTATAACTGTAAACATGATGCTTTACTATCATGCTTCATCCGGTATTCAATTACCCGCGATCATTGTTCACGAGTAATTGTTTAATCAGCCCCAATAAACAAGCGCGATCTGCTGCTTATCAGGGATTTTGAGCGGGATGTTATAAAGGGAAAATGCAGTAAAACCTTTACCACATTTTCATATGTAGTAACCTCCGGCCGCCGCGTTTTTGCCGCTGAGGGTATCGCCATCAAAAGATGGCGATACCCTATGGAAGCCTATGGGCTTCTTGCCGCCGGCCACCACATCCTGCCGCCTCCGCCACCCTGACGCCGAGCCCCCTCCCTCCGGCATACCTTTGTCCAGGCAGCCATGGTCCTGGAAGCTAAACTCCTCCTCCCCCTAGCAACACAGCCGGAGGTCCTTCCGGCTGCAAGGAGGAGGAGGAGGCGCCCGGGGCAGCCTGCTGCCTGCTTCCCGGCCAGGGAGGGGAGGGAGAGCCCAGGGAGGTGACGGAGACCTCCACACACCATCTCACAGGTATTGCGGGGGGCCTCCCTCACCGCATTGCGATGTTAATCGCATATGTTAGTACATATGCGATTAGCATCGCTGCAGTAGGCGGCGAGGAGCGGCGATGCATGTTAATACATCACGCCCTTTGTTTCATCTGTCTCAGGCAGGCAAAGCAAAATGGGGCTGTTTCCACCAAAACTACACAGGTTTCACTGAACCTTTGTGTTTTCAGGAGAAAATGTTTTTTGCTTTTTTTTTTGGACGACCTAATTGAATAGCCCCCCAAAAATATTGGGGAAACATGAGGGGGAAATCGTGAAAAACTTCCATATTTCGCTCCCAATGTTTCTTTACGGGTACCTGAATACCGGCCTTAAAGGTTATAATGCCGACATGGTTATATTCCAATGAATCATTTGAACAGGACACAACTCATATCAGCTGTATAAACATTACCTAAAGATTCTGAATAATGACAATAACAAGTTTGGTTCATTTGTTATAGCAAGTCATATAAGGTAGAATGGAATGGAGCTATGCCATAACTAACAGAAGATATATTCATATGGCCACAATTCCACTATACCTTTTGGTCAGATGTTCCATTATATACATTGCATAGTAAAGTATCTGTCCTGTGCTGGAATGTTTATTTCTAGGAGAGCAGACAGCAATGCACTATCACACACACAATCAGGGCAGTCGAGAGCCTGGCTGGGCCCAGGTACTTTTCATGGGGCGTGGCCTAATCACAGGAGGCGTAGTCATGCACCCTTAGAAAAAATACAGAAAAAATGGTATTTTAAGCGCCACCATAGTTCACACTACAGCCCACTAGTGTTTAACGTGTGCTGGGCTGAGGAGAAGAGGTGCAGCTGCTACTGCCAGTTAAGAAGGAGGAAGCCCGGGGCCCTCACTGGGCCCCACCATCAGACCTTGGCCCGGGTAATTTATTTGTACCCTCTCCCCCCTCTCCCGGCACCACTGCACACAATAGCCACATACACTGTGTAAACCCTGCAGTTTATTCAGATTTACCAATATCATCTATTTTGGTGCATGTAACAAATAATACTAAATATTATTCTACAATTTTGAATGCACAATTAAAATGGTAGAATTAAATGATTGAACTGGCACCAGTGACTCTCATTTGCCTATTTCTAATATTCTGAGTGCATTTATTAACATTTGAAAAGTACAAAAAATAGCAAATACGAAGGAAGTTGCTGATGCCGTATACTTATTACTTTATCCTCTGCTTGTAATAGCAGAGTGTGTTCTTTGCTAGAAAGTTGGAAACACCTTTATAGAAGACAGGTGTGTTACAGACTACACAGTTACTATAAGGTATTAACTAGAGATGAACGGGTTCGGTTCCCTGAGAACCGAACCCCCCTCCATCTTCTCCCCCCCCCCGAACTTCACTACCCAAACCCGGATCCGAGTCAGGCTCGTATTTTCCTGCCTGACTCGGAAACCAGAACGAAGCAAAACATCATCATCCCGCTGTCGGATTTTCGCGGGGTTTGGATTCCATATAAGAAGCCGCGCGTCGCCGCCATTTTCACTCTGGCATTGGAGAGTGTAGAGAGAGGACGTGTCTCCATCCTCAGTGTCCTGCATCAGTTCAGTGGTGGTGTCTTGTGCTGCATCAGTCCAGTCATAGTGGTGGTGTCCTCTGCTGCCATATGTCCTGTGCTGCTGTATATGTCCAGTCCAGTGGTGCTGTGTTGTGCTGCATCAGTACAGTTGTAGTGTCTTGTGCTGCATCAGTACAGTCACAGTGGTGGTGTTCTCTGCTGCCATATGTCCAGTGCTGCTGTATAAGTCCAGTCCAGTGGTGCTGTGTTGTGCTGCATCAGTCCAGTGGTGGTGTCATGTGCTGCATCAGTCCAGTCACAGTGGTGGTGTCCTCTGCTGCCATATGTCCAGTGCTGCTGTATAAGTTCAGTCCATTGCCGAGGTGCTTTGTTATCCTGCATCAGTCCAGTGGTGGTGTCCCTGTGCTACTGTATATGTCCAGTGGTAGTGCGTATATGTCCAGTGATATAGCCGTATATGTCCAGCGGTACTGTCGTATAAATCCAGTGATACTGCCGTATATGTCCAGTAGTACTGCCGTATATGTCCAGTGGTAACATAGAAACATAGAATTTGACGGCAGATAAGAACCACTTGGCCCATCTAGTCTGCCCCTTTTTTTTATCCTTTAGGTAATCTCAACCCTTTTTGAACCTTAATTCTTTGTAAGGATATTCATATGCCTATCCCAAGCATGTTTAAATTGCTCTACAGTCTTAGCCTCTACCACCTCTGATGGGAGGCTATTCCACTTATCCACTACCCTTTCTGTGAAGTAATTTTTCCTTAAATTTCCCTTGAACCTGCCTCCCTCCAGTTTCAGTGTATGTCCTCGAGTTCTAATACTTCTCTTCCTTTGAAGAATGTTTCCCTCCTGAACTTTGTTAAAACCTTTGGTATATTTGAAAGTTTCTATCATGTCTCCCCTTTCCCTTCTCTCCTCCATACTATACATGTTAAGATCTTTTAGCCTTTCCGGGTAAGTTTTGTGATGTAGGCCATGCACCATTTTAGTTGCCCTTCTTTGTACACTCTCTAATGTATTTATATCCTTCTGGAGATATGGTCTCCAGAACTGGACACAGTATTCCAGATGAGGCCGCACCAATGACCTATACAGTGGCATTATTACTTCTCTTTTCCTGCTACTGATTCCTCTTCCTATGCAACCAAGCATCTGACTTGCCTTTCTCATTGCTTTGTTGCATTGCTTTCCTGCCTTTAAGTCACTTGAAATAGTGACTCCTAAATCCCTTTCCTCCTCAGTAGTTTCCATTATAGCACCCTTGATACTATATTTAGCCTTTGGGTTTTTGAGACCCAAGTGCATGATTTTGCATTTTTTAGCATTAAACTGTAGTTGCCATGTTCTTGACCATTTTTCAAGTCTAGCTAGGTCATCAATCATTTGTTTTACCCCTCCTGGTGTGTCTACCCTGTTGCATATCTTTGTATCATCTGCAAAAAGGCATACTTTC
Source organism: Pseudophryne corroboree (assembly GCF_028390025.1). Taxonomy (NCBI): domain Eukaryota; kingdom Metazoa; phylum Chordata; class Amphibia; order Anura; family Myobatrachidae; genus Pseudophryne; species Pseudophryne corroboree. The sequence goes on along the minus strand of NC_086449.1, from coordinate 192,286,770 downwards.
CCTTCAATACCATTTGCAATGTCACCAACAAAGATATTAAAGAGAACTGGTCCGAGTACAGATCCCTGGGGTACTCCACTGGTAACATTTCCCTCCATAGATTGCACTTCATTTACTACAACTGTCTGTTTCCTATCCTGCAACCAGTTTCTTATCCATTTAACTATTTTATAATCCACCCCCACACTTTCAAGTTTATTTATCAGTCTGCGATGTGGGACAGTGTCAAATGCCTTACTAAAGTCTAGATATGCTACATCTACAGCTCCCCCTTGATCTATTATTTTCATCACAGAGTCAAAAAAGTCAATAAGATTTGCTTGGCATGATCTCCCACCAGTAAATCCATGCTATGTAGTGACCACACCCGGCGCTACTAATTTCACCCAATAAAACAGATCTCCTTAATAGCTTACTTTGATAGTAATGATTACAATTGTTGTCATGTACTCATTTCACAGAAGATACATGTCTGAAAAATTAAGACATACAGTCTTAATTTTTCAGACATGTATCTTCTGTGAAATGAGTACATGACAACAATTGTAATCATTACTATCAAAGTAAGCTATTAAGGAGATCTGTTTTATTGGGTGAAATTAGTAGCGCCGGGTGTGGTCACTACATTGTGTGTTTGGTTCTTGTCTGGGGTCTTGGTGAAGGCTCATTTGTTACCACATAGGCTGCCACTATATACATTTTAGCGCAGATCAAACTACACCATTCTGTTTGTCAGTAAATCCATGCTATTTTGGATCCTGTAAGTTGCTTGATTTAAGATATTCCACAACTCTTTATTTTAGTAGTTTTTCCATTACTTTCCCTACTACTGATGTAAGGCTTACTGGTCTGTAGTTACTTGCTTCTTCCTTGCTTCCACTTTTGTACAGTGGAACTACATTTGCTCTTTTCCAGTCCTCTGGAATGGCACCTGTATTTAGTGACTAGTTAAATAATTCTGTTAATGGTGCCACCAGCACATCGTTTAGCTCTTTTAGTATTCTTGGGTGTATTCCATCTGGCCCCATTGATTTATCCACTTTTAGTTTTGAAAGTTCAGTTAGGACCTTCTCCTCTGTAAATGTACTTTCATCTACCTTATTTTTATGAATGTCCTTGCAACTTAACTCTGGCCCCTTCCCTTCTCCTCCTGTAGTAAATACTGAGCAAAAATAATGATTTAGGTGATCTGCTATTGCCTGGTCTCCCTCCACCAAATTCTCACTCTCTGTCTTAAGTCTTATTATTCCTCCATTTGATTTTCTCCTTTCATTTATATACTTAAAAAAGTTTTGCCCCCTTTATCTACTGACTGGGCCATTTGCTCCTCGGCTTCTGCCTTTGCACGTCTGATCACTTTCTTAGCATCCTTCCGTCTGTCAAGATACACCTCTTTGTCATTATTATTTTGAGTCTGTTTGTATTTCCTAAAAGCCATCTTTTTTGCTTTCACACTAGTTGATACATCTTTTGTGAACCACACTGGCTTCCTTTTCCTGGTGCTTTTCCTAACCCTTTTGATACAAAGGTCTGTTGCCCTTAGTATTGCACTTTTCAGTTTTTCCCACCTCTCCTGCACCTCTTCCAAGTTCCTCCAGTCCGCCAATGAATCACTTAAACATCTCCCCATTTTTGCAAAGTCAGCATTTCTAAAATCCAACACCTTTGTTTTTGTGTGACAGGAGTTGGATCCTGTCTTTATACTAAACCATACTGCTTGATGATCACTGGATCCCAGGTGCTCACCCACATATATGTCTGATATCCTGTCACCATTTGTAAGAATTAAATCTAATATTGAGTCTTTGCAAGTGGGCTCCCTCACCAATTGCTTGAGAGATGCTCCCTGTAAGGAATTTTGAAATGTGCCACTTGTAGCTGAACTTGCAAAGGACCCCTCCCAATTTATATCAGGTAAATTAAAGTCTCCCATGATTATGACTTCTCCTTTTAAAGCCATTTTAGAGATGTCCAACAATAGGTTCCTGTCCAAATCCTGCCCCTGGCCTGGTGGTCTATAGATCAACCCAATGCGAATAATGTCCTTCTCCCCGGTTTCTGTGGTGACCCAAAGGGCCTCAGTTTTGTCCTCAACATTTTGTATTAAAGTAGCATTTATGCTTTTTTTCACATACATTGCTACCCCTCCTCCCATTCTTCCCATTCTATCCTTCCTAAATAAATTGTATCCTGGTATAGCTATGTCCCAGACATGATTCTCATTGCACCATGACTCAGTAATTGCGACAATATCCAGGTTTTCCCTTGTCATTATCGCAATTAGCTCTGGAATTTTGTCTCCTAAGCTCCTAGCATTTGGACACATAGCTTTAAGAATTTTGTCTGTGCATCTGTTATTAGTAGCCATGTCCAGACAGTACAAAATAAATGTCAAGTTTAAAGTTGAAATTACCTGCTTGGTGATGTTGTTCAGTGTTTGTTTTGTTTTTTTCACTAATCAGGAATCACACTCTGTCCTTTACACCACGACTACACCTCACTAAATGTAAAGATATAGTACACTTGTCCACAATGGCCAAATGGTCAAAAGAGGTAAACACCAGACAGCATGCAGTAATAAACTGTTTCACTGAACAACTTCCCCACACATGCAATGCCAATTACAAGCAAATCATTACATCAAAAACATACATGAGTTTACATAAGAGAGAACTGTTGTGAGCAGATTGGGGCTGTCTTTTCTTGGTTTTAAAGACAGATAATAGGCATAAGATGAATTACATACTTTTGAGACATTAAGGCAGTCAATGGGGGAGATTCAAATGTCTGAAAAGTCGGTTGGGTGTCTGTTTTTTCCTGTCTATTAGATAGGAAAAAATAGACACCCAACTGACTTTTCAAACATTTGAATCTCCCCCCATATGTCATAGTTTTGGTGTGTTGATGATATAGTACTGCCATATAATTCCAGTGATACTGCCGTATATGTTCAGTGGTACTGCCATATAAATCCAGTGGTGCTGGCGTATAAATCCAGTCCAGTGATACTGCTGTATATGTCCAGTGGTACTGCCATATAATTCCAGTGATACTGCCGTATATGTCCAGTGGTACTGCCGTATAAATCCAATGGTACTGGCGTATAAATCCAGTGATACTGCCGTATATGTCCAGTGATACGGCCGTATAAATCCAGTGGTACTGGCGTATAAATCCAGTCAAGTGATACTGCCGTATATGTCCAGTGGTACTGCCGTATAAATACAGTGATACTGCCGTATATGTCCAGTGGTACTGCTGTATAATTCCAGTGATACTGCCGTATATTTCCAGTGGTACTGGCGTATAAGTCCAGTGATACTGCCGTATAATTCCAGTGATACTGCCGTATAATTCCAGTGATACTGCTGTATAATTCCAGTGGTACTGGCGTATAAATCCAGTGATACTGCCTTATAAATCCAGTCCAGTGATACTGCCATATAAATCCAGTCCAGTGGTACTGCCATATAAATCCAGTGATACTGCCGTATATGTCCAATGGTACTGCCATATAATTCCAATTATATACCCTGTTGCAAAGCGGATTACTGAGGCCATAGCAACTATGCTGGTGTTAGACGTGCATCCGGTATCCGCCTTTAGTGCAGTGGGACACACTTGTGTCACTTAGCTTAGTCCTCCAGCTACCTCGTTGCACCTCTTTTACTTCTTTGCATGATGTGCTGTTTGGGGACTAGTTTTTTTTTAAGTGCCATCCTGTCTGCCACTGCAGTGCCACTCCTAGATGAGCCAGGTGTTTGTGCCGCACACTTGTGTTGTTTAGCTTAGTCATCCAGCTACCTCATTGCACCTCTTTTACTTCTTTGCATGATGTGCTGTTTGGGGACTATTTTTTTTTAAGTGCCATCCTCTCTGCCACTGCAGTGCTACTCCTAGATGGGCCAGGTGTATGTGCCACACACTTGTGTAGCTTAGCTTAGTCGTACAGCCACCTCATTGCACCTCTTTTTCTTCTTTGCATGATGTGCTGTTTGGGGATCATACCGTAGGATCAAAATTACCCCCAAATTCTGTGATTTTAGCTGTTTTTATGTTTAAAAAAAATCAAAATCATCCAGATCCAAAACCAAAACCAAAATACGAAAGGGTGGTTTTGGCAAAACCAATCCAGATCCAAAACACGAGCATGGAACCAGAACCAAAACACAAAAAGTGCCCACCGCACATCTCTAGTATTAACATAGTTACACAATAAAATGAAACCTTCTATACAATTCTGTGCCTGCAGGTGTAACGTCTACATCCACAGATCCTTCAATAAAATAAGCTGCCAGTCTCATTATTCGGACCTGGCTGCCCTCAATGGAAATTTCCCTTCTCTCTACCTTCTGCCATATGTAGTAACTGTAACATGAGACTCGCCGCCACTAGCCCACAATAACTACAGTCTGCAGCATAACCAGACAATACAAAACACAGCTGCTAACTAGACAGGGGGATCAAAGTAGACTTGGAGACCTCGACAGTCCAGTATACCCTTATTTATAAGCAGATGCATCACTCATAAATTGTATAATGATCTGTTTGATATGATTTGCCTAGTCTATATGTGTCCCTGTTTTTACAAAACCAAATGACCTCTCAGTTTAGTAAGTTTAAAAGGTCTCAGTTACAGTTATGGCTTCAAGGACTGTGGCAGATGGAACTAGGCATGCTCCTAGAGGGAAATATTATCTTTCTGTGGGACTCTGTGCACTTAATCACATACTCATCATTTCTTGATATCATAGATACTACAATAACAGAGTTACCTCAGGGAGTTTATACTTAGCCCATAAATCCAAACTATCTCACAATTGGCTACAATATCCCCCTCTCCCCCTCCCCCTGCCCCCATAATTTCCTTGTTCCTCCAGCTTTGTCCCTCTGTAGTTTTGTGGATTTGTACAGATTTTCTCAACTACCGCCCTTCGAAAACTGCCAGGATATTATTAAGCAATTAGTGCATTGTTCTCTTCACACAACTGTATGTTGTTTATAATAATCTGTAAGCAGAACTTTGCTGAGCCACATGTGCATGTCTGTGCGTGCAAGGGGAAAGATAATCTTACTTTCATTAGCAATATAGCATCTTTCATTTCAAACTGTCTTTATTATAAATCCAGAAATCAGCCTCTCACGGCAGATGCACAGTTGCATTTTAGGAGTGTGCAAGATGTAATTTTATTTTATAGGTTTTGGGTTCATTCTCAGTAGACAAATCAAGTTTAGGATTCTATCCATGAGACTGAGGCAGCAGCCAAAAACTACTCAGCAAAACCAGATGTACAGGGAGGGTGTGCATTGTCTCATTGGGCAAGGGGACCATAGCTAATAATGTGATCCCAGGAACGACACAAGTATACACTGCATCCTACAACAAGTGTATTTTTGTACCTAAAGACACACTGAACTGCTCATGTCTATAATCAGTAGTCTTATGGATCCTTGCAACCTCCCCACACACAGTCAACATCTCTTGCTGTGCACATGTGGCCACGCTGCTGATGGGGACATTCCGAAGAACAGACATAAAGGAGGAACCTTCTAACATCTGGGCGAAGGGAGCAGAGCCAGGAAAAAATAAGCAGCAGCAGAAGTGTAACCCAGCATCGGGATGGACTTGTGAAACTCTTATGTGAGAGTCGTACAGACTATATGACAGTATACTCTGATGACACACAATACAGAGATTTTTATTTCACATATAGGAGAAGATGTAGTAAACCTTTTAGGAGTGGAAAAAAGGACAAGAGGAGAAGTGGCCCATAGCGACCAATCAGCTCCTATTATTTTATAGAATGTACTTGATAAAAAGGTATCTAGAAGCTGATTGGTTTGCTATGGGTAACTTGTCTACATTTTCATTCTTTAAAGGTTTAATATATGTACCTCATAAATATTTTCTATGAAGAATGCAACAATAAGACATTGGGGTAAATTTACTAAGGTGGGTTTTTGTTTTTTTAGAACCGGTGATGTTGCTCATAGCAACTAATCATATTCTACTTAACATTTATCTAGCTGCTTCTAAAAGATAATAGATAGAATCTGATTGGTTGCTATGTGCAACATCACAAGTTCTAAAAAAATTCCACCTTAGTAAATTTACCCCATTGTATACAGAAGCTGTAAAAGATGTAGGCATTACACAACGTAGCTAAGGCAAGTATATTCTTGGGGACTGTTCTATGGGGGTCATTTCGACCCGTTCGCACGCAGCGGTTTTTCGCTGCAGTGCGAACGGGTGCGGAATGCGCATGTGCGATGGACGCAGTGCACGTGCGCAACATTGCCCGGCAACAGGGGTCGCCGGGTTACGTCGCGGCTACCGACGGGAGCGGTCGCAGCTGCGACCGCTAAGAAGATTGACAGCAAGAAGGCATGGATGAGCGGATCCGGACCATTGGAGAGCGTTTTCGGGGAGTGGTGAGTATAACGCAGACATGTCCAGGACAACGGAGGGCGGAGGTGTGACGTCAAAGCTGGGCCCATCATCGCTGGATCCATCGCACAGGGTAAGTATGTCCATGGCTGGTCTACGTCTGCTTGAAAAATTTTTAGCTTAGCAGGACTGCACAAGCGATCGCAGCCCTGCTAAGCTAAAATACACTCCCCCATAGGCGTGTACTGTTGATCGCAGCAGCAGCCAAAAGTTGAGGGCTGCGATTAACTCGGAATGACCACCTACGTCTTGAAGAGAGCTAAAGTGGAGAGAGAAAAAGTGCAAACCAATCAGCTTCTAACTGTCATGTTACACGCTGTGTTTGAAAAATGACAGGAGCTGATTGGTAGTTTATCTCTCTCTATTTTGTCTCTGACATAGTACATTTACCCCACAGTGCATTATGGGAGTGTCGTGGGAATGTTACTGGATTGGTCATGGACACTGGAGGCGATATGGAGATTGTGAATAGCATGGGGCTGGTGCAAGTCCCATAGGTGCTACTGATTGTGTTCTGCAGTCACACAAGTGGGCGTCTCAGAACTTGTGCATTCATATGCACAATTGTACACAGTGGCGAATTTCCCATTAGGTACATGCCTAGGGGCGGCACTCATTTGGGGGCAGCACTTGGATGCTTGTATTGGTACAGTCAGCACAAAAATTACCAGTAATATTTCCACTGTAATGTACCATATGCCATCTTGAATGGTACAGCTTAGTAAATATTTATACATAATTAAAAATAAAAAAATGTCATAGTTAGTAGCTTTATTATTCTATTAATTTGGGTATCATCAAATGAGGGCTTATAACCAATCATTAAAAATAATAAAATTAGGCAGGTGGTGTCGCCCGTTACTGTTGTGCCTAGGGGTGGCCTCACCGCTAAATCTGCCCCTGTTTGTACACCAGGGGGAGGGCTGAAAATATCATTAGCATAATGTGGCAGCAGAAGAGTGCAACTCTGAATCAACCCCTGGAAGCAAAATGGGTGTAAACTACTTACAAAAAAATAGATGCACACACAAATTGTGTATTTCGTCACAAATGCCGACTCCTACACATCTGGTCTCTGCATAAGCAACCTGTGCATTTAGTTTACAACAAGGCATCATCTGCATTTGCACCCCACTATAGCAAGTGCAAAATATATGCCTCCTTACATCAGTTGATAATCACCTGATTGGGCAGTGTATTGCTAATCAGTAAGTACCGGTCTGTCGGACATGCTGAAATCGTCTAGCATGTCTGGTAGATCAGATAATTAGTCAGCAGCATCTGGCAGTGTATGCACTGCCGCAGCCGCCCGCCCGCCATGTTCCGTGTCCCCACATGGGGAGGAAGGCATATTGTGCCTAATTCATGACTGCAAGGAATTGCAGTAGTATTTGTTCTTTGTCTATATACTGTGTTTGAATTGAATGTGACCAAATTCCTTGGCAACTACAGCCAGAGCACTATGTGTGAATTTCCAGGCTCTGCTTTTCACACAAATACCAGATATATAGGGAAGAAGCTATGGCTTGTGACCCAATGTCGAAGAAAGGGTGAAGAGTCGCCAGTTCAAGCTTCGCATCATGCCGTAATAAGACAAAAACCAGGCTTTCCCCAGCAGGAAAAATCATCTTCTCCCTGCCTCAATCTTCCATTTAGTTTCCTTAATGTGGTGTCTGGGCCAGAACTGTACAACATCAATAGAGCAGTCATATCTCCTCTCCCGGCATGCTACTGCCAAGCTGTTGTACACAGAGAATGATTCTTACATCACTTTTGTATCCTGAAATCAGTGAAGAGCTGGCACTTCTCAAATGCGTTGACGCCTTCTGATCTAGGAAAGCTACGCATCACATGTACTCATTCTATAAGCCTTCCATTTAATGAGAAACTTCCCTTGGGTCAACCTCACATTACTCTAAAACCTGGATGCAATAACACTTGTTACATAACAGTGATAATATCTCCGCAACCATACACATCGTACAAACAGTCCCCTTCAACGGTCTAGAGGAGACATGACTAATTCTTACACATATAAAAATGTAATAATCAAACTATAATCCCTGGAATGCTGTGCACATCATAAATGATTTCAGTACTTACTGTAAATATGATATTAGATTTGTTTGTGGCACAGTAACTTATACCGCTTACAGACCACTATTGCTGGGTCACAACCGGGATTTGTACGTGGGTACATCCTGGGTATGACCTGGCTGAGGCCCTTTTTATTGTCGGGTCCATGACATCACCTGTCGATGACGGCACCTGCTGAGGTGGTGCTTGGAGATGACATCACCTCCAAACACCAGCTCTTCCTATAATGTGAACGGGTCCCAGGTTGTATCTATCCGGCATACCTGTTCACACTGCACTGCGACCCAGGTTGAAGCAGTGTTCAACCCTGGTCGCTACCTGAGTTGAAATGCCGGGTCGCTGGACCAGGGTTATTTCAACAGGGTACTTTCACACTTTCTGCACAATAACCCGGGATATTGCTGGCAGTCTGAAAGGGGCTTATGTAAGTGTGGACGATGCCAGTCATCTAGTGTGCATGTGTGCCACACATATGGCAGCCCTGAGATCATGTTATGGGGCTGTGAACAAAAATACACATATCTGGGGTAAAATTAGTGTGAATTGGGAGCAATTTGGTGTGCTGCAGCTGCAACAACACATTGCTGACATTAGCCATAACTGAATCAGTCCCAATATGCAAAGCAATGGGCACGTGCAGGTATTGTACTGTGTTTTCAGACATACAGATGCAGCATGTTTAATAGAAAAATACCACAAGTCTAATCGCTGCGCACATCATTATTATTAGAACTGATTTGTAGGCCTCACGGTGCTCCACAGTGCTGGACTGTAGGCAGAGAATGCATATAGAAATCAGTAACATATAAGGTACATGGGATGCGGTTCATTTACCGACTGTCAGGATCTCCTGGCAGTCAGGATACCGGCAAAAGAATCCCAACCGCCAAGAAAATGCCGGTGGTCGGAATCCTGACAGAGTCCCAGTATTCCCACTCGGGGCGTGGCCTCGATCGTGATGGGCGTGACCACACTCGAGTGGGCGTGGCAACGCCAAATGGTCAGTTTTTTTTTTTCATTTTGGGGGCGTGCCCAACGCTCTCCCAGCAGCTGGGCAGCCTCCGCTCCCCTCCTAGCTCTGAATACATGCCGTGCGCGTGCGCACAGCATGTATTCAGTGATCACCGGCTGCTTTGCAGAGCAGAGCAGCGGGTGATCAAAGCCTCCCCTAACTGCCCCCCCACCAGCGGGACACTGCTGCCCGCGGGTGGGACAGCGGGACAGGGTCCAAATAGCGGGACTGTCCCGCTGAAAGCGGGACAGTTGGGAGGTATGCCATTGATCAGGGGACATGGTCGGGACATGGCACAACACAGCCCTGTTACAGCACTGCTGAGATGGAATACATTCGGGAGACCAACAGATAGGATTCCGACTGTCACTATATTGACAGCAGCATCCCGCACCAAGGCAGTGAGTCCCCTCACGGGCTCGCTGTGCTAGCCACACGTCGGTCCCAGTGGGAATACTGGGGCTGTGGTCGGGATTCCGACCGCCAGCATTTTCCCCGCTGTTGGGATTCCGGCGTCGGTATCCTGAAAGCTGCGATCCCGACAGGTGGTATATTAACCTCATCCCGCTGAGATGTATGAAGAGGTGGGTGTTGTTGAGCAAGTAGATTCTGAAGGACACACGCTGCCTGTGTAGGGATCTACAAAGTGGTGCAGCAGATGTGGAGCAGTGAGAGAGGAAGCATTTAAGATGGATTGAAGTAGTGATAAATAGGTGATGGCAATGTCACATTGGAGGATTCAGTAGTCAAGGCGTGAAATAATGAGAGTGGATAAGAGTTTTGGTAGCACCTTGGGTAAGAAAAGGGCATATTCTTGCAACATTTTAACTGTCAAGGCAACAGCCCTGAGATAGGGAGCTCTATTCAGGACATTATTTTTTCAGTTAAAAATGTGGAATGGAATGTTTCCACATTTTTAACGCAACCCCGCTATTCAGCAAAGGGTTAACAGAGAAGATAACACAATTATCTTCTCCATTCATAACCTTTTTGCTGAATATCACACAGTACTAGGCAGAGCTGTAACTAGACTTTTTGGTGCCCTGTGCCAGAGAGAGAATTGGTGCCACCCCTACATTTTTCTAATTGGGACATTAGGCAAATGACTCACTGGAAAGGGGCATGACAATGCTATGATATCCTTTCCACATTATATATATAATAGAGAGAGAAAGCTTGTTGTTATTCAGTTACAAAACCCTTTATTAAATAAAACATTTCAATATACTGCCATACCCAGGATTCAAACCTATAACCTGTTGAATTCGAATCAAACACCCTACTCATTGAGCTATTTGATCCTGCCTAAAAACTATGTACACTATACGAAGCTACTGGTACTTCATAAAAACATAATCAGCATTGCAATTGAGCAGATCTATGTAGTGTGCAGCCACACATCCAATCCCTTGCAGCCACACACTACATAGATCTGCTCAGCCGCAATGCTGATCATTTTTTCACAAAGTACAAGGTAAGCTCCGAATAGTTAGAATTCTCTAGCTTAGAATTATCTGCCTTTCTATGCAAGGGCAGATAGCTCAATGAATAGACTGTCTGACTGCAGTGCCACAGGCAATGGGTTTGAATCCCGGGTATGTCAGCATTTTGAAATGTAATAAAGGATAGTGTGACTGAATAACAAAGAAATCTCAAGTTGAGTTCATGAATGTTGTTTGGGTATAAGCGACAGAAGGCGACAAGGTAGGAGACAGGGGCAGTCAGGAGATGCTGGGCTTCAAAAAGAGGGGAAGCTGCAAGTTAAAGTAATTAAAGCAGATAATTGACAAGTGCCACCAACAGCGCCCCCTACTCTGCGGCACTATGTGCGGTGCCCCCTCCGCACACACCTACGGCCCTGGTACTAGGGATCACTCCATTGATCTCTACTGTGGTTTAATGTTTTATGCTATTCAGCAAGTGTAAAAACGTTAAACTGTCTGAATTTTTGTTACTTTTCATTTTCTCGAAAACTGCTGGGAGAAATGGAAATTGCAGACTAATATAAAGCCTATATACACATTTTAATCAATTTACAAGCTTTGGGAGGCTGGAACTGGGCATACAACTGCCGCTCCTCACACTGCAGACTTAACAATGCGAATAGGAGAATATTCACATTGTCAAGTAAAAACACCACTGAGCATGCGCAGAACAAAAACAGAAGGTTTTGTTTTCTGAATTTTGCAGGAACAGCCTGTTAAAAGAACCGTTGTTCCTGTGACGTTGTTTGTAGAATACCCATGAAAAAAAAGAGGATTAAAAATATATTGTGACAATATCGACATCTTTGCTTAAGGTGAGCTCCATAGTACCAGTGTACACAGGGTGGGGGCATAGGGGGGTACATGGTGTCAGTGGGCAGAGGTGGGCTGTATAGTACCGGTGTACACAGGGTGGAGGCACAGGGGATGCATGGTGTCAGTGGGCACAAGTGGGGATGTATAGAACCAGTGTACACAGGGTGGGGGCATAGGGGGGATACATGGTGTCAGTGGGCAGAGGTGGGCTGTATAGTACCGGTGTACATAGGGTGGGGGCACAGGGGATGCATGGTGTCAGTGGGCACAAGTGGGGATGTATAGAACCAGTGTACACAGGGTGGGGGCATAGGGGGGATACATGGTGTCAGTGGGCAGAGGTGGGCTGTATAGTACCGGTGTACACAGGGTGGAGGCACAGGGGATGCATGGTGTCAGAGGGCACAAGTGGGGATGTATAGAACCAGTGTACACAGGGTGGGGGCATAGGGGGGATACATGGCGTCAGTGGGCAGAGGTGGGCTGTATAGTACCGGTGTACATAGGGTGGGGGCACAGGGGATGCATGGTGTCAGTGGGCACAAGTGGGGATGTATAGAACCAGTGTACACAGGGTGGGGGCACGGGGGGGATTCAAGGTGTCAGTGGGCACAGGTGGTCTGCATAGTACCAGTGTACACAGGATAGGGGCACAGGGGGGATGCATGGTGTCAGTGGGTAGAGGTGGGGCTGCATAGTACCAGTGTACACAGGATGGGGGCACAGGGGGGATGCATGGTGTCAGTGGGTAGAGGTGGGGCTGTATAGTACCAGTGTACACAGGATGGGGGCACAGGGGGGATGCATGGCGTCAGTGGGCACATGTGGGGCTGTACAGTACCAGTGTACACAGGATGGGGGCACAAGGGGGATGCATGGTGTCAGTGGGCACACGTGGGCTGCATAGTACCAGTGTACACAGGGTGAGTGCACAGGGTGGATGCATGGTGACAGTGGGCTGCATAGTACCAGTGTACACAGGATAGGGGCACAGGGGGGATGCATGGTATCAGTGGGCACAGGTGGGGCTGTATGGTACCAATGTACACAGGATGAGAGTATAGTGGGAATGCATGGTGTCAGTGGGCACATGTGGGGCTGCATAGTACTAGTGTACACAGGATGGGAGTATAGTGGGAATGCATGGTGTCAGTGGGCACATGTGGGGCTGCATAGTACCAGTGTACAGAGGATGGGGGGCACAGGTGGGACTGCACGGTGTCAGTGGGCACATGTGGGGCTGCATAGTACCAGTGTACAGAGGATGGGGGGCACAGGTGGGACTGCACGGTGTCAGTGGGCACATGTGGGGCTGCATAGTACCAGTGTACATAGGGTGTGGTCAGAGGGAGCTGCACAGTGACAGAATATACAAAGTGGACAACAGGTGGGACTGCACAGTGTCAGTGTACATGGGGGTAGAGCTTTACAGTGGCAGTGTCTTCAGTGTGGGGGCAGAGGTGGAGCTATACAGTACTATACCAGTGTACTAGTTTTTATATGCTGCAGATTGCAGACAGCTGCTGACTCCCAATACAATCTCTGTAGAGGTGAAGCTGGCCCAGAAGTTCACTCTTTCTGCAGGGAGTCCACATAGCACTATTCTAGACTGCTCCTAACTGTACTGGCCTCTGCCGTCCGCTCTCTGTACATACTCCAGCAGAAGGAAGAGCAGCCCAACTCCTCCAATAAGCCCCAATCCCTTTATCCACTCTCCAGGCCCTAGGGTCCTAGGAAAGGACACCTGGCTCCCCATTGGTCAGCGGTGGCCATTTTCTTATAGCCTGCTATGGGGCAGCCATTTTCTGCTAGCCCTTGCTGTTCAGCAGCAAGGCAGGGGGGTTTAACATTATAACTCAGAGGAGTCAGACCTCTGTTTGCCTCCCGCAGCCAGGCGGCCCTGGATCACTTACATTTTACTGACCCAGGGGGCAGATGGCACCCTACCCCCCTTGTGAGCCAGCCTCTCCGTATGTGTGTGGTAGGAAAGTTAGAATGTAAATTCCCATGAGATAGGGACTATTGCAAATGACTATTATATATCTGAACAGTGATGTGTAATCATTGGCACAATATAACTTGATCATAATAATAATTTGTGGAATTATGGGGGTCATTCCGAGTTGTTCGCTCGTTATTTTTTTGTCGCAACGGAGCGATTAGTCGCTAATGCGCATGCGCAATGTCCGCAGTGCGACTGCGCCAAGTAAATTTGCTATGCAGTTAGGTATTTTACTCACGGCATTACGAGGTTTTTTCTTCGTTCTGGTGATCGTAATGTGATTGACAGGAAGTGGGTGTTTCTGGGCGGAAACTGGCCGTTTTATGGGTGTGTGCGAAAAAACGCTACCGTTTCTTGGAGAAACGCGGGAGTGGCTGGAGAAACGGAGGAGTGTCTGGCCGAACGCTGGGTGTGTTTGTGACGTCAAACCAGGAACGAAACTGACTGAACTGATCGCAGATGCCGAGTAAGTGTGGAGCTACTCAGAAACTGCTAAGAAGTGTCTATTCGCAATTTTGCTAATCTTTCGTTCGCAATTTTGATAAGCTAAGATTCAGTCCCAGTAGGCGGCGGCTTAGCGTGTGCAAAGCTGCTAAAAGCAGCTTGCGAGCGAACAACTCGGAATGAGGGCCTATGATTTGATTCACAATTTTAAGTTTCATATTCTCATTCTGCTGCTTGGTTTTTGCCAATTACAAATTGTCATCAATAAACAAAAAGTGGAAGGCGGATACTCCCAAAGGTATGGATGTTTTATCAAGAAAAACATGAATAATTCCAGCTGCTCGTGATTATGTTGTTACCATGGTAGACAAGCAGACCCTCCTATACTAACACTAAGGGCACTGCTACAGAAAATAAGAAGAAGGGGACTCTCAACATGAATAGGAAGGAAAAGGATACTATTTAATTAGGAGTGCAAAGCATAGGAGTGCGCAGGGGGGGTGCCTGGTGCGCAGAGGCACCCCCTAATGTCTGGCACTCCGATCACACATGCCTGATGCAGCGATCGCCGAGCAGGCTGATTACTGTCCCCTCTGCGCTGCACCCTGTCAGGACTGCAGTACTGACAGGACGCCTGGGTTAATCAAGGGTGCCACTGCCACCGGCTTTCAAACTCCCGGCTTCACCTCCATGTACAAAAACAGCGTAATGTGATGTGATTACGTCATGCTGCTCGCACGCCTACCCGCCACACCCACCACATGCCCACCTCTCTCCTTCTATGCTATGCCAACGCTAGCCACTGATGCGGAGCAGCATGCAGCCAGCATTCCTCTTAGGAAGACAAATTCAATACTGGCAGGTGGTCTGCAGCAGCAGTCACTCGTTTTTCCAGCAGCAGCAGTGCTAGTCTGCGACTGTCAGTGTCGGTGAGTGACTGACTTGTAAGTAAACTGCTGCAGCTTGCAGGGGAAAGAGAGGGGGGAGCCAGACCAGGCTGAGGAGGAGCAGAGTAATTGCAGTGAGTGCCATCAGGGGTGTTTGTTTGGTGCACACCACAACATCTGACAATGTATCTGCTTTATTAGGATTGGTACAAGGGTGGATATTTTATATTGCGTTGACGGTCAATAGATGGTGCTAGACACGCCCAAAAGGCGGTGCTAGACACACCCCTCCGGTGGTGCACCCCCTAATAAAATGTGCTGCGCACGCCTATGGTGCAAAGGTTACTAGATCAAAGATCTCATACTTTAATTTCAAATGGGTCAAGTATGCAGTATTAACATAACCACGTCTTACAAAGAGGGGCATAGATAAATTCATCCATTTGGCTATTTTTGAGATGTTAATTGAGAACTAAATGGCATTTGAAAAGAAAACACTAGATTTATTACTGCAAAATACGACATATGACTGTAATTTCTGATGGGAAGGCAAATGAACCATATAATCTGGAACTGATTTCCAGCAGGTAGCAACTGCCAGACTAAATTAAAGACATTGTCCAAAAGATACATTCTTCTTCTCACATTTCAGAGTTATTTGCAGAATTTGTTGGCAGTTTATCGGGACTCCGTATAACCTGTTGCCAGTCACTTGTCTGTCTGGATTACATACGTTTTATCAGTGGACGGAATGCTGGCTGTCAATATCCCGACAGCGGCATTCTACCCGCCAGAATGCCGGCAGTGGGAAGAGCACTAAGAGTCCGCTTGCGGGCTCACTGCACTCCACACGCTGCCGGCTTGATCTATTCCCATTCTATGGGTGTCATGGACACTCACGAGTGGTAATAGCCCTGGTGCACCGGCTGGCAGCATTGTCAGTTGTCAGGATATTGGCATCGGTATCCTGAACCTGGGTTAGGTTTAGGCGCCACCAGGGAGGCTTAGGGTTTGGCTATGGGGGAGGGGAGGGGGTGTTAGGTTTGGTTTAGGCTATGGATAGGGCGGGTTAGGGAGCCAGGGGTGGAAGGTAGGTAAACTTATCTTCCCCAGTTGGGATTCTAATTATCGGGATGCCGCGGTCGGTATTCTGACCGCCGGCATCCTGACTGCCAGCAAATCAATTCCACTTGATGCATGCAGTCACTGGCATAGTCAAACGCAGAGGGGATTCCCCCCTCCTCTTGACCAGCATCTTAAATTATGAGAGCTGCCGCACATGCCCAATCAGGGTCAAACACAGGATATACTCTGGGGGGTTTCTGTGTGTCTGTGTGTGTATAAATGTGTCTGTGTATATATTAGTAGAGCCGGAACTCCCCTGCTACTTCTTGTGTGTTGTGCTCAGTGCCCTCCAGTTATGTCACAAGCACAGGAGGTTGAACATATGTATTTATATATATATAATATATATATATATATATATACATGCATAGCACATAAACATTCATACATACCTACACAAACACAAGCACACATACATACATACATACATACATACACAAGTACACATACACACACACACACACACACACACACACACACACACACATATAATTTACATACATACGTGCACACTTGAAACATAGGGCCTAATTCAGACCTGATCGCAGCAGAAAATTTGTTAGCAGTTGGGCAAAACCATGTGCACTGCAGAGGGGGGCAGATATAACATTTGCAGAGAGAGTTATATTTGGGTGTGGTGTGTTTAAACTGAAATCTAAATTGCAGTGTAAAAATAAAGCAGCCAGTATTTACCCTGCACAGAAACAAAATAACCCACCCAAATCTAACTCTCTCTGTACATGTTATATCTACCCCCCCCCCCCCTGCAGTGCACATGGCTTTGCTCATTTACTAACAAATTTGCAGCTGTGATCAGATCTGAATTAGGTCCTTAGCTATAGTACATGTATACATACCAGCCTGGCGGCTTAGAGCAGACAGATGGCACTAAGAAGAAGGAGGGCGCTGCTGTGGTTGAGAGCAGCCAGCAGCTCCCCTGTGACATTGGGCCTTATTCAGAGTTGGACGCAGCCGCTGCAGTCTAGTCCATAGTGTCTGCGCACGCGCACTGGTGATAGTGCGCAACCCCACACCATGCGATCATATCTGGAAGGATCGATCGCATGTTCATTGACAGATTGACAGGCAACAGGCATCCAGGGGCTGCACCAGGACTTTGAGGGTGGTGGTGGGGTTTGGTATTGGGAAACGGAGGCGTGACATGACCATTTTCAGGGCCGGTCTATGACATCGACTGCTTTACCTGTGTATGGAAACATGGCAGCGATGCCCCTTATTCGCTGTGAACGCATCACGGGGTGGCGCCACACATGCTGTGCGGCCTTGCCCTGTGCTGGGCGGCCCCCAGCATGTGAGTATATGGATGGAGATTTTGCTGTGGGAGCGAAATCTGCGTCCATCTCTGAATAAACCCCATTGTGAATGCAGAGAGCTAAGATTGCGTTTGTGGTCGCAGCTATTGCCGAGACAGAGTCACAGCTGTCTCCATCTTTAAAATAAAAAATTTGGGTCGCCAGGGAAGGGGTTCCAGGTACTCTGAGCCCCCATACGTGCGCCACTGCCAGTGTTAGCAGCTTCTTCTACCGAGTTTGCTGTGTGTGTGAATATAAGCCCTCAATCACCGCAGTGGACGTGAGATTAACTGCCAGGAAGAAGAGACAGGAGCCATAACATGAGGAGGGAAAATGTGTGCTTAGAAAGTGTAGTTCTATCTCCTACTGGTTCTATTATGTTAGTTTGTTTGTTTATTTATTTATTAGATGTTTAACCTTTTCCTGACCACTTATTTTATTTTTATTAGTTAAACATATTTGATACAGCCTAAACTATATAGACCATGGGTCTTCAACCTGCGGCCCTCCAGATGCTGTGGAACTACACATCCCAGCATGCCCTGCCTCAGTTTTAGCATATCTTAATATCAAAGCTGTGGCAGGGCATGCTGGGGTGTGTAGTTTCACAGCAGCTGGAGGGCCACAGGTTGAAGACCCATGATATAGACCATCTGTCCAATGTATTAAAAGACCAATGGGTACATTAATGTCCAGGGTTGATAATGATATTAGGTTCTTCTACCGCTCCCGCACACTCCCGTACTTGCCCCAGTGTTCCACAGAGTGGTACATTGTGGATTTGATTTGAAACCCCCTCTAGAAATCATGTGTTTACCCCTGACTGGGTTCTTCGCAGTGTCACTGAGTAACCAGCCTTTCTGATATAATAAAAGACAATCTGTGTGCAATTTGAATGTAATCCATGTGTTTCTGATTGATTATTCGTCATGCTTTGACATCCTCCTATAGTCTAAAAACGTACTGGCAGGTCAGTGTTAGTATATTTATGAGTTTTTAGTCGGGTACAGAGGCTAAAATGAGTGATAACTGTAAAGCACTGTGTTAAATGTTAGTACTATATGAATAATGGTTAATAATTTATGTGGGCTCATTCTGTTTGAATTCCCCTTTTATATAGAATCATATTGAAAATCTAGACACCTCCTTGAATGTTTTCTCCAGATAAAACCCAGCCAGCACTGGAGATTCCTACAGATCCCAAATGAGATACAAACACACCACAAAAATTCAAACATATGGAAAACTCTTAACTGTTTCTCTGCATTGTTGTCACAATACAAAATCCCATTCTATCTTTTATAGTTAGTGCAATAGAACCTTGAGGGATATGTAGGAAACAAGTAGAGTGGAAATTAGAGATGAGCGGGTTCGGTTCTCTGAGAACCTAACCCCCCAGAACTTCACTACCCGAGCCCGGATCCGAGCCCGGCTCGGGTTTTCCTGCCTGACTCAGAAACCAGAACAAAGCAAAACATCATCATCCCGCAGTCGGATTCTCACGGGTTTTGGATTCTACATAAGGTGCCACGCATTGTCGCCATTTTCACTCCGGAATTGGAGAGTGTAGCGAGAGGACGTGTCTCTGTCTTCAGTGTCTGTGCGGGAGGGAAAGTGGGGTGGCGATTCCAGTGCTGTCTTGTGCTGCTCAGTCCAGTGTAGTGTCTTATGCTGCATCAGTCCAGTCACAGTGGTGGCGTCCTCTGCTGCCAAATGTCCAGTGTAGCTGTATAAGTCCAGTGTAGTGGTGCTATGTTGTCCTGCATCAGTACAGTGGTGGTGTCTTGTGCTGCATCAGTCCAGTCACAGTGGTGGTGTCCTCTGCTGCCATATGTCCAGTGTAGCTGTATAAGTCCAGTGTAGTGGTGCTGTGTTGTGCTGCATCAGTCCAGTGGTGGTGTCTTGTGCTGCATCAGTCCAGTCACAGTGGTGATGTCCTCTGCTGCCATATGTCCAGTGCTGCTGTATAAGTCCAGTCCAGTGGTGCTGTGTTGTGCTGCATCAGTCCAGTGGTGGTGTCTTGTGCTGCATCAGTCCAGTCACAGTGGTGATGTCCTCTGCTGCCATATGTCCAGTGCTGCTGTATAAGTCCAGTCCAGTGGTCTGTGTTGGGCTGCATCAGTCCAGTGGTGGTGTCCCTCTGCTGCCGTATAAGTCCAGTGGTAATGCTGTATAAGTTCAGTGGTACTGCCGTATAAGTCCAGTGATACTGCTGTATATGTCCAGTGATACTGCCGTATAAGTCCAGTTATATTGCCGTATAAATTCTGCGATTTTAGCTGTTTTTATAGAGTTTTTTTTTTCTTTCAAAAATCATCCAGAACCAAAACACGAATGGGTGGATTTGTCAAAACCAATCCAGATCCAAAACGTGAGCATGGAACCAGAACCAAAACCAAAACACAAAACATGAAAAGTGCCTGCCGCACATCTCTAGGGAAATTGTAACTTGTCTACTGACAAGACCTAATTTTTATACTTGTTACCTACTTATTTCCTTTTTCAAGCACCAACTCCATATAGATAAAAAAAAAGCAAGTTAAGTGCCATTTATTTATGATTCATAGAACAACTAAACCAGACCAAAGTGCTGGGCGCAACGTGAAAAGTGCTGTTTGGGAGCCCAAATGGGTCGCGTTTTGGCTCTCCAGCACGGGGGGCTGCTAGAAGAAATGGCGATGCTGGCGGCTGTCCGAATGGTGCAACAATTAAATTGCTCTGTCGGGTGCTATCTAGTGGGTTACAGATCAATAGATCTACAGTAGGAAGGTCTACAATCTTAGGTCGACACCATATGTTCGACAGTGAAAAAGTCAACATGGTCCAAAAGTTGATATGATCATTAGGTCGACTTATGAAAGGTTGACACAGGAAAATGTTGACAGGTTCAAAAGGTCGACACAGGAAAAGGACGATAAAACATTTTTGCTTTCTTTGGTGTAGTTTTCGTTGTCTGAGCATGTGGACCCCCAGTTAGTGCATGGTGTCCCCTTACATAGTTTGTTTCGCTCGCCATGCTTTGGTCAAGGTTTCTATTCCCAGTCATAATCCATAAGTACTGACCATATGATGTGGATCTATTGACTGTCTAACTAGACACTGTAGATCTATTGACAGCATATCCATCAAGTGACAGCTGGTGCCAAAATCAATTGAATTCTCCCTCAATATTCTTTTTATAGTCTACCACAGTGATTTATGTTAAGTAAAACACACATGATTTTTTTTTTTTCATGGGCTTGCTGCTATTATTTCAAGCATTTCAACGGCAAGAGCTCACTGATGTTTTTCCTCGAACTCTGGCAATCTACTAGAGGGCAATACGTTGTATAGAAAGGATGCTACATCATCCAAAACACCAACACAGCATTGGAGACAATTTAATTAATAAGACATGCTTGACATTTAATGCACAACTAAGCTGAACTAACACAGATATTTTTTAGAGCTGTATCTAAAAAACGGGTGGTCTTCTGAATGCCGAATGTCGGGATACCGGCGCACAGTATACCGGCGCCGGAATCCCGACACCCGGCATACCGACAACTATTCTCCCTCGTGGGGGTCCACGACCCCCCTGGAGGGAGAATAAAATAGTGTGGCGCGCGTAGGGCGCCACCGTGCCCGCATCGTGGCGAGCGCAGCGAGCCCGCAAGGGGCTCCTTTGCGCTCGCCACGCTGTCGGTATGCCGGCGGTCGGGCTCCCGGCGCCGGTATGCTGGACGCCGGGAGCCCGAGCGCCGGCATACCGTACGACACCCTAAAAAACACATCATGGAATCTGCAGAGAGTGCATGCAAAGTGGAAAGCAAGTGCAGACTGCACATGCGCCATACCATACATACGGACATCAGGGCCAGCTCTACCATTAGGCAGGTTTAGGCGGCTGCTTAGGGGTGCCAGCTCCTAGAGGGCGCCACTGAATTCATCTATCACAAAACTGAAGGATGTCTCTGTATGCAGCCTCATTTGACACTGTGCTGGATGCTGCCGCAGGTCTAATCAGGTGCAGCCACTGCTATCAGGCTGCACCAGTGCCTCAGAGCTTCCTCCATGCTGACAAAGTTTTGTGACTTTGATCACAATATTCTTTTTCACTTTAAAAGTCCTTGAGTGTTGTCCCTTTATATAAGTATAATGATTCAATTCATTCCAGCCAGCCCACCTAGTGGCCACCTGCATCTCCCTTTCGAGAGGCGTTGATGGTGGTGGTGGTGGGGTTTGCAGATTAGGGGGCACTAGGCAGAAGCTCTGCCTAGGGTGAAGAGGGACCTTGCTGCGGCCCTGACGGACATGGACGGGACTGGTAGTAGGTGTAGCTCCCCTATTTGAATTTAGGACTGTGCTGCAGCCCCAACCCTGGAGCCTCCACTCCGTGAAATGGTCAATTCTGGGCAGCAACCGTGTGATCCAACTGATCCATCTCATGGTAGTGACATGAGAGTGTTTTGGGTATGTACACAGACTTCCATGTTTGGTGGAGTGTGGATCAGAGGCGTTTTAACAGAGGAGGGGGCCTATGTGCAGACTCCGGGTGGGCCCCTTCCTCTAGACTCGTGCCCGCCGTGTTCCAGAGACTACTGCGCATGAACGGTGGCCATTTTGGTTGTGATTTTTTGCTGCAGCATCCAACGCGGGACTCTGGACAGTTAAGTAATAAAACATGGGTGCAGTGTGTGTGGTGTGGGCCCCCTGGACTCAGGAGCCTGTGTGCACTGCACACATTGTACCCAGGGCTGCCATCAGAAATGATGGGGCCCGGGACTTACAAAAAATCAGGCCTCCCCCCTCCACCATCACCACCACATGCAATGACCCATTTCTACCCTCCTCTTTCATACCCCAAACTTACCAGTAGCTGCAGTCAGGATCAGGGGCCAAGTCAGCTGACTGATTGCGCACCAGCAGGAAGCCATGGCACGGAGGGACAGAGCCGCGGCTGTATTCTTACTACAGAGCCGGCCGTGAGCCAACCGGAGCTCCTGATTGACTGCCGGTCCGCAAACTCCTATTGGCTCATGGCTGTCTCTGTAGTAACAATATGACCGCGGCTCTGACCCTCCATGGTTGCCTGCCAATGCGCAGACAGGCAGCTGGCCTGGCCCCCCGATCCTGACTTCAGCCACCCGGGCCCCATCTCAATACGGGACTGGGACTATATCATTGACGGCACGGTGCATATCGCTCAGTGTGGCCAGTGTGAACGATAAATGATGAGCAATGACATATAAATGCAGAACAAACAAATGCGCAAAAACCCTAGTGTCAAAAATTTAGACATATCGTTCAATCGTTCATGAAATCGCTCAGTGGGGCCGCTCTATCTCGTTCATTATCGTTCATCTGGGAATCCAGGAAGGTCAAGGGAAAATAAAGAATGATAGAGTCGGACTGATGCTCACATAGATGAGCGGATGCTTGCATAAGCATAAGGTAGTAAGCAGGCTGTCCCAGTCGGACAGTAAGGTGGCAATGTTCAACTCAGAATCAGGCCCATTAAAATTCAATTAGATATGTGTATTTATTTTATTTATTTATTCATTAATTGACGGAATGCATGAAATGTCATGCTTACAATACATGGTGCTGAACCCATGCAGCCGTCTCCCAGCTGCTGTGCTGGGGGCTCCCAACATTCAGAATGCATAGAACAAACATATTGCTTTTGTTAACACTTAGTATAAACAGAAAATATTCCAAAAAATGTCTGTACGCACATCAGGCATTCTAATAAGAGCATAAGCAGCAGAACCACACAGCGGGATTTTCATTTCTCTTTCACATTTATTATTTCATTGCACAACTTTTTCACACAATTTTTTTGTCTCTATATATGCTTTTAGAATTATTTTGCTTGTTTGTAAACTATTTATTAAAGTGTATATATATATTGTATTAAAAGTTATGTTTTATTTGTGTCCTCTTTGTTGTCATTGGCAGCACCCCAAAAAAAACATAAAATACCACACGGTACAAAATAATTTGGGATCTTGTTATGATATACTAGGGCAGAAGTTTCCTTCTCTGTTTTCTGAAAGCCAATTAGATGTTACCACTGGTTGGGAATACCACTGTTATAAAGGTTTCTTTAATAACTACTGTATTTGTGGATTGTACTTGTGGTTAGCTAAAATACACTTTGATGTTGGGATCTGATTTGTGAACTGTGGATGAATATTGAGATATGTCTTTTCTGTGTGTATTGTATTTTGACTCCTTATACCTTTAAGGTGGAAAACGAGTCCATTATTTTTGTCCATTTCTTTGCCTTTGACACCAGTAGTATGACTAGAATATAATATTCAACTAAATAAATAATATACATATTTAAGAGATTACTACTGTGTTGATACTGCATCACCGTTTGATATCTAAGTTATTTATTTTGTAAAGATTTCTTCTGATGTGAAGATATCAATTAGAAAGATTTATTTCATGAATACAATTTCAATGATTACATTATATCTGTCTGACACATTATTTTTCCTGATTTGATACTTTAATACCAGAAGCAATTATTTGTCTGATATGAGTTACTGTATTCCTTCTTGTAACCCATTTTTATTTAATGTTTTTACTAAATATTTTATAAGCTATAATAAACATAGAACAAAAAGTATCCACAGGGGCGCCTATAGTACGTAGAGCTTATGCTAGAAACCGATTTTCCTCAATAAATGATTTCTTAATATAACCATTAACCAATCTCTTAAAAACATTAAAACTTTTTAAAGAAAAATGGATTTTCAGTCCATACGGTATATTAATACATTGCTTTCTTTAGTTGTCAGTGTGCCTTATTAGGACCAAAGGTTTCTGTCAACTTCAGACACAACTTGCATATCACCCAGGGGTGATAATCAATTGAATGATTGGTTAATGGTTATACCTGTATTAAGAAATCGTTTATTGAGGAAAATCGGTTTCTAGCATAAGCTATACGTACTATAGGCGCCCCTGTGGATACTTTTTGTTCTATTTATATTTATAGGGTCCAAATCTGGCAGAGGACCATCTGCAGGGTATATATAGCAGCCGAACTTATAGTCACATAAAATTATACTAAGAATAGTTAAGAGTGCAGTATCGGTAACAAAAACTTATCTCTAA
Organism: Pseudophryne corroboree; assembly: GCF_028390025.1. Lineage (NCBI taxonomy): Eukaryota > Metazoa > Chordata > Amphibia > Anura > Myobatrachidae > Pseudophryne > Pseudophryne corroboree. The sequence continues at coordinate 192,262,032 of NC_086449.1, read as the reverse complement.
GCTATAATAAACATTAAGTTTTATAACAATCATTTTCTATATTTTTTCATGTCTTAAGAGTGCCCCCTAATAAGGTTTATTTTTGTCTTTTGCTGTCTTGGAATTTTTTTATGTAGTTTGTTGGGAAAATAGGTCTTTTAACCTCAAGTTTTCCCAGTAAGTCATGTTTTGAGGATTTCTGGTTTCTGTCTGTGGAAGCAGGTGAGATAATTACTAACCCAGCAAAATAGAGTAACTCACATGTGTATTTATAAAGAAAGCCACAAACATGGCCTGTTGGTGGTACTTGAGGACTGGAGTTGGTGTAAATCATTCTCTTTCTTCATATTTGCTGCAATTTTACTTTTTTCTCAGAAATGTCATACTCCAAGCGACTTCCTCATATATAAGACCATCTACCACTCCTATCGTAATGCCCTGGACACTACCAAAGAAACATGTTTCCAAACTCTCTTCTCTGCTCAAGCCTCTAACCACAAGTGACTTTTTAATATATTTAAATCACTTATCAACCCTTCCTCACCCAACCCAGCAGCCACTATCAGTGTGCAAAATCTTGCTCCTACTTCAAGGATGAGATCAGATCTTAGATGAAAAGGTATGCTTTTCCTCAGCCAGCGACCTGCTCAATCCCTATCTAAAGCCTCTGCCACCTTCTCCATTTGATCCCACAAATGAAGATGAAGTATCAACACTCTTCTCATCTTCCTACTCAACTACGTCTTCTCTAGATACTGTAACCTCACAAATCAGTAAAGCTCTGTCTCCTGTGCTCCTTCCAACATTAACTAAAATCTGTAAGCTCTCTCTCTCTGTCTCTACTGGTATCTTTCCTACACTGTTCAAGCATTCAGTGATTACGCCCATTCTGAAAAAAACTAAATTCTTACCCAAACTCTCTCTCAAACTATCATCCCATCTCTCAGCTCCCATGCCCCTCCAAGCTACTTGAGACATTGCATACACTCACCTCACACACTTTCTTAACTCACACAATTTACTGGACCCACTCAACCAGGCTTTCGTTCCGAACACTCCACAGAGACAGCACTGACTAAAGTAGTGAATGATCTGGTCACTGCAAAGTCTACAGGTCATTTCCGCTTCCTACCTATTTAATCGCTCTTTCAGTGTCCGATTCTCTGAATCCATCTCCTCTTTGCTACCGCTATCAGTTGGAGTACCGCAAGGCTCAGTCTTAATATTTTATTTCTTTATTATGTCTCATCTTCCAAACAAATAATTCTCTTACAAATATTACAGCTTAAGTATACACAATTGATGCAACATTATTATTTCTTCCCTTTTAAAAGTAAATGCAAAATGTATATGTATGTATGCAAATGAGATGGTCTTGGTGGCAGACAGCGGCCGATATATTTTCCTGCTGCAACCTCCAGGATCTTTATTTTCTGATGATGAACACAAGATGCATTTTGCTTTTTAGTATCTTGCATACGCAACACAAGCTGCCTCTCCGTCACCGTGGGTTCCCTATAGCAGAAAAGATGCAATCTGAGTCTTCTCTGAAATCCATTCCCCTATGGAGGTGTTCACTGGATGGTGTTCTCCTGGTCAGAGGCGTCACCTGGGCCTGGTGACATCTGGAGCACACCCTATTATCCCCCTTCACAAGGCTCAGTCTTAGGCCCTCTTCTTTTCTCAATCTATACCACATCTCTTGGCAAACTAATGTTATGCACACCAGTGCCTGCAGGAAAGTACTGGTGTCAGGACTGTTATGCACTCCAGTGCCTGCAGGAATGTACTGGTGTTTGAACTGTTATGCAAAACAAATGGACTTACAGACAGACTGGGGAATATGACATAACGTACACAGAAGGTGATAGGGTAACAAAATACACACAAAGTGAACAGAGAAGCCCAGAGGCTAAGGAACTGGGTATCTCCCTTGTATTAGAACTGCACAGATGAGAAAAGCAAGATGTTGTGTTTTAATACGTAGAGAACCCGAAATGCTGTTGCTAAGGGCAACAGCAAAACCCTAAAGGGTTACCAACGGGTGTGGCAGTAAACTCCTTGGTCAGAGATGGAATGATAGACACAAGGAGAGTCTCCACAATCCTAATTCTCACTTGCAGTGCACAGGTTCAGCTTACTGCCACTAAACTGACCCCTGACACCTAGCAAAGTGAGACAGGATTAGACAGGCAAGTCTTAGAATACAGCCGCAAACTTGCTAAGTTCACAGAGTAGTAACAGAACCCCAGCAAGCTAAACGACTGACTCCAGTCTTACTGCTAGGTCTGGATTGGCAGAGTGTAATACCAAATCCCCAGGCCTATTTGCAGTAAGCAACAAACAAATACAAAGCTACACAGTACTGGCTAACTTTCAGAAACTGACTAACCAACAAAGATTCAGCAGCATCTGCTTACCCTGAGAAGAGGCCTTATAAAGCAGGTGCTGTCCACGCCCCACTCAGACCTCACAGACTGTGAGCACAAAAACCAGCACCGGATCCCCTGCCATGCACAGAGCCTATAACCACTGCACAGCAAAAGACCCGAACCGGAGTATCAGCTGCGCTCAGGTCACTCCGCTAGCACTTGTCTCCCGGTTGCCATGACGACGTGGCAGCACAGGGCAGGAGACCCTAACAGTACCCCTCCTCTGACGAGGGGTCAAAGAACCCCTACCACCGGGTTTATTGGGGAACTGCGAGAAGAAAGAGCGTATCAGTCTGGGGGCATGAAGATCACAACTGCGCACCCACGACCGCTCCTCTGGGCCATACCCCTTCCAGTGCACCAAAAATGACAGCCGACCCCGAACCACCTTGGAGTCAAGAATCCTTTCAACAACAAACTCCCTCTGGCCACGTATCAGAAGAGGGGAAGGTCTTCCACTGGAAGAAGGATTACTAATCGCCCGTTTTAAAAGGGAACAATGAAATGTTTTATTGATACCCAAAGAACGGGGCAGATCTAACTGAAATGCCACCGGATTGATAACCCTGGTGATCTTATAAGGGCCGATGAACCGGGGGCCTAACTTATGAGATGGCTGTCTCAACTTCAAATTCTTGGTAGACAACCAGACGAAGTCTCCTAATTTGAAGCTGCAGGGTCTTTTCCGCTTATCAAAAACCCTTTTGGTCACTAATGACACAGACACAAGGGCTTTCTTCACTTTCCGCCAAATACCTCTAAGGACCGAAACCACAGAGGAACCACCAGGCGTGGAGTCCAGGGGGTCAAAAGAATTGGCCTTAGGATGATGCCCATACACACAAAGGAAGGGAGAGATCCCTGTAGCAGAGTGAGCCGCGTTGTTATAGGCAAACTCCGCCATGGACAGATGAGCAACCCAGTCAGTCTGACACTTGGAGACATAACACCTGAGGAACTGCTCCAAGGACTGGTTCACCCTTTCAGTCTGCCCATTAGACTGCGGATGGTAGCCCGACGACAAGCTGACAGAAATCTGGAGATCGGAACAAAATGCCCTCCAGAATTTGGCCACAAACTGGGATCCGCGGTCAGAGACCACATCAAGTGGCAACCCGTGGAGACGCACAACATGCAGCATAAATAATTCAGACAGGCGTCTGGCCGATGGCAGCCCAACCAGTGGAACGAAGTGCGCCATCTTCGAAAACCTGTCAACGACAACCCAGATGGCTGTCATCCCCGAGGATTTGGGCAAGTCCACCACAAAATCCATTGAAATGTGGGTCCATGGCTTAGATGAGATAGAGAGTGGATGTAATGGGCCAACAGGAACCCCTCTAGGAGTCTTATTTCGGGCACAGATGTCACATGCCCGAACCCACTGATCCACATCCTTAGCCACCGAGGGCCACCACACCGCCCTAGATAGCAACTCCCGAGTTCTGGCAATACCCGGGTGACCTGCAGACTTCTTGGCATGGAATTCCAGGAACACTCGCTGTCTTAACCTAGGAGGCACAAACAAAAGACCTACCGGAAGGTCTGGAGGAGCCTGCTCCTGTGCTCTAAGGACTAATGATAAGAGGTCCTGGGTAATGCCCACTTTAATACATGATGGGGAAACAATGGGCAACGGCTCCTCGGTGGTCTCCTGGATTGGAGCAAAACTCCGCGAGAGCGCATCAGCCTTGATGTTTTTTGACCCAGGGCGATATGTTATCAAAAAATTAAAGCGAGCAAAAAACAAAGCCCATCGTGCCTGCCTGGCATTGAGACGCTTCGCTGACTCTAAATATGCCAGATTCTTATGGTCAGTGAGAATTGAGACCACAAACTTAGCCCCCTCAAGCCAGTGTCTCCACTCCTCGAGTGCATCCTTAATAGCCAACAATTCCCGGTTACCCACGTCATAATTCATCTCGGCAGGCGAAAATTTACGGGAAAAGTAAGCACAGGGATGAAGGCGATTATCAGACACTCCCATCTGAGAAAGCACTGCCCCAATACCCATCTCAGAGGCATCCACCTCCACCACAAAAGGACGCTCTGGATCTGGGTGTCGCAGCACCTTGGCCGAAACAAATGCCCTTTTGAGACGGGCAAAAGCCGCTTTAGCCTCACAAGACCAGTGAGCAACATCCGCCCCTTTCTTAGTGAGTGCCACCAAGGGCGCCACTATAGACGAAAATCCAGCGATAAATCGTCTATAAAAATTCGCAAAGCCCAGGAAACGCTGAAGCGCCTTCAAACTAGTGGGCTGCACCCAATCCAGGACTGCCTGTACCTTGGAACCCTCCATTTGGAAACCTTCTGGGGAGATAATATATCCTAGAAATGCGATTTGCTGAACTTCAAATTCGCACTTCTCCAGCTTTGCCCCAAGCCGGTGGTCTCTGAGTTTCTGGAGGACTAAGCGTACATGCTTCCGATGTTCCTCCAGGGAATGGGAGAAGATTAGGATGTCATCTAAGTATACAACTAAGAATCTATCCAAATATTCCCTGAGCACATCATTCATGAAATCCTGGAAGACTGCCGGGGCATTACAGAGCCCAAAAGGCATCACCAAATATTCATAATGCCCTGAGTGGGTATTAAAGGCAGTCTTCCATTCATCCCCCTCTCTTATTCGGATTAGATTGTACGCACCGCGTAGGTCAATCTTAGAAAAAATGGTGGCAGTACGAAGCTGGTCAAACAAGACCGAAATGAGAGGCAGTGGGTATGAGTTTTTAATCGTGATACGGTTCAATTCCCTGAAGTCGATGCAGGGTCGCAACGAACCGTCCTTTTTACCCACGAAGAAGAACCCCGACCCAACTGGAGACTGTGAAGGTCTGATAAATCCCTTAGCCAAGTTCTCCTGAATGTACTCTGCCATAGCCTGAGTCTCAGGACGTGACAGGGAGTACAACCTGCTCTTGGGAAGCTTAGCATTTGGCAACAAATCAATGGCACAGTCATAGGGGCGATGGGGAGGTAGTACCTCTGCAACTTTTTTGGAGAACACGTCCGCAAAATCTGCATAACACCCTGGCAATCCTGGCAAACTTAGCTGCGAGAGCCTGACTGGAAGGCTCAAGCAACTCCTGAAACAATCAGTACCCCAACTAAGAATCTCCCCAGAGACCCAGTCAAATTGAGGATTGTGGGCCCTTAACCAGGGTAACCCCAACACCAATGGGGCAAAAGTACAGACAGTCACATAAAAGGACAATTTTTCAGAGTGTGTGGCTCCAATAAACAAAGAAATCTGGCTAGTGCAAGAGGTAATTTTACCTTGGGATAATGGTTCCCCGTTTAACCCACAAATCTCAATTTCCGATGCCAAGGGTACTAAGGGAACAGAGTGTTTCAGGGCGAATTGGCGGTCCATAAAAACCCCGTCGGCCCCACTGTCCACAAAGGCCTCAGTCTTGACAGTTTGACCGAGGATCTTCAAGGTCACCGGAATGATAAAAGTCTTCTTGGGAAATTCTGACTTCTGGCCTGACAGGATATTTCCCATCACCCTCAGGCCCTGAAGTTTTCCGGCTTTTCTGGGCATGATACTACCACATGACCTTTATTCCCACAGTACAAACACAACCCCTGCTGTCTCCTCCGCGTCTTCTCACGCGAGGAGAGGCGGGTAGCCCCAATCTGCATAGGCTCCTCGGAAAATTCCTCAGAGTCTGAGGATCCCTTGGGAAGGAAGGAAATCTCAGTCTCCCTTTCAAGCCTACGCTCTCTCAGCCGTCTATCCACCCGGATGGATAACTGCATGAGCTGATCCAAGCTATCAGGCAAGGGATATTGTACCAGTTGGTCCTTTATCTGGTTAGAAAGACCTCTTCGGTACTGGTGTCTCAGGGCTGGGTCATTCCACTAGGTATCATGGGCCAACCTCCGAAACTCCGTACAGTAAACCTCAACTGGCCTTCGCCCTTGCTTAAGGATCGAAATCTGAGCCTCGGCTGAGGCCGTCTTGTCAGGGTCATCATACAACATGCCCAGTGCCGTAAAAAAGCATCAACACTTTTAAGCGACGGACAGTCAGGCTGCAACCCATATGCCCAGACCTGTGGGTCTCCTTGTAGCAAGGAAATCACTATGCCCACCCGCTGAATCTCCGACCCAGAAGACTGAGGCCTAAGCCGGAAGTATAGCTTGCAGCTCTCCTTGAAACAAAAGAACTGCGAGCGATCTCCAGAAAAACGATCCGGGAGATTTACTTTCGGCTCCTTAACCCCTGCAGGTGCTGCTGCTGCGGGAGCTCCGCCAGCAGCCTGGGAGGTGTGCATTTTAATGGACAAATCATTAAATTGTCGAGTCAGGACCTGCACCTGATCGACCACCTGTTGCAACGTATTTTGAGGGGTATGCTCCATATTCCCACAAAATTTCAACAGGAGTATTAGGCTGCTGAATATGTTATGCACACCAGTGCCTGCAGGAAAGTACTGGTGTCAGGACTGTTATGCACTCCAGTGCCTGCAGGAATGTACTGGTGTTTGAACTGTTATGCAAAACAAATGGACTTACAGACAGACTGGGGAATATGACATAACGTACACAGAAGGTGATAGGGTAACAAAATACACACAAAGTGAACAGAGAAGCCCAGAGGCTAAGGAACTGGGTATCTCCCTTGTATTAGAACTGCACAGATGAGAAAAGCAAGATGTTGTGTTTTAATACGTAGAGAACCCGAAATGCTGTTGCTAAGGGCAACAGCAAAACCCTAAAGGGTTACCAACGGGTGTGGCAGTAAACTCCTTGGTCAGAGATGGAATGATAGACACAAGGAGAGTCTCCACAATCCTAATTCTCACTTGCAGTGCACAGGTTCAGCTTACTGCCACTAAACTGACCCCTGACACCTAGCAAAGTGAGACAGGATTAGACAGGCAAGTCTTAGAATACAGCCGCAAACTTGCTAAGTTCACAGAGTAGTAACAGAACCCCAGCAAGCTAAACGACTGACTCCAGTCTTACTGCTAGGTCTGGATTGGCAGAGTGTAATACCAAATCCCCAGGCCTATTTGCAGTAAGCAACAAACAAATACAAAGCTACACAGTACTGGCTAACTTTCAGAAACTGACTAACCAACAAAGATTCAGCAGCATCTGCTTACCCTGAGAAGAGGCCTTATAAAGCAGGTGCTGTCCACGCCCCACTCAGACCTCACAGACTGTGAGCACAAAAACCAGCACCGGATCCCCTGCCATGCACAGAGCCTATAACCACTGCACAGCAAAAGACCCGAACCGGAGTATCAGCTGCGCTCAGGTCACTCCGCTAGCACTTGTCTCCCAGTTGCCATGACGACGTGGCAGCACAGGGCAGGAGACCCTAACAACTAATCAGCTCTTTTGGATTTCAGTATCATCAGTACGTGGATGATACTCAAATCTACCTATCCTACCCTGATTTGTCACCATCTGTATTGGTCCATGTCATTGTACGCCTTTTTGAAATTTCATCTTGGATACCATCTCACCACCTCAAACTTAATATTTCCAAAACAGAATTAATTACTGTACATTTCCACCGATGAATAGTAGTTACCAAACTAATATCTCTATCACTGTTGAGAACTCAACAATCAACCCTACCCCACAAGCTCGCTGCCTAGGTGTTATTCTTCACTCTGAACTGTCCGACATTCAATCTGTCTCAAAATCATGTTACATACATCTAAAAAACATATCCAAAATATGACCATATCTTACACAAATCACTGCAAAAACTCCAATCCATACACTCATTATCTCCCGCATTGATTATTGCAATAATCTTCTTACTGGTCTTACCAAAAAGAGACTTTCACTACTACAATCCATTCTGAATACAGCTGCGAGACTAATCTTCCTAGCTAGATGTTCATCATCTGCGGATCCGCTCTGTTAGACCCTCCATTGGTTACCTGTATTCTACCGTATTCATTCAATATAAAATATTTTTACTCACACACAAGGCCATTAATCAGTCTACACCAACATACATCTCTTCACTTATCTCAAAATATCTCCCAACCCCATCCAACTATCTTCCCCGACCTCTTTGCACTTCACAAGATCTATGTCTCTCATCCACACTCATTATCTGCTCCCATTCACGATTGCAGGACTTTCTTCGGGCTTCACCCACGGAATGCGCTCCCATGCACAATAAGACTCTCCCCTAGTCTCCAAACCTTCAAGTGCTCCCTTAAAACTCACCTCTTCAGGCAAGCTTATAAAATTCCAGAACCACTTGCATAAACTTCATAAACTTTCCTATCCAATTACATTCCCACTGTTCAGTCCACTCATATCCTCACATATTTTCTCTTTCTTCACTTTCCCATCCTCCTGGCCCCATGCCAACATTACTGTGTGACCACAATATACAGCCAAGAACCTTGCAATCTGGTGAACCATTATGCAATAGATAACACCAATCCTTTTATATCAATGCCTATTTCAGTAAAGATTGTAAGCTTGCAAGCAGGGCCTTCCTACCTCTGTGTCTGTCTGTTATTACCCTGTTTGAACCGGGATTGGAAACACAGTTCTAAACCGGGTCAGACCCCTTTCCACTGTGGTGCCGATCTGGGTTATTCCCAGATCGGCGCAGTTCACATTGCACATGGGTGCAGTGCCGAGGCTTGGAGAAGACGTCATCTTCTTGTGCCAGGAAAACATCACTCCCCATGCTGGGTTACCCGTTACCTCTGCAGCTCACCCGGGTCCTTGCCAGCTAAAACCCTGCTAGCTACCAGGATTGGATACCCGTCTCACTGGACACAGATGGACCCTTTTTCACTGAGAAAAATCCCTGGATGATGCGCGTTCGCGCCCAATAACCCAGGATTTAGGGGTATTAGGCATTCTCAAGCCATGTACAGTACATAGTCTCCTAGAAAAATAAGGTGAATAGTGGAGGACACGTACCATTTCTTGCCTGCAATCTGGTGCTGCTGTACAGTATAGCCAAAGAAAGCATCCTTTGACCCAGGGATTATCCTTGGTTTCTTTTCATCAATGTTGAATGTATTAGTGAGACCTGGAAGAGAAAAAGACTCAATAAAGTTAGACTGATGTGTTTAGCATATAATACAGCAAGGTTTCTCATAACTCAGTCCTCAAGGCACCCTACCAGTCCAGGTTTTAAGGATATCCATGCATGTGCACATGATCAAACTGATGCTACAGTAATTAAGTCACTTGTGCTTTAGCATGAATATCCTTGAACCTGAATTAAAGGGTGCCTTTAGGAATGAGCTTGGGAACCACTGTGATATAGAATAAGTGCATGTGTCTGGTGTATGCGTCAGCTGCATCCTGTAGGCTGAGTAACGGTAAGTAGGTGTTCTCCTAGTGTATGTGAGCCATCAAATAAACCTTAGCTACCAAAGCCGAAGCTATGAGAGTGAAGGAGCCTCATACCCAGGGCTAAGCACACAGATCTCTCTGAGATTTGGTTATACACACACAAGTACAGACAATTTGAAATATCCATCATGGCAGCATTAGCTCAGTTGGGCGATGATCACATACATTGTCCTATTTATTCATCATCAAACCAGATTTACCATCCACGCCAAACTACATCTAATATATGGACAGGATTACTAGGGGGGTTGCAGGAAAAGGGGCAAATACAATGCAACGTGTAAATTCTAAAACAGACTAATAGACCATCTTGAATGAAGTATATTTGGGCACTATGTTGATCTGAGATATATACATATGAATTAGCAGCAATAAAAGAGAGTTTCTTTCACTGTTTATTGCAGTAATTTCCACAAATTATCAATAAAATTTCAAGGGGGCATCTGAGCAAGGTTCTACTCCCTGGTGATATTACATGGCAGAGGTAAAAGAAAGATATTGGAAATAAGGATTTATTCTTATAATAAAGCATTTTGTACTTCTCTCACTTCCAGCTGTTGCCATCCTGAGATGGCGATAATTAGTGTCAGTCGAGGAGGTACAGATACTTGTACAGTGGGGAAGGGGTGGGTGCTAGTAACTGCAGGAGATCACTAGCGATGACTGCCATCAGCAATACTAGACACTTTAATCTCCGTCCACTTTATCTCCGTTCAAGGCTTAACAAATAAACCCCAGTGTCTCTACACTTCAGACATTGTATCCAGAGAAAGAGCTTTTCAGTTTCATAAATATTTTCCAACATAGTCTCAATTTCTTGGAAGAGATTAAGAAAATAATTTTCAAATAAGCACGACTTTTTTGATCATATTAATCCATCGTTTAGAGTCACTGTGGGGAAAAGGTAACTGTGGTTTTTCCTTTAGAAGGCATGAGTTCAAATGGAACCCTTAAGTGTCTATAAATCTTGCACATGGGCCCTAATGTAATGTCTGTAAATTGGAGGAACTGGTGAGATTTTGACAATTTAGCCCATAGATTTAAAGCGCCAATAATTTAAAAGCCAAAGCCAGATTGGTTTTGCTTTTTTAAATTATTGCCACTTTAAATCTATGAGCTAAATTGCCGTGGGCCTAATTCAGACCGGGTATGGGTCGTTGGATAGACACAACTAAGGTCGACAGTCATTAGGTCAACCACGGAAGGTCGACATGCATTAGGTTGACAGGGACAATAGGTCGACATGGTCATTAAGTCGACATGCACTAGGTTGACAGGTCAAAAGGTCGACATTAGCTTTTTGACTGTTTTTGGCGTTGTTTTCTTCGTAAAGTGACGGGGATCCCCAATTGGTGCACCGTGTCCCTTCAGACAAGGTGCCTCACTTTGCGAGGCACAGGTTACCGTTCCGATCGTGGTACACGTGGATCGTTAAGTATGAAAAAATCCAAAAAATAAAAAAATGTGAAAAACTCATGTCGACCTTTTGACCTGTCGACCTAGTACATGTCAACCTAATGACCATGTCGACCTTCAGTGGTCGACATAATGACTGTCGGCCTAAGCTGTGTCGACATAACAACCGTATCACTTCAGACCTGATCACTCCTCTGCTAATTTGCAAAGGTCTGCGTTCAGATAGTCACTGCCCATAGAGAGTGAAAACCCGCCCCGTGCAATTGTGCGAATGCATGTGTATCCCGTGCAAAAACATTGGCAGACAGCAGACATCTGCAAATCTGTTAGCAACTCACTCATCATCTAATGATTTTCCCATTCTGTGCAGTCTGCGTGTAGCCCAGGGCTTACTCTTACAGTGCGATGAGAACAGGCTGATTGGGACCGGAGCTGACGTCACACAACCTCCCTGAAAACACTTGGGAACGCCTGTGCTGTTCCTGACATTCCAATAAAACGGCTAGTTACCATCCACAAACGTCCACTTCCTGTCAATTACCTTACAGTGGCGTAACTACTGCCCCCGCAGCCCTCGCGGTGGCTTGGGGGCGAGGGGCTGCGGGGGCGCCACTGATTTAGCACAGATTGACATGCGGACGAGCGTCCGCATGTCAATCTGCTCCTACTAACCCTCCCTGCCGTGTTGGAGGGACACGGAGGGCACAGCGCGTGCCTCTCCTGTGTCCCCTCCTGCATCATCTCCGGCGGCCGCGGGTCTAATAGAAGAAGTGCCGGTTCGTGAGCCAATCAGAGCTCACGAACGGCACTTCGTTTATTAGACCCGCGGCCGCCGGAGATGATGCAGGAGGGGACACAGGAGAGGCGCGCGCTGTGCCCTCCGTGTCCCTCCAACACAAACCAGCGGGGGAGCAGCGGCGGCGGCGGGGGAGGGGGCATATATGGCACTGGGGGGGAATATCTGGCACTGGGGGCATATGTGGCACTGGGGGGAATATCTGGCACTGGGGGCATATGTGGCACTGGGGGGGGGGGGGAATCTGGCACTGGGAGCATATCTGGCACTGGGGGGGGGAATATCTGGCACTGGGGGCATATGTAGCACTGAGGGGGAATATCTGGCACTGGGGGCATATGTGGCACTGGGGGGGGTATATGTGTACCTGGCACATAGGGGGGGGGGGGCTGTATTGTGCACTGGGGGCATGTGAGTACCTGGCACCGTGGGGTAATATCTGGCACTGGGGACATATGTGGCACTGGGAGCACAGCCCTAGCAACAAGCACTACCCCCTAGCAACGAGCATGACACCCAGTGCATGAAACCCCTGGCAACGAGCATGACACCCAGTGCATGAAACCCCTGGCAACGAGCATGACACCCAGTGCATGATACCCCTGGCAACGAGCATGACACCCTGAGCATGAAACCCCTGGCAACGAGCAGGTAATTTAAAAGTAATTAGAAGCCTTACTGTAGGACTTAATGTGTAATGGGCATTACGGTGTGTGGCATAATGTATCACGGACATTGCGGTGTGTGTCATAATGTGTCACAGGCATTACGGTGTGTGGCATACTGTATCACGGGCATTGTGGTATAATGTCTCAGGGTCATTGCAGTGTGGCATAATGTATAACGGGCATTGCGGTGTGTAGCATAGGGTATAACGGGCATTGCGGTATGTGTCAGGCATTACGGTGTGTTGTACACTATATCACGTGCATTGTGGTATGTGGTATAATGTATCAGGGGCATTGCAGAGCAGTGTGTAGCATAATGTATAACGGGCATTGCGATTCCTGTCATAATGTGTCAGGCATTACGGTGTGTTGTATACTATATCACGGGCATTGTGGTATGTGGTATAATGTATCAGGGGCATTGCAGTGTGTAGCATAATGTATAACGGGCATTGCGATTCCTGTCATAATGTGTCGGGGGCATTACGGTGTGTGGCATAATGTGTCGGGGGCATTATGGTGTGTGCATATTGTGTCATGTGCATTATTGTGTGTGGCATAATGTCTAAGGGCCATTGCAGTATGTGGCATAATGTATACTGGGCATTACTATAAGGAGGAAAAATTACAAATAATGTAAGGGGCATTTATCAGGATTATTTTTCTTTCCAGTGGTGGCTAACGTCTGGGCGTGCAGGTTGGAAAACTGGGGTATAACGTAGTCTTTTCCTGCAATGCCACGCCCCTTTATGTGAAGCCACGCCCATCCCAACGAAGCCACACACCCTATTTTGCGGCGCGCGCACATTTATTCCTCTAATAGTGGCAATTATGGGGGATGGGGGGGGGGGGGGCGCCGAAGAATTTTTTGGCTTGGGGGAGAAAAATTTCTAGTTACGCCACTGTCACCTTACGTACGCCTAGCAATGGAAATTTTCGCACCATTCTGTTTGCCGGCGGGCTTGCGCATTGCAGTGAATGCGTAGTTGTTTGATAATCGCCTGCTGTGTGATTTCACACAACAGTGATCAGGTCTGAATCGGGCTCCATATTCAATCCAGTTCCTGCAACTCACAGGTGATTACATCAGTTTAATAGTCTTTAAATGTACAGTATTTTTGCCCATTGTGAATGATGTGATATTTCTTAAGTTAACGTCAGAATTGTTACCCAGCAATCGCAAATGCTACATTTATTCTGCTTCGCCCATTATGCAGTAGGTCTGTACCTGTGTGTTCAGGATCACACACTTTGTGATAGACTTTGGCTCATAGGCCCTCATTCCGAGTTGTTCGCTCGCAAGCTGCTTTTAGCAGCTTTGCACACGCTAAGCCGCCGCCTACTGGGAGTGAATCTTAGCTTATCAAAATTGCGAACGAAAGATTTGCAAAATTGCGAATAGACACTTCTTAGCAGTTTCTGAGTAGCTCCACACTTACTCGGCAACTGCGATCAGTTCAGTCAGTTTCGTTCCTGGTTTGACGTCACAAACACTCCCAGCGTTCGGCCAGACACTCCTCCGTTTCTCCAGCCACTCCCGCGTTTTTCCCAGAAATGGTAGCGTTTTTTCGCACACACCCATAAAACGACCAGTTTCCGCCCAGAAACACCCACTTCCTGTCAATCACATTACGATCACCAGAACGAAGAAAAAACTAGTGATGTGCACCCGAAATTTTTCGCGTTTTGTGTTTTGGTTTTGGGTTCGGTTCCGCGGCCGTGTTTTGGATTCGGACGCGTTTTGGCAAAACCTCACCGAAAATTTTTTGTCGGATTCGGGTGTGTTTTGGATTCGGGTGTTTTTTTTCAAAAAACCCTAAAAAACAGCTGAAATCATAGAATTTGGGGGTCATTTTGATCCCATAGTATTATTAACCTCAATAACCATAATTTCCACTCATTTCCAGTCTATTCTGAACACCTCACACCTCACAATATTATTTTTAGTCCTAAAATTTGCACCGAGGTCGCTGGATGGCTAAGCTAAGCGACACAAGTGGCCGACACAAACACCTGGCCCATCTAGGAGTGGCACTGCAGTGTCAATCAAGACAGGATGGCCCTTCCAAAAAATTGTCCCCAAACAGCACATGATGCAAAGAAAAAAAGAGGCGCACCAAGGTCGCTGTGTGAATAAGCTAAGCGACACAAGTGGCCGACACAAACACCTGGCCCATCTAGGAGTGGCACTGCAGTGTCAATCAAGACAGGATGGCCCTTCCAAAAAATTGTCCCCAAACAGCACATGATGCAAAGAAAAAAGAGGCTCACCAAGGTGGCTGTGTGACTAAGCTAAGCGACACAAGTGGCCGACACAAACACCTGGCCCATCTAGGAGTGGCACTGCAGTGTCAATCAAGACAGGATGGCCCTTCCAAAAAATTGTCCCCAAACAGCACATGATGCAAAGAAAAAAAGAGGCGCACCAAGGTGGCTGTGTGACTAAGCTAAGCGACACAAGTGGCCGACACAAACACCTGGCCCATCTAGGAGTGGCACTGCAGTGTCAGGCAGGATGGCCCTTCCAAAAAATTGTCCCCAAACAGCACATGATGCAAAGAAAAATGAAAGAAAAAAGAGGTGCAAGATGGAATTGTCCTTGGGCCCTCCCACCCACCCTTATATTGTATAAACAGGACATGCACACTTTAACGAACCCATCATTTCAGTGACAGAGTCTGCCACACGACTGTGACTGAAATGACTGGTTGGTTTGGGCCCCCACCAAAAAAGAAGCAATCAATCTCTCCTTGCACAAACTGGCTCTACAGAGGCAAGATGTCCACCTCATCATCATCCTCCGATTCCTCACCCCTTTCACTGTGTACATCCCCCTCCTCACAGATTATTAATTCGTCCCCACTGGAATCCACCATCTCAGGTCCCCGTGTACTTTCTGGAGGCAATTGCTGCTGGTGAATGTCTCCACGGAGGAATTGATTATAATTCATTTTAATGAACATCATCTTCTCCACATTTTCTGGAAGTAACCTCGTACGCAGATTGCTGACAAGGTGAGCGGCTGCACTAAACACTCTTTCGGAGTACACACTGGAGGGAGGGCAACTTAGGTAGAATAAAGCCAGTTTGTGCAAGGGCCTCCAAATTGCCTCTTTTTCCTGCCAGTATACGTACGGACTGTCTGACGTGCCTACTTGGATGCGGTCACTCATATAATCCTCCACCATTCTTTCAATGGTGAGAGAATCATATGCAGTGACAGTAGACGACATGTCAGTAATCGTTGGCAGGTCCTTCAGTCCGGACCAGATGTCAGCACTCGCTCCAGACTGCCCTGCATCACCGCCAGCGGGTGGGCTCGGAATTCTTAGCCTTTTCCTCGCACCCCCAGTTGCGGGAGAATGTGAAGGAGGAGATGGTGACGGGTCACGTTCCGCTTGACTTGACAATTTTCTCACCAGCAGGTCTTTGAACCTCTGCAGACTTGTGTCTGCCGGAAAGAGAGATACAACGTAGGTTTTAAATCTAGGATCGAGCACGGTGGCCAAAATGTAGTGCTCTGATTTCAACAGATTGACCACCCGTGAATCCTGGTTAAGCGAATTAAGGGCTCCATCCACAAGTCCCACATGCCTAGCGGAATCGCTCTGTTTTAGCTCCTCCTTCAATGTCTCCAGCTTCTTCTGCAAAAGCCTGATGAGGGGAATGACCTGACTCAGGCTGGCAGTGTCTGAACTGACTTCACGTGTGGCAAGTTCAAAGGGTTGCAGAATCTTGCACAACGTTGAAATCATTCTCCACTGCGCTTGAGTCAGGTGCATTCCACCTCCTTTGCCTATATCGTGGCCAGATGTATAGGCTTGAATGGCCTTTTGCTGCTCCTCCATCCTCTGAAGCATATAGAGGGTTGAATTCCACCTCGTTACCACCTCTTGCTTCAGATGATGGCAGGGCAGGTTCAGGAATGTTTGGTGGTGCTCCAGTCTTCTGTACGCGGTGCCTGAATGCCAAAAGTGGCCCGCAATTCTTCGGGCCACCGACAGCATCTCTTGCACGCCCCTGTCGTTTTTTAAATAATTCTGCACCACCAAATTCAAGGTATGTGCAAAACATGGGACGTGATGGAATTTGCCCAGATGTAATGCACGCACAATATTGCTGGCGTTGTCCGATGTCACAAATCCCCAGGAGAGTCCAATTGGGGTAAGCCATTCTGCGATGATCTTCCTCAGTTGCCGTAAGAGGTTTTCAGCTGTGTGCCTATTCTGGAAAGCGGTGATACAAAGCGTAGCCTGCCTAGGAACGAGTTGGCGTTTGCGAGATGCTGCTACTGGTGCCGCCGCTGCTGTTCTTGCTGCGGGAGGCAATACATCTACCCAGTGGGCTGTTACAGTCATATAGTCCTGAGTCTGCCCTGCTCCACTTGTCCACATGTCCGTGGTTAAGTGGACATTGGGTACAACTGCATTATTTAGGACACTGGTGAGTCTTTTTCTGAGGTCTGTGTACATTTTCGGTATCGCCTGCCTAGAGAAATGGAACCTAGATGGTATTTGGTACCGGGGACACAGTACCCCAATCAAGTCTCTAGTTGGCTCTGAATTAACGATGGATACCGGAACCACGTTTCTCACCGCCCAGGCTGCCAAGGCCTCAGTTATCCGCTTTGCAGCAGGATGACTGCTGTGATATTTCATCTTCCTCGCAAAGGACTGTTGGACAGTCAATTGCTTACTGGAAGTAGTACAAGTGGTCTTCCGACTTACCCTCTGGGATGACGATCGACTCCCAGCAGCAACAACAGCAGCGCCAGTAGCAGTAGGCGTTACACTCAAGGATGCATCGGAGGAATCCAAGGCAGGAGAGGACTCGTCAGACTTGACAGTGACATGGCCTGCAGGACTATTGGCTTTCCTGGGTAAGGAGGAAATTGACACTGAGGGAGTTGGTGGTGTGGTTTGCAGGAGCTTGGTTACAAGAGGAAGGGATTTAGTGGTCAGTGGACTGCTTCCGCTGTCACCCAAAGTTTTTGAACTTGTCACTGACTTATGATGAATGCGCTGCAGGTGACGTATAAGGGAGGATGTTCCGAGGTGGTTAACGTCCTTACCCCTACTTGACAAAGGCAACACACGGCTTGACACCTGTTGTCCGCATTTGTGTTGAAATAATTCCACACCGAAGAGCTGATTTTTTTTGTATTTTGACCAGGCATGTCAAGGGCCATATTCCTCCCACGGACAACAGGTGTCTCCCCGGGTGCCTGACTTAAACAAACCACCTCACCATCAGAATCCTCCTTGTCAATTTCCTCCCCAGCGCCAGCAACACCCATATCCTCATCCTGGTGTACTTCAACAGTGACATCTTCAATTTGACTATCAGGAACTGGACTGCGGGTGCTCCTTCCAGCACTTGCAGTGGGCGTGCAAATGGTGGAAGGCGCAAGCTCTTCCCGTCCAGTGTTGGGAAGGTCAGGCATCGCAACCGACACAATTGGACTCTCCTTGGGGATTTGTGATTTTGAAGAACGCACAGTTCTTTGCTGTGCTTTTGCCAGCTTAAGTCTTTTCTTTTTTCTAGCGAGAGGATGAGTGCTTCCATCCTCATTTGAAGCTGAACCACTAGCCATGAACATAGGCCAGGGCCTCAGCCGTTCCTTCCCACTCCGTGTCGTAAATGGCATATTGGCAAGTTTACGCTTCTCCTCAGACGCTTTTAATTTTGATTTTTGGGTCATTTTACTGAACTTTTGTGTTTTGGATTTTACATGCTCTCTACTATGACATTGGGCATCGGCCTTGGCAGACGACGTTGATGGCATTTCATCGTCTCGGCCATGACTAGTGGCAGCAGCTTCAGCACGAGGTGGAAGTGGATCTTGATCTTTCCCTTTAACCTCCACATTTTTGTTCTCCATTTTTTAATGTGTGGAATTATATGCCAGTATCAATAGCAATGGCCTACTACTATATTTACTGCGCAAAACTAAAATGCACCACAGGTATAGAATGTAGATGGATAGTATACTTAATGGATGACGAGTGACGACACAGAGGTAGGTACACAGCAGTGGCCTACCGTACTGCTATATATAGTATACTGGTGGACACTGTCAGCAAACTGCAAAACTGTCTAAAATGCACCACAGGTATACAATGTAGATGGATAGTATACTTAATGGATGACGAGTGATGACACAGAGGTAGGTACACAGCAGTGGCCTACCGTACTGCTATATATAGTATACTGGTGGACACTGTCAGCAAACGGCAAAACTGTCTAAAATGCACCACAGGTATAGAATGTAGATGGATAGTATACTTAATGGATGACGAGTGACGACACAGAGGTAGGTACACAGCAGTGGCCTACCGTACTGCTATATATAGTATACTGGTGGACACTGTCAGAAAACTGCAAAACTGTCTAAAATGCACCACAGGTATACAATGTAGATGGATAGTATACTTAATGGATGACGAGTGATGACACAGAGGTAGGTACACAGCAGTGGCCTACCGTACTGCTATATATAGTATACTGGTGGACACTGTCAGCAAACTGCAAAACTGTCTAAAATGCACCACAGGTATACAATGTAGATGGATAGTATACTTAATGGATGACAAGTGACGACACAGAGGTAGGTACACAGCAGTGGCCTACCATACTGCTATATATAGTATATTGGTGGACACTGTCAGCAAACTGCAAAACTGTCTAAAATGCACCACAGGTATACAATGTAGATGGATAGTATACTTAATGGATGACGAGTGACGACACAGAGGTAGGTACACAGCAGTGGCCTACCGTACTGCTATATATAGTATACTGGTGGACACTGTCAGCAAACTGCAAAACTGTCTAAAATGCACCACAGGTATACAATGTAGATGGATAGTATACTTAATGGATGACAAGTGACGACATAGAGGTAGGTACACAGCAGTGGCCTACCGTACTGCTATATATAGTATACTGGTGGACACTGTCAGCAAACTGCAAAACTGTCTAAAATGCACCACAGGTATACAATGTAGATGGATAGTATACTTAATGGATGACGAGTGACGACACAGAGGTAGGTACACAGCAGTGGCCTACTGTACTGCTATATATAGTATACTGGTGGACACTGTCAGCAAACTGCAAAACTGTCTAAAATGCACCACAGGTATACAATGTAGATGGATAGTATACTTAATGGATGACGAGTGACGACACAGAGGTAGGTACACAGCAGTGGCCTACCGTACTGCTATATATAGTATACTGGTGGACACTGTCAGCAAACTGCAAAACTGTCTAAAATGCACCACAGGTATAGAATGTAGATGGATAGTATACTTAATGGATGACGAGTGACGACACAGAGGTAGGTACACAGCAGTGGCCTACCGTACTGCTATATATAGTATACTGGTGGACACTGTCAGCAAACTGCCTAAAATGCACCACAGGTATACAATGTAGATGGATAGTATACTTAATGGATGACGAGTGACGACACAGAGGTAGGTACACAGCAGTGGCCTACCATACTGCTATATATAGTATACTGGTGGACACTGTCAGCAAACTGCAAAACTGTCTAAAATGCACCACAGGTATACAATGTAGATGGATAGTATACTTAATGGATGACGAGTGACGACACAGAGGTAGGTACACAGCAGTGGCCTACCGTACTGCTATATATAGTATACTGGTGGACACTGTCAGCAAACTGCAAAACTGTCTAAAATGCACCACAGGTATACAATGTAGATGGATAGTATACTTAATGGATGACAAGTGACGACACAGAGGTAGGTACAGCAGTGGCCTACCGTACTGCTATATATAGTATACTGGTGGACACTGTCAGCAAACTGCTAAACTAGTCTAAAATGCACCACAGGTATACAATGCAGATGGATAGTATACTTAATGGATGACGAGTGACGACAGAGAGGTAGGTACAGCAGTGCACTCTGCACTGTACTACTCCTATATAATATTAATTATACTGGTGGTCCCCAGTCCCCACAATAAAGCAGCACACTGTGAGCACAGATATGGAGTGTTTTTCAGGCAGACAACGTATACTGGTGGTCACTGTCAGCAAAACTCTGCACTGTACTCCTGCTATAGCTGCTCCCCAGTCCCCACAATTAAGCAGTGTGAGCACTCAGCACAGATATATCATGCAGCACACTGAGCACAGATATGGTATGGAGCGTTTTTTTCAGGCAGAGAACGGATAAAAACTGGTGGTCACTTATCAGCAAAACTCTGCACTGTACTCCTCCTAACAGCTGCTCCCCAATCCTCCCCACAAATAAGAAATAAAGTAAACCAATCAACTTCTACAATAAACGGAGAGGACGCCAGCCACGTCCTCTCCCTATCATCTCCAATGCACGAGTGAAAATGGCGGCGACGCGCGGCTGCTTATATAGAATCCGAATCTCGCGAGAATCCGACAGCGGGATGATGACGTTCGAGCGCGCTCGGGTTAACCGAGCAAGGCGGGAAGGTTCGAACCTGCCTCGGACCCGTGTGAAAAAGGTGAAGTTCGGGGGGGTTCGGTTTCGGAGAAACCGAACCCGCTCATCACTAGAAAAAACCTTGTAATGCCGTGAGTAAAATACCTAACTGCATAGCAAATTTACTTGGCGCAGTCGCACTGTGGACATTGCGCATGCGCATTAGCGACTAATCGCTCCGTTGTGAGAAAAATATAACGAGCGAACAACTCGGAATGACCCCCATGGGCTCATACAGTAACGATTTTCTTTGTAGTGTAATCAGACTTACAACATAATTCCTGAATCCATAGCTCTATTGTTTTGGAATTATAAGACTTGTCAGTTATGGCAGAAAATTCCATATTTGCTTCATTGTCCACATAACATTCTTTGAATAGACTTCTGGATCATCTAAATGGTTTGTGGCAAATGTGAGACAGACGACAGTGTTATTGTTTAGTTTATTTGTGGAGAGCAGTGGTTTCCCCCTCCGTATCCTCCCATGAACACCGTCATTGTACAGTGTGTCCTTATAGCCAACTCATGAACAGTAAGTAACATTACACAAAGTCCCGCACATCCCAGCCAGCCTCCCAAAGTATTGTACACCTTGAGCTTTCACAGGGGCATTTTAAGAGCTGCGGAGCCTGTGTGCAGCAGGCCCCTACAATGCCCCCCTATAACTTATCCCAGGTTGTGCTACCTTTCTGGTTATATATTTGAAAAAATGGTGCATGCACAGAAGAGAGCAAAATGTTGCACAATAAGTATTTGCTATTTCTGCATGGAGCCATCCTTCTGATTATATCATCAGAAAGAAAGTGTTTGCCAGACAAGTATAGGGATACAGGAGCACTGTATGGGCAGCCACTGTGGCGAATTGGATGATCCTGCATACAAAGTGTGTAGTGCTGGTGCCGCCTGGGCACATGGGCTGGTGCCACTGCCCTGTCACTGTTTTACTGGATGGGATGTTGAATTGTCTCCCAGTGTACCCTATCTGCACATCAGGGCACTACTAGAAAGCAAAGGGGACGATTTAGCAAAGTCCACTGACAACCAGAGGGCTGTTTATGTTTCACCTTAGAAACATAGAATTTGACGGCAGATAAGAACCACTTGGCCCATCTAGGCTGACCCTTTTTATTTTAACCATATTTTTTTTATCTCAAACCTTATTTGATCCTTATTTCTTTGTAAGGATATCCTTATGTCTATCCCATGCATGTTTAAATTGCTCTACTGTATTAGCCTCTACCACCTCTGATGGCAGGCTATTCCACTTGTCCACTCCCCTCTCTGTGAAGCAATTTTTCCTCAAATTTCTCCTGAACATCCCCCCTCCAGTCTCAGTGCATGTACTCGTGTCCTATCGCTTCTCTTCATTTGGAGAATGTTTCCCTCCTGGACCTTGTTAAAACCGTTGATATATTTTAAAGTTTCTATCATGTCCCCCCTTTCCCTTCTCTGCTCCAAACTATACATATTGAGATTTTTTAGTCTTTCTGTGTTTGTGATGTAGGCCATGCACCAATTTAGTTGCCCTTCTTTGTACAGTCTCTAATGTATTAATATCCTTTTGAAGATATGGCCTCCAGAATTGAACACAGTATTCTAGATGGGGTGTAGTATGGCTGAACGGCGGTCTTCTGACTGCCGGTCAGCTTACCGACGCCGGGATCCCGGCAGCATACCGACGCCGGGATCCCGGCGGGGAAGGGCGAATGCAGCATGCCCCTTGCGGGCTCGCTGCGCTCGCTGCGCTCGCCGCGCTCGCCGCGCTGCGGGCTTGGTGGCGACCTACGGTCACCACGGGTTCTGTTCCCACTCTATGGGTGTCGTGGACACCCACAAGTGGAAATAGTCCCTGTTGGTCGGCATGCCGACCATCGGGATAGTGGGGGTCGGGATGCTGGAGGAGGTCATGTGACCGTCGGTCTCCCGACCGTCGGTCACATGAATACCACCCTCTAGATGAGGCCGTACCAATGACCTATACAGTGGCATTATTACTATTTTCTTTCTGCTGCTGATTCCTCTCCTAATGCAGCCAAGCATCTGACTAGCCTTCCTCATTGCTTTGTTACATTGCTTCCCTGCCTTTAAGTCACCTGAAATAGTGACTCCTAGATCCCTTTCCTCCTCAGTAGTTTCCAGTATAGTGCCATTAATACTATATTTAGCCTTTGGATTTTTGAGACCCAAGTGGCTGATTTAGCATTTTTTGGCATTACACTGTAGTTGCCACACTCTTGACCATTCCTCTAGTCTACCTAGATCCTCAATCATTTGTTTATCCCTCCTGGTGTGTCTACCCTGTTGCATACCTTTGTATCATCTGCAAAGAGGCATACTTTCCCTTTAATGACATTTGCTATGTCACCAATAAAGATATTAAAAAGCACTGGTCCAAGTACAGATCCCTGGGGTACTCCACTAGTAACATTTCCCTCCTGTGAATGCACTCCATTTACCACAACTTTCTGTTTTCTATCCTGCAACCAAGATTGTATCCATTCAATAATCCTAGTATCCAATCCCAAACCTTCTACATCAAAGGGTCACTTTTTTCCACGGCTTTTGCCGGCAAATGGTTTTGCAATGTCTTTGTGTGGAAAAACCCATGAAACAAATTTGCAGAGATATTTGAACCAACTATTATTGTTATTTCAGGATAACAGATTCTTATGCTGTAATAATTTATTCTTTAAATGAAGTATTTTGATGAATTAAAATATGTAAATATTTCTTTCATTCTTTTAAATCTAAATTTAACCTATTAGTAAACATGAAGCGAAAAGTTTGTCTTACCGTTGCACTGCACAAGCTGGGACGCCATATGCTCACACCCATAAAGGCGCTCACGTAACCCATACTACTACAGGACAGAATATTATTCATTTTTGTTAAACTGCAATGAGGGGAGATTCACCTCTGCAATAAAATACAATATTTTTTTTATTGTTGCAATCTGGGCTCTATGGATAAATAAAGGTGTATACACACTAGACGACGTGCTCTATGAGTGACGCGGTCTAGTGTTTTTCCGGGCCGGGCGGTCGGTGGCAATGCATACACACTGAGCGATATGACGTCATGCAGCGGCCGGGCCGTGCAGGCAGCTCTTGGACGACAGTCCAGATTGAGCATGCATTCACGGCCGACAGCGAGGGTCATTAATGACCCGTGAGGCCGTGCATCGGTTGTCATCACCGGCATACACACTTGCCGAGAAAGTGAACAATTTCGCTCAGGAAGGGTGAAAATTAACAACTTCATTCATTTTATCGGCAAGTGTGTATGCACCTTTGGTCCCATAGTCTGGTGGTAGGGCGTGGCCTAACCATAGGAGGCGTGGCCCTGCACCTTTAGATAAAAATAGTACTTTAAGCACCTCCTTGGCCACACTGCAGCCCAGCACACAGCAGTGTAAGCTGGGCTGAGTAGAGCCGCAGCCAGTGGAGTAACTATGGAGGGCGCAGGGGATGCAGCTGCTATGGGCCCTGACCACTTGGGGGGGCCCCAAGGTCCAGCATGCAAACCCACTGCACCATTTGTGTTTTTATTTTATTTTTGTTTAGGAGTTTTTACTGTGGTGCACCGCCCGGCGGGGTATGGGAGAGATGTCTCCGGCCTGTGACTGTCTCTCTCTGTAGAACACAGCCGCAACCCGCACCCACACCCGGAGCCTGCTTGTAGAAAGACTTGCGATATGATGACGCAGCTGCTGTTGCCAGGTAAGGGCGGGATGACTTGGGCTCCTGCTGGGCCCCTCCCTCAGTACCCCCCCCCCCCCCCTCTCGACACAACTGTCTGGTGGTTTCTATAACCATTTCTGCCCTCATGTGCGCATAGCTCTTTGTGAACGCTTCATAATCTAGTTTTTGTTTGTAACATAACTTATGTCCGCAGCAGAGTGGACTGGTGGTAACAATAAGACTTGTGTTTTCTTAAGTGAACAACTTGAACTCAGGGGCATTTTAATGGATATGAAATGAGAAAAAACTCTTGCTAGTTGCCCAGGTTGTGTGAGAGATAGCCAGAGCTGCCCAGTAATCCCAGCATTACGTGAATTAGTGAATGCATGGATGATGTCATCAAACACATGCATGCGTAGGACTCCACACATTGGCACATATGTAAAAGAAAAAAGCAACACAGATAAAGATCAGCACACATGTAAAATAGAACAGAAAAAGAACAGTGTTATACTGGAAGTTATTGTCTGGGGGGTAACCGGTTGACAGTAAATAGATCGACCCCATAGGTCGACCTGTTCAAATGATCTACATGATCAAAATCTATTCCTGCAGCATTTACTCTACCTACAGTTACTGACAACATTATATATATTTCATTAGTTTATGAAATGATGAAATCACCTATTAATATATATATATATATATATATATATATATAAATATATATATATATATATATATATATATATATACTACTGTATATTTATAATTATGTGCAACTCGAGTGGTGGCAGAGACAGTGTTAACATGTAACTAGATTTGTGGAGAAAGCTGCAGGGACTAAAGGAAAAAAAATCAGAATATTCTTATTGGCTGTGCGTCAAATAGTGGCTGCATAAGTGAAGTAAGTGACAATGCTGGCTCCGCTCTGGCTTACAGATGCCAGTACTTAGTACATGTCTGTTTAAGCTTCTGCCCTCTTCGTACAGTGATATACATAGAGCTGTGGATTGTGCGCAGAGGCAGATGTGAGCTGAGCCACTTGTTACACGTTTTCAGATGACCACAAACCAAAACAGCTTGTTTCAGCATTATATACGTAAGACTAGATTTAAAACATGTCGGAAAAATCCTCCCCTTTCAAGCTCTCTTGCTATAATCTAGACATGGAATAACAGAAGGAATAAGTGATCCTATGGTTAGCTGTAGAAAATAAAAAAGCTACAATTACCAGGCTGACGGGTGTAGAAATGCATTATTAGTTGTAAGCTGGTGATACGTGTGGTGCCGTTAATGACCAGTAATATGCTGACGTGCTAACAGCAATAGAGAAAACTACTTATAGTAACAGTCACCAACAACAATATGCTGACAGTATGCATGTACCGTGTGCCTTGATTTGTATAAGATCACATACTGTAGATTTCTACTGAAGTGTTTGGTGAGGTAGGTTATTCTTGCTGAGGGTAAAGATGTTTGTTACAAAGTAGGTAGGTAGTACCTGCACCTTTGCATCTACTACCTACCTACTGTGATGCAGTGCAAAAATTGTTGGAAATATGTGTGTACAGGCTTGAGGATGTAGCAGAGTTTCTGTATACACCAGCGGATGCCTTACAAATATGAACGGTCCAATTACTTAAACAGTGGAGTGGTTTTATTGAAGCTAGAGCAGGTACAGCCGTACTCACTGTTATATACACTGGTAGCTGGAACAGAGCAGGGTGTTATACAGCTCACCAGCGGGTGAGTGTATTTAGGTACTGGGTAATGGTACAGGATGCTAGAACAGGGGTTATATCACAGGTACACACACAGGTCTCACTGGACCTAAGTGGGAGACTAGTGTCTTCCACTGTGGTACTCTCACACAGTCCCAAGATGGCTCTGTACATGCTCAGTAATAGCTTCAGTAGCTATCTTGGTACAGGGAATAAAGCTTCCCTGAAGGAGTGGCAACATGGAGTCTGCACAGAAGCACACTCCACTTTCAACAAAAATAACTTTTCAGTTTGAGTAGCGAGATAATTAAAATTAAGTTATACAGTGGGGTGGGGGTATGGTCTCACAGGATAATGTGTCTGGGTAAATGATTTCCACCAAGAATATTATAGTACCATCAGTAATTGAGAAATTTCCTGTACTTCAGAGTGCCACAAACTGAAAAGTTAGATTCAAGATCCAAGATCGGACTTACTAGGAAGCAAGTTGAGACCCTTGTCGTCAGGGGCGCTTTAAGAGAGGAGGAGGCCCGTGTGCTGCCTCTACCATTCGGGCCCCTCCTCTCTGCCGGCAGTGCTGGAGAGTCTGAGCACAAGATGGCTTAGACTCTACTGTGTATGCGCAGAACACTGTAACACTGTGAAAATGGCTGCTGCGCCATTTTCCCAGTGATTCCAGAGCGCTGCTGACGTTGGCACAGGATTCCGGAGGGGTAAGTATTTAAAAAATGGGTGCATCGTGTGAGGTGGGGGCCTCCTCTGGACTCAGGGGCCTGTGTGCATCGCACACACTGCACCCATTATAAATACTCCAGTGCTTGTCGTGTTCAGGCCTAATACAAACTGTCAAGCTGGACACTTTTTTACAGACAGCCCTAAGCTGCAAGTTACAATACAAGGCAGCCACAAACCAGTTGCTGTATCAGAAGAGCTCACCAGCAGAACAACAAATTAGGTTTCCCGGGTGACAACACCAAAGGCAGGTACCATAGTGTGATGAACGCCATCTTGGCTGTATACATTGACATGGTCATTAGAAATAAAACAGCTGACATAACTAAAATTAGGACACATATAACGCACAAGAGCAATTTATCAATCTATATATTAATCCTGCAGGAAATCGGTTACTCAAAATTATGTCATTAAAATTTTGCAGAGGAAACTCTCATCAGCATTTGTGAAGCCTACTTCTTGTATCATACCCTCCAACTGTACCTTTTTAGCAGGTACAGAACCTTTCTTCCATTGAAAGTATAGGAAAAGGGGCGTGACCACACTGCCTTTACCCGTGACCACGCCCCCTTTCCTAATTTGTACCGATTTTTATGTGTAAAATGTTGGAGGGTATGTTGTATTACTAGCAAAACTATTAAATACTGAATATCTATATTATTGGCTTAGTGAAGGCTGCAATGACACCTATAATACACAGACTCTTTGGTGGGAATTCAATTGTTTATGCATGTCCAAACATGCCCAATCTCCAGTCTAAAATGACCGGAGATCAGGGGCGCTATTTCATTGTTTGTTTTTTATTGCGCTGCTCACACCTAGAAGTGCCGCGTTAAATGACTAAAGTTCTGGGTGCAACGATGGCACGCTTGGGTGCCCAAACAGGTCACTTTTGCACATTTCTACTCGCCAGCACAGGGGGCAAGAAGAAATGTCGGCGCCAGTGGCTGTTCGCGCCCAAACAGTGCAACAATTTAATTGCTCCATCGAGGTGCCATTTAACGGCAGCCGGCGTGAAAAACATTTGAATGGCCCCCTTTAATTGTACAGTCATGTAATTAGAATATGTAACTCATATTCTGTGTAGATTCGCTCCTGAAGTACACGTTATCCCTCCAACAAATGCAGACTAGAGCAATTCTACCAATAACATGGCCAAACCATGCAACCCTGATATAAAAATGAGTTTTGACTACAGGGGGGTACACACGGAGAGATCCGCGTTTAAGTGAGCGACCCGCTAGATTGGCACCAGCGATAGCGTTGCGCGGGGCTGCGCATCGCTATTGCTGTAGGGGGTACACAGTGAGCGATAATGCTTAAATTCTAAGCAATCTAGTCAGATTGCTTAGAATATCGCTCCGTGAGTACCCCCCTTAAGCAATCTGACTAGATTGCTTAGATTTTAAGCACGGATCTGCCGTGTGTATGCCCCCCAGTGATAGCGGCCCTATCGCTGGTGCTAGATTGAGCCTAGCGGGTCGCCCACTTCACCGTTGTGTGAAGTGAGCAGCCCAACGTCCCCCCCCCCCCCCCCTTGCTCAGCACATCGCGCTGTGCTGAGCAGGGGGAGAGATGTGTGCTGAGCAGTCTGTGTTAAGATTGCTCAGCACACACATCTCTCCCGTCAGTACCCCCTTACTACATACACTAACTTCCCCTCCCCCAACTCTGTGGAGATTAGCAAATTATTTACTATCATCAACTGAGGCCAAAAAAAGTCTTACAGGAAACACTACTAATATTTAAACAAGCAAACTGGCCACAAGACACATAAACCTCATATAGTCTGAGGATTGTCCGTAAACTTAAACCATAACATCTTAACACTTAACTATAATAAATAAAGACACGGAGGCTTGAATTTGGCAGAAAATGTTAGCTATTTATTTAAATGAACCATTAACTAATGAATAATTAAACTAAAGTATGGTGGCCAGAAAGAACGGCTAAAACAACCCTATCCCATGAACAAAAAACCTATCTTATAAAAAACTGACGTAAACCTTCCAACAAACAATAGGTATCCGCTCAACCTCCATTTTGACTACCCACCCGTGAAGGTGATGAGGCTGCCCCCGTGAAGGTGGTCCAGCAGATGTAATACCAGTCAACGAAGGAGAGTGCACCTAAAAACCAACCAACAAACGACCTCCAATCAACTCCTTTAATACAACAAAAGTTAACTTGCCGCTCTTTCCCGCCACAACAAAACAAGTAGAAGAACCGAAACTTGATCCGCTGGTGCCACACCACAGCACCGCCAAGAGCCACCACAAACTTAGCAACTGCGGAATTGACCTTCCGCCGAGAGGCATCAATCGCCCTACAGTCCGCAACTCCACGCCAACACAACCGCGGCACTATACAGGGGTCACACAGAATAACTCGGCTGGAGGTGAAACGTAAAAACCTGTTGAGTAACTTGTAATTAGATGTCAATTAGCCGAATTGAATGAATCAAGCCAAATCAGTTCATCAGTTCAGGCAAAAAATCGCAAAGCACTTCAGACCCCCACTGCCAGCAGTGACGAGTAGCTAGCCATCCGAGTAGGGAGGACAGGGGAGACAAACAATACAAACGAACAAACTGAACCGAAACGTAGAAACAGTAAACGAACAAAATGTTAGTAGAACAAACAACTCGCTTATGCAACAACGGGCCGAATGTAACGCTTATAAGCCGCCGACTTCCAGCGGCCCAAAGCCTTAATTTCGTCCACTGCGCGCCCTGTAGCTGCTGCGGAAGTGGCGGCCCCAATTCTATATGAATGCGAACCAAAATCCCGAGGGGAGAGGCCCAAACTGGA
Organism: Pseudophryne corroboree; assembly: GCF_028390025.1. Classification (NCBI taxonomy): domain Eukaryota; kingdom Metazoa; phylum Chordata; class Amphibia; order Anura; family Myobatrachidae; genus Pseudophryne; species Pseudophryne corroboree. Next base: position 192,231,935 of record NC_086449.1, on the reverse strand, counting down.
CAGGCAGCGCCGCATCATCCAAGTAAATTGGTATTTCGTCAATGGCAACCCATCATAGTGCAGAAGCCAAGACCCTTCTAACAAGGGCCTGACCTCCGCATACCGATTAGCCAATGCCACCGGACAACAGGCCCCATTACCTGAAGGTGCCAAAGTGATCCAATGACCTCTACCCATCTGATCAGTTTTGGAGCGGCGCAGCCTGCACAGCACAGACCCCACACCCACGACAACATCCGCGCGCCGCATAATGGCATCCGACTTTTTAGAAGCTGCAACCAACTCAGAGACCCTAAACGCTCCATGGAAAGCCATGGAAAAAGCCAACTGAAATAAAAGCGTTTAAAAATGGGAGTCCGCCACCGCCCCCATGAGGGAAGAAAGCAGGGACGCATCGATAGGGCGCCGACTATCAGGAGGCACTGGCGCAGAGCGCGCCCAACCTTTAAGCACCTTCGTCAGCAGGAAACTCTTCGTAAAATCCGGAACACCCTTCAACTTTGAATAAAAGGATATTCCAGCGAGGTATCGAGACACCACGGCTCTCGATCCACCCGTCACGAAGAGTTGCCAAACGAAGTCCAGAAACAATCCCTGACCCCTCTTACCTCTAGGCCCTTGGTCACGGGAAAAGTCTTCCCATTCCTTCCAGGCCTGACGATATCCCGTGAGAGTGGATGGAGCCAAAGATAGCTCGGCTAGCCCTTCCAATCCACCATGATGACCTGCCAAACATAAGAAGGGCAGGGCAAACCTGCTGAATCAGCCACCGGGGCCAATAAACGGAACCTATCCCACTGCTCCCTGGACAATGCATCTGCGATCCCATTATCAACCCCGGGGACGTGCTGAACCCGAAACAGAATATTACATCGCATACAAGTCAGCACGAGTCGCGATAACACCCGGAGGACCCGCAGGGCCTTAGCCCTTTGGTTGTTAACCACGTGCACAACCCCTAAATTATCGCAACGAAAAAGAATACTGCGATCGCGAAGGCGCTCCCCCCAAACCTCCAAGGCCACCATGATGGGAAAGAGCTCCAGCAACAACAGGTCGCTGGTCAGCCCCTCCCGCGACCAAGACTCGGGCCACGAAGCCGCGCACCAAGCCCCGTCGAGATAACAACCGAACCCCGACGAGCCCGCCGCGTCCGTGAACAACTGCAGGTCGAAATTGTCAACGAGCGGGGCCATCCAGATCAGCACACCATTGAAGTCCGCCAGAAACGAAACCCACACAGCGAGGTCTCTCCTAATCTCAGCCGAGAAATAGACAAAATGGTGCGGCCTGGACACCCCAGCCGTGGACCGTTCCAACTTCCAACAAAAAACCATGCCCATGGGAATCACCCGACAGGCAAAGTTCAACAGCCCGAGGAGGGATTGAGCCTCCCGCAACGTCACCTTACGCCGCTCCAAGCACCGCGCTATGGACTCCTGAGGCCTCGCAACCTTGTCCCGAGGCAGCCGGCAAGCCCCTGCGACAGTATCGATCTCGATACCCAAAAAGGACAAACAGGAGAGAGGCCCCTCCGTCTTGTCCTCGGCCACAGGAACGCCAAAATGCCCCAACAAGGCACGCAGCGAAAACAACAGGAAACCACAGTGAAGAGAATGCGCAGGCCCCATACACAAAAAGTCGTCAAGGTAATGCGCAATCCCGCTACCTCCGCAAGAAAACTCCACACACCAATGTAAAAAGGTGCTGAACTTTTCGAAAAAGGCACAAGAAAAGGAACACCCCATAGGCAGACACTTGTCTACAAAGTATTCCTCCCCGACGCGGAAACCTATGAATCGAAACGACTCCGGGTGCAAAGGGAGCAAGCGAAAGGCCATGAGGGCCCCAGGGCCGCAGTTCCGTACCATGCCCAGGGCATCCTCGAAAGACTGATAAACCACCGAACAACACTCCGGTGGAATCGCATCGTTAACCGAGGACCCCGATGGATAAGACAAATGCTGAATAAGCCGGAACTTACCCGGGGCCTTTTTGGCCACGACCCCCACCGGGGAAATAATCAAATCCTCGACAGGCGGCAGTGCAAAGGGGCCCGCCATTCTCCCCAGGCGAACCTCCTGCTCGACCTTTTCCCGAAGCACGTCGGGGAAATGCCGAGCAGACTGCAGGTTCCTGGCGGCCCGAACTAAAACTTCCCCCTCCACCGGCAAACGAAAACCCGACGCAAAACCATCATGCAGAAATTTAGCGTCGACTGTTTGGGTACCACCCCAACCATTTGAGCATGGCCCCCAAACGAACCGGGGACGGCGCCCTAACTAGCGACAACCCCCCCAGTTGGTTTTCCGGCCGCGCCCCCGGCTGCCTTAGCTCCCGGCCGCTCCGCGCGAAAGCAATTGGAAGCCGGGTGTGATCCATTACATTGCAAGCAAAGGTGTCGAAAATGACACCGTTGACCAAGGGGGCACGCGGAAATGTTGAACGCGAAGCACTTCCCCTTCGCCGGCGTCTGCTGCGCAGAACTGGACGCGCTCCAAGGGCGGTGCGGCGCAGCTTCAAAGGCGGGCTGGGACTGATGTGCCACCGCGGTCTGCGCCACGGACCCCCCTTTTGCCACCACTTTCATATCCTGCGCCCGTGTGACCCGAAGCCATACCTCCACATCTTTGCACCCGAAGTCAATGATGTGCAGGCAATCGTGCTTCTGACGGAACTGCTTATCATAATGCAGCCACGTATCGTCCTTAGACTGACGCTGCATGTCATGCACGAGGTGAATGTACCTGATGACGTTGATGTGCTCATCAGGGCGATCCTCCAAGTAGCATGCCGCGAACACGCAGAAACCCGCCAACCAATTGTCGTACGAGCGAAAGGCCTCCGCCCCAATATCGCCCTTCGCAAGCGCTTCCTTACCTTCCCTCTTGGTGTCCTCCGTCAATGTGAAAAGGTCGACGTATTCCCCCGCCTAATCTTCTTCTTGCAACTCTCACGCAACCCCCGTAACACCGCCGTGTAATCGCAGCGAACTACATCCGGCAAATTACGCCGCCTCCTTTCCCTACGGGAACTGCTACCGCTCTTCCTAGACCGCTTATCCCGGTGCCGCACCTCACGCCGCGCGTACTAGCAAGCCCTCTTTTTAGCCTTCGTGGAGCTACTAGCTGCCGACTGCAACGAGGAAGAAGAGGAAGAAGACCTACTGGACCTACTACCGGAAGAGGAAGAAGAAGACCCACGAGACACAGTAACTGTATCGGTGTCCCACTCACCGGTTGGCCCACTTCCTGAAGGCGAAACGTTCGCCATGACCGGCTCCTCTTCCCGATCGTCACCCGCATCCGAATCTGAAAAAGAAGGGAAAGCCGCCACGGGTGCCGAAGCCCCCCCCGGCGGGGATGAAAGCAGACGCCCCTGTGGGCGACAGGGCAGCGCCACCAAGCAACGCAGCGGTGGAGCCCATAGCGCGACACGCCTGGAGAAACTGCGCCATGGCGGGGCCAGAAGCACCAGGGAGAACGGCCGCGTCGTCAGAAGCGGGAGCCACGAAAACACCACTCGGAGACAAAGCCGACAAAAACGGCGCAAATGCCGCCATCATCGCCGACATTGCTGCCGCAACGGCAGAGGGATCCGGAGCCGCAGCCGCAGCCCCAACGGTCCCCCCGCTCCCTGGGTCCGCAGCAGGGACAGCCCTCTCGTCGCTGCCGCGCCGTCCCGTCGGCCCCGACTGGGACCGGCGCCAGATGGCCTCCGCAGACCCGCAATCTCCTGTGATGCGCCAGCCGCCCCCTCACTGCCTCGGCCCCCACTGGCCTCGCCCACCTGGGGAACCGGATGGCCACCGTTCCCAGATCGCACCTCCCCTCCCTGGCCCCGCACTGTGATGACAGAAGAATCCGGGGAGCCCCGCCCGCTGGAGCGGGGAGAGCTCCCAGGAAGCACGAAACAGGAGCTGCCAGGAAGGGGCGGCCAGTGGATGAGCCACTGGCCGCAACCCTAAACAAAACCCCCTAATCTGGGGACCCAGGAGCGACTCTCAGCGGTGGGGGGCGCGGGGACCGCGAGCGCGCGCGTCCCCGAGCCGCCGCAGCCGGAGAGGGATTCTCGCCAGCGGGCACCCCCGCTGGCTCCCCCCTCCGACCGCCCGATCTCGTCCTCCGCCACCCAGCGCCCCGTCCCTCACCAGCCGCCGCTGCGCCGGGAGAATTCCCCGGCGCCCGCGTCACTGCCAGCGCGGGAGCGGACGCACGCGCCGCCGCACGTGCCCGCGGACGGGCACCCGCAGTAGCACCAGGAGACCGAGATGGAGAGGGGGCAGCAGCAGCATAACGTGCAGGGGCACCAGCAGAGCGGAGGGGACGGGACATGGCGGCCAGCACGAAATAACCAGGAGGTAATGGGCAACAGAAAGGGGGACACAAGGTGGGCACAATATAAAATGCACCCAGGCCAGGCAAGTGAGTAAAAGCAATAAGGGGCAAGCAGCACAAACACAGGAGAAAGGGGGGTGAAGAGCACTCACCCCTACCATGATTACAGCAGAAGAGGCTGACCCAGCCCCTTTACCAGGCTTAAAAACCCTTTCCACCTACCCCCAACGTTCACTCCTATTGGCTAACAATAAACTCCCATAATGCCTTACCGTCCTGCCCCCCAGACTAGCTGAGGTTTAACCCACTCCTCTCCTATTCTGTCAATTCGTTCTCCTTAGCATTTACATAGTGGTGACAACATTAAGAAAAAGAACTGAGAAAAAAGCAACATTAAGAAAAAGAACTGCACAAGAACAGTTTCTGAAAAGAAATGATAGAACTTGAAGAGGAACATAAAGGACGTCCCACAAACAGTTACAGTTCCACAAACTCTCAGGGGAAGATTTTTTGAAGCTTCTAAAAGTGAAAAGTGGAGGTGTTGCCTATAGCAACCAATCCAATTTTTGCTATCACCTCTCTGTTGCATTCTCGAAAATGACAGAATCTGATTGGCTGCTATGGGCAACATCTCACCTTGTCTGTTTTAGAAGCTTTAGTAAATCTACTCCTTAGAGCATGGGTCTTCAACCTGTGGCCCTCCAGCTGCTGTGGAACTACACATCCCAGCATGCCCTGCCTCAGTTTTAGCATACCTTAATAGCAAAACTGTGTCAGGGCATGCTGGGATGTGTAGTTTCACAACAGCTGGAGGGACACAGGTTGAAGACCCATGCCTTAGAGGCTAAGAAAATACTCCACACTTGTCTCCGAAACAAACTTCAATATTTATTGCTCACCTAAGAAAGTTTTACGCACTTGGCAGCCGAGCAAGCAGATTGCTATGTCATAAAGAACGTACATACAGTCGGAGGAAATGTATTAAACACTGGAGAGAGATGGGGGCATATTTATCATGTTAGTTAGTGGGTGACGGACGGCACCCAATAATTTACATTCTGACTTGCCATGAGCGCCGGAGCAATTCTTCATTGCTCCGGCACGGAGACAGCTGATGCGAAAATCAGCTGTCTCCATGAATCTTTTCACCGTTACTTTCGTAGCAGTAAAAAAATCCGTCACTGCTAGCACTATTGCGCCTGCGTGAACCAGGGTTCACACAGGCGCATAAGACCCCGGCGTCCGGCGAAAGAAGGACAGTGACGGAGGGATCCCAGAGGGTCTCTGATTGCAAGCTGGACCGGCTTCCCATAGGTAAGAAGCTGGGGTGAGGGAGCATTTGCCATCTGTAAATGGCAGATGGTCCTGCAGTCAAGCTCCAAAAATATTGTATTCAGAGTTTGATGAATGAGGTCCCCATACTAGTGTATGATGCCGGGCCAGCACAGGAGAGACAGGTAAGCAGGAGATATCTGTGATATCTTCTGCGTTACCTTCAGGATGAATGGCCGCAAAACGTAATTTTCACAAAAGTAGGTGAATTTTTTTTAACTGCGCATGCGTAAGAACCGCAATGCGCATGTGCATCGACAACAACAACAGGCATCGCCGGTAAGCGACAGGCTGGTGCGAAAATTCTAATCTCACAGCCATTTGCATGCTGATTGACAGGAGGAGGGCCTTTGGGGACGGTAACTGACCATTTTATGTATAACTGGCAATCCAAAGCAATTAAGTTACCCAGGATACAAATTCTCAAACAAAAAGGCGCTGGGGGGCATACACAGGAGAGATCCGTGCTTAACTTCTAAGCAATCTAGTCAGACTGCTTAGATTTTAAGCACGGATCTCTCCGTGTGTACCCCCCTTTAACAATCTCACAGACTTTTTGTATTGTTCCCCAATGAATATCAGAAACTTCAGTAGCAGTGCAGACTCCAGTGGAAGGAGTTCTACAGAGCGTGGGAGTCAATCTAACAAAAACTGCTATCACATGTCTAAATGTATACATCACTCAGAAAGGCTTTTCAAGTAAATTCACAGATCGTATTTGACTCCATATAGATTACGGCAGATCTGGCCAAGTACATCTAAATACTGTTGGCGTGATTACAGAGAAGTGGGAGGTCTGATGCATGATTAAAACCATTGTGGATATAAGTATGTATTCCACCAAGTGACAGGGCCACCCTTACATCCCTCAGCAGTAACAGCAATTCTGTACTATCTTCCCCTAACTTTCTGGCGCACAAGTAATGTCTCAGGTCATATTCTCAATTTCTCATAACTACTAGAGAAGCACTAGCATAGAACTGGAGGGACCCTAATCCTCCACACTTCCACAAGACTATGGCGGTCATTTCGAATTGATCGCTAGCTGCCGTTGTTCGTAGCGCAGAAATCAGGCTAAAAATCTGCATTTCTGCGCATGCATATGGACCGCAATGCGCACGCGCGACGTACGGGTACAAAGTCCTTTGTGGTTTTGCACAGGTTCTAGCGAAGTTTTCATCCGCACTGGCAGCGGCAAGATGATTGACAGAAAGAGGACGTTTCTGGGTGTCAACTGATCGTTTTCAGGGAGTGCTTAGAAAAACGCAGGCGTGCCAGGGAAAACGCAGGCATGGCTGGCCGAACGCTGGGCGGGCGTGTGAAGTCAAAAGCCAACCCACCAACGTTAGAATCAACGCACACGAAGAGTAACTACAGGGCTGGTCTTGTTTTGCACAAAATGATTTTGCAGGCGCTCTGCTGCACAGGCGTTCGCACTTCTGCAAAGCGAAAATACACTCCCCGGTGAGCGGCGACAATGCATTTGCACGGCTGCTAAAAACTGCTAGCGAGCGATCAACTCGGAATGACCCCCACACCCAATAACAGCTGAGATAAAACCATTCTATTAATGAAGAATGCACAAAATTCAGTCAATGAAGAATGCAGTCACCAGATCTTCTAGACCTAGACCCTTGTGTGTTGTGACATTACATAATCCAGTAAATTAAATGGTTTTCTACAATGAGATATAAGAAATTACGCTATGCAAAGATCCATGTATCTGCGCTCTTCTGCTCCCCCACATCGTCTGCTTTTCCAGGTGTCGGAATTGTCAATAAAATAAATGGAAAAGAAAATGGGAAGGAGGGCACTTTGCTTTTGTGATAGGCCATTTACACTACATAGAGGGATTTGAATGTTGAACCAGCTCAGGGCTATGAGTCTTTGGATCTCATACTATACTTTTAATGTCACCTGTATTGTGCATTAATTGTGCTTCTACCTAGATCAAATGGTAGGTGTGCACCTTAATGTTGCCTTGGATGTCCATCTAGGTGCATGGAACATAGGTGGTCATTCCGAGTTGTTCGCTCGCTGTCGATTTTCGCAGTGCAGCGATTAAGTAAAAAAACGGCAAAAATGTGCATGCGCATGGTACGCAGCGCGCATGCGCTAAGTACTTTCACACAAAACTTTGTAGATTTACACAAGGTCTAGCGACGTTTTTTCATCGCTCGAGTGATCGTAGTGTGATTGACAGGAAGTGGGTGTTTCTGGGCGGAAACTGGCCGTTTTCAGGGAGTGTGCTAAAAAACGCAGGCGTGCCAGGTAAAAACGCAGGAGTGGCTGGAGAAACGGGGGAGTGGCTGGCCGAACGCAGGGCGTGTTTGTGACGTCAAACCAGGAACTAAACGGACTGAGGTGATCGCAGTCTAGGAGTAGGTCTGGAGCTACTCAGAAACTGCAGAAAATTATTTATTAGCAGTTCTGCTAATCTTTCGTCCGCTATTCTGCTAAGCTAAGATACACTCCCAGAGGGCGGCGGCCTAGCGTGTGCAATGCTGCTAAAAGCAGCTAGCGAGCGAACAACTCGGAATGAGGGCCATAAGCAAGATGCTTTGTCAGTGCACATCGGTCCTGCTTCAGTTGCAATCAAGTGGTAAGTTTACTAAGATGGGAGTTCTATTTAAGATGGGATGTTGCCCATAGCAACCAATCAGATTCTACTACTCATTTATCTAGCACCTTCTACAAGATAATACCTGAAATCTGATTGGTTGCTATCGGCAACATCTCATCTTTAATAGAACTCCCAATTTAGTTAATTTACCCCCAAGTGTGTTTTGTTAATGGATCTCGTGATTTTCGAACTATTCATGTGACCAAGCCAAGCATATTCCAGTCTAAGCAACTGTGGGCAAATGGGAGTCATATGCATCTTAGCTGCAACGCGATACAGTCATTAGGTCGACAACACTTAGGTCGGCAGTCATTAGGTCGACATGCATTAGGTCGACATGGTCACTAGGTCGAGATGGAAAACGGTCGACATGAGTTTACAATCCACGTGGACTACGACTGGGAATAGTAACCTGTGCTGAGCGCAGCGATAGCGGAGCTAGGGACCTTGCCCAAAGCATGCGAGGGGACACGGTGCACTAACTGGGGTTCCCCGTCACTTTACGAAGAGAACGACACCCAAAAAAGTTTAAAAAAAAACCTCATGTCGACCTTTTTCATGTCGACCTAGTGACAATGTCGACCTAATGCATGTCGACCAACAGTGGTCGACCTAATGACTGTTGACCTTAGTGTGGTCGACCTAATGACCCATACCCACTGCAACTCCACTTGTGGCTGAGTGAGTGTAACTAGGCAGCAACTGAGCATTAGCTAAGTTCTCCCAGGGTGTGGGTGTGCGAGTGGTGCTGTCCTTGAGGCTATTAGGGTGCCTGGAACTGCACCCAGCAAGCCATTATCATATCGGCACCATGCCGACTGTGCAGCCGCTTGCAGTGGCGTACCCAGGGGGGGGGTCCGAGTACCCAGAAACCCCCCTCCACTAAAAAAAAAAAAAAAAAAAAAAATTTTTTTTTTTTTTTTAGCTGCATGAGTATTATTAATGACTGTCTAGCGTCCACTGAAGCCTGCTGTCTTCAGTGGTGGCACTTGCAAGTGCAATAAAAGTTTACTTTATTTTAATTATAGTACATATATATCCATGTGCCTACATATATACACATGTATATACATACATACATACATATAAACACACACACATATGATATATATATACATGTGTATATATATGTGTACTGTATGTGTGTGTATATATATATATATGTATGCATGTTTAATATGATATGTATATGTGTATATGGGTTCATCTCCCGGCGGCCGGCCTCCCGGCGACCAGCATACCGGCGCCGGGAGGCCGGCCGCCGGCTTACCAACAGTGTGGCAAGCGCAAATGAGCCCCTTGCGGGCTCGCTGCGCTCGCCACGCTACGCGCGCCACACTATTCTATTCTCCCTCCAGGGGGGTCGTGGACCCCCACGAGGGAGAATAAGTGTCGGTATGCCGGCGGTCAGGCTCCCGGCGCCGGTATGCTGGTCACCGGGAGCCCGACCGCCGGCATACTGAAGACCACCCGTGTATATGTATGTGTGTGTGTATGTATATATATATATATGTGTGTGTAGATATATATATATATGTGTAGATATGTGTAGATATATATATATATATATATGTGTAGATATGTGTAGATATATATATATATATATATATATACACACACACACACACACACACACACTAGTTTTACGGACCCAGCATATACTGGGTCACCTCAGTCCCCACCCCTCGTGATTGGCTCCGCCCAGTTCTGGAAACCCCCCCATGCAAATCCTGCGTTTGCCACTGGCTTGAAGAATCCTCAGGACGCTGCAGGCAGTGCTGTACTTCCCAGTGCCAGTGGTCCGGCCCCCTCTGCGTGACGTCATCTTGTCATGCACTTAGGGACAGAGCCAGCACAGAGCGCTCCGGAACCCTGTGTCTCTGCTGCTGTGGACTGTGCAACTTGTGCTTACGCAGAGATCTGATCCATTTCAGACTAATCTCTTGCAGCAGGTTTAGAGCATGGGCAAACGCATGTTGGTAGCGATGACAGCTACTTTCACAAGTGAATGATCAGGAGTAGCGTGGCGACATACAGTAGTTGCAGCCAACTCTCAATATGGGTGAACATCCGCATTTATTTCCAAGCACACTATGCAGCCCAATCTGCATCCAGCCTGCGTGCCACTCTGAATGAAGCCCATTTGAAAATTAGATCTACTGTACAGCCGCCGAAGGAGCAGTGGTTTCTTTTCATGTCTGTGTGATGCATCATTGCGCACAAGTTCGGAAAGCATGCATTATCTGGCTGCTGAGAGGAATATTTAGTTACTTACAGAATAATGTCCTGAGAAAACCTCCAGACGGAAAGTGCACAGCCCACAGGAATGTCGTAAAAAAAAAAAAAAAATCTGTACGGGAGCTGTTCTCAAATTAACCCATATGAGGGCTCAGGATGGAATTTCAGGCTGCTCTGCAATTTCTATGATTAGTATGTGTAGCTGTATCATAGCAGGGCCATAACATGGAGATACTTTATTACAGCTATGATGATGGGCAATGCAGCTCTCAATATATATTTCCCTACGACCTACGTGACACCAACTCTGACATTACAATGGTAACACTAGCCGTATAGTAATACACGCCTTCATGTCCTGCAGTATATCGGGATGCTGTCATGTGACTGGCACTCAGGATCCCGGTGGTCACCATGCCGACTCCAGAATCCCGATTGCTAAAAATGCCGCCTGACGGAATTCCGACCCACAGGGTCTATGTCCCCGACACCCATAGAGTGGGAATAGAACCTGTGGCGAGCAAGGGGCTCTGTTACGTTCGCCGCCCCCCCCCCCCCCCCCCCCCCCTTGCCCCCACAGCATTCTGCTGCCGGGATCCCAGGGTCTGTATGCTGACCGCCGGGATCCCTGCAACCGGCTGTGCGTTACCAACCCAACACATCAGTGCACTACTATTATCTATACTTTGTTTATCTTTCATTTTATTTTACTTTCAGAAAAATGTAGCAAAATTCTCGGGGAAAGGCAAAAGAAATCTCCAGCAAGTTTCCTGATCCATGAGGATAGATTGTAAACATTTTGTCAACGTGTAATCTGTCCACATGCTTCATGTTATATGAGTGCCAAAAACTTTTCTGTGGCTTTCCAGTTCTGTAAAACAGTGGGATAATTATAGAAAATGTAGTGACAATATCACCAGTGGGATATCCACATCTGTTCTCAGGCATAGGGAAAGGACATATACGGATGACAACGCCCCAACTGTAGTTCTTCCAATAATGTTTTGGATTTATTCTGGTGTATAACATTGATGGAACAATTATAATAAGTATGGAAAATAAAAAAGGAGCAAATTTGGAAACCACGGTCTGATTCAGAAATGAACGTTATAGCTACAGCTGCTGTGCGAAATGATGCAAAAGCTGCAGAAAGCGTCTTAAGTCCCCCACTGCAGGCCTCTACGATCCGCTGCTGCACCTGAAGCACATCTGAGTAACTCTCAGGATAGTCAGGATGGCCAGCAAAATCATGCAGCCGGGGCCGGTAATGCTGCATCCAAGGAACCATCTAACATGCCCCCATTTTCTGGAACGCTCCCCGTCATGCCCCCAAATGCCAGCAGCATGTCAATCATGGTACAGCTTTTGGGTTACTGCGACCGATGTCGATCTGCGCATGTGCAGTGTGGCTCCTGCTCATACGCAGATCATTGAACACCTGAGATTTACATCAGTATCAGACTTACATAAATCTCTGAATCAGGCCCCGTGTATACAGTTATATATTAGACTCAAGCTAGGACACACCCTTCCCAACTCTAAATCCATCTGCTTATTTTACATTTGCCACACTTGCAGTGCAACATGGTTTTGTTTATATAATACATCACAAAAGTATACCTTAAAGGGGAAAGTGGAAGGGGGCCGTCTAAGTCCCGCCTCCCCTTCATGTTTTTTTTTATATTCTTTTGAATTATTTTCCAAAGCTTCAAACTCATGTACATATCTGAATGGGAGCTCTCCTCCACTGGCTCTTGAAGTTTTTGGGGCACATTTATCAACCAATATTTGCGTCTATTTCCCCGAAAACACCTATAGCCACAAATATTAAGTATTAGCAGAATGTATGAAGGAGGGCTACTGTAGCAGGTCATATCAGTGATCTCTGCTGGGTCCACTCCTTTATACATTCTGTTTATACTTAATATTTGATCCCTCCATTCCCGCTAACAGTCACATCGCCCCATAGGTTTCTATTGAGGATGCTATGCTGCCAGATATATCCAGAGCCGGCCCTAGCCAATTTGATGCCGCAGGCAAGATTTTGGCTGGTGCCCCCTAGCACAAGCGCTAGCTCTGCCAATGACCCAGCACCCCTCTCCCAGCACAGCTGCGGGGCCCCACACCCGAGAGGAAGCGGGGATACAGAAAGACAGGGAATGGTGGTGCCACCTCCTGCACTCTCAGCAGCTGCAGCCCTTAGACCCCTATTGCAGTTATTGCTGCCCGTACACCATGCATGTCGCACCGTTTGCATGTAACGCTATCGCAACAGACAACACTTTGTGACCCTGGCTTCTTCCTTCTCCAGTAACGTGTGAATGTGTACGTGTGTCCAATCAGTTTTAATAGTGGCGGCCCCCACAAGCCTTACTCTGGCCCTGCCCACAGTACAGAGGTGACAGGGGCAGGACAGTGGGGACAGGTCAGAGGGGACTGGACAAAGGTGAAAGACACAGAATAAAAGTGACAGGGCCAGGACAGAGGTGAAAGGGACAGAATAAGAGTCAGGACAGGGGTGACAAGGCCAGTGCCGAGTTGACAGGGACAGTACAGTGGGGCCAGGACAGAGTGACAGGACAGGAAAAGGACAGGGGTGACGTGGCGAGGACAGAACAAAAGGGACAGGAGAGATCGGTGACAGCAGCAGGATAGAAATGACAGGGCCAGGACAGGGGTGACAGGGACAGGATAGAGGCGATAGGACCAGGACAGAAATAACAGGACCAGGACAGAAATTACAGAGCCAGGACAGGGGTGACAGGGCCAGGATAGAGGCAATAGGACCAGGACAGAAATAACAGGACCAGGACAGAAATGACAGGGCCAGGACAGGGGTGACAGGGCAAGGACAGGGGTGACAGGGCAAGGACAGGGGTGACCGGGACATTACAGAAATGACAGGGCCAGGACAGGGGTGACAGGGCAAGGACAGGGGTGACAGGGACAGGACAGAAATGATAGGGCAAGGACAGGGGTGACAGGGCCAGGACAGGGGTGACAGGGCCAGAATAAGGGTGATGTGGCCAGGACAGGGGCGACAGGGCCAGGATAAGTGTGACAGGGCCAAAATAGGGGCGACAGGACCTGGACAGAAATGACAGGGTCAGGATAGGGGTGACAGGGCCAGGACAGGGGTGACAGGACCAGTATAAGAGTGACAGGGCCAGGATAGGGGTGACGTGGCCAGGACAGAGGTGACAGGACCAGGATAACAGTGACAGGGCCAGGATAAGGGTGACAGTGCCAGGACAGTGGTGACAGGGCCAGGATAGGGGTGACAGGGCAAGGACAGGGGTGACAGGGACAGGACAGAAATGACAGGGCCAGGACAGGGGTGACAGGGCCAGGATAAGGGTGACGTGGCCAGGACAGGAGTGACGTGGCCAGGATAGGGCAACAGGGCCAGGATAAGTGTGACAGGGCCAGAATAGGGGCGACAGGACCTGGATAGAAACGATAGGGACAGGATAGGGGTGATTTGACCAGGACAGGGGTGACAGGGCCAGGATAACTGTGACAGGGCCAGGATAAGGGTAACAGTGCCAGGACAGGGGTGACAGGGCCAGGATAGGGGTGACAGGGCCAGGACAGAAATAACAGGGGTGACAGGGCAAGGATAGGGGTGACAGGGCCAGGACAGTGGTGACAGGGCAAGGATAGGGGTGACAGGGCCATGCCAGAACAGAGGGCACGGGAGAGATTGGTATTAGTGACAAAACAGTGGTGACAGTGACAGACAGATGTGTCACTGCTACTGGCTGCTGCTGTTCCAATCCAACCTGAGGGCACCTGATGCTGCTGCTGGAAACTTGGCGGGGCTGACTCTCTCAGGCTGGAGTCCTGCTTCCTCCACCCGCCCGCATCCCTCCCGCCTCAGTCAAACACAGCGGACCTCGGGCACTGTGGTCATAGGAGACTGGGAGTGAGCCTCTAGGAGATGCTGCGGCCGGAGAGTGGGGGAACCAGGAGCATGCACACGGACTTCTGCAGCGCTGCCCACCGGCTAAATGAATGATGCATGGAGGAGCTAGGCGCACCTCACCGTGGGCGACAGCGCTGCAGCTAGCGGTGGGGTTGCAGGGGCTGGAATATGAATGAGGCGGTACAAGACCTGCACAGCGGCAGGTGCCCCACAAAACTGCTGCTGCCCCAGGTTGAGCCGGCTCTAGGCTTGGCATGAATGACCGTTGGCATGCCAAATGCCCTAAGCAATTGCCTAGTTTGCTTATGCCAAGGACTGGCTCTGGATATATCAATATATATATCCCAATATTGTCCCCCGCAGCTACCGCCATCTAGCCCTTTGTAACCTATGGGCTGTAGTTCCAGCAGAGTCAGGGGACAAGTGGGGATATAGTTCCGGCAGGGTTCCCCAGGAACCCCCCACGCAAAATGATCACTGTGCATGGTGGTCAGTGTGGCCGCGCATGTGTAACACTCCTGGCACCACACATCACATTGCAGGGACGGGCTGCTTTGGGAGCTCCTGTCTGATACATTCACCCCTATGCAGAGGCGGATTGGCCATAGGGTCTACAGGGAAGATTCCCGGTGGGCCGACGCACCCGTGGGGCCTGTTTTGTTTGAGGACATGTGGTCATTTTTATAGACATAATGAATAAGATGCAAAATAATTTGCATATATGAAAATTACTGCCACTTAGCCTGTGATTGCAGATGATCTAGTGTATGCTCTGTCTGCCTGCTTGGCTGACATATAAGATTGAGTGAATAGTGATTGGGATACGGCTGGTGTACTAAGCAATAAAATATATATTTCTAAAGAATGATATAGTTTCCTAAATTCTGAAGGTGTATCATATAATGTGCTCATAATATTTAAAAAAAATTTTTTAACTTCCCCCTTGATGCTGGACATGCCCACTATCTGGAAAGTCTTGGGGGGAGAGTGCTGCTGCCATGGCCCATGGCTAGACCTTACACCTCTGGTGCTGCCCATGTGGGGCCACTAGTACAAATTTTTCCAGGGCCGCTTTTTGTTTCCAATCCGCCCCTGCCCCTATGTAACCACATTCTGCAATGCAGTCTTGGGTGCTAATACCGCAGATGGCATTGCAAATGCGATCAATGATAAATGGGTCTTTGTACTGTAATATATAAAAACTGTATCACTGAGTTTTAGTGCAATGTGGTTATTCATAATTGTGTATAGCTGTTCATTCCCATCTGAAAGTCTAACCAGTTATATATGTATGTAGATAGATTCAGCTTCTTTTTTGCAGGCAAACTAAAGAAAAACTGTGGTCCTGATTTAGATTTGTACGTTACAATATGCCGATGTTTATGCAGTTGAGCAGTGGTGTGCACAGAGAGGATTTATTTGCAAAGTGATTGATAGGGACTGTTTGTGTGGTGCAGCGACTCTAAAGCAGGCATGCCACAGCCGTTTTCAGGGCATGTTTCAGCCTGTAGCTGTGATGCCATACTTAGAAAGTCCTCCAGCATTTTATATCCTGCAGCCATGCTGCGGGAACATAGGGGGTCATTCTGACCCAATCGCACGCTGCAGTTTATCACAGCGGTGCGATCGGGTCAGAACTGTGCATGCGTCGGTGCCGCAATGCACCGGCGCATGCCAGACGGCCAAAGGCCGTAGCTGCGCTACGAACGCCTCTGCCTGATTGACAGGCAGAGGAGATCGCTGGGCGGGGGGGGGGGGGGGGGGGGGGGCGCGGTGGGCGGAATGGTGGCGTTTGGCCGGCATTTCGTGGGCACGGTCCGGCCAATGCAGGCATGGCCGGGCTGTGCGGGGGGCGGGCCACAGCAGCTGCGTGATGTCACACGCAGCCGCTGTGGGCCGGGGAGCGACGAGTAGCTCCCAGCCAGCACTCTAAAGCTGCACTGGCCGGGAGCTACTCCTAAAGTGCAAAAGCATCGCCGCTGTGAGATGCTTTTGCACTTCTGCGGGGGGGCCATCACTGACATGCGGGGCGGGATAGCCCTGTGCTGGGCGCCCCCCCCCCCCCCGCATGTCTATGGTCATGATCGTAGCCCTGCTAAATTTTGCAGAGCTACGATCAACTCAGAATCAGCCCCCTAGGGCCATAGAACTCCTGTAATCGAATGATCTGCGATGGATACTGCGTCTTTGTACGTAGACACTAAGAATTACATGGCTGCCGGTGGGCATCTCAGTACAATGCCAGACACAGCATTAGCATATTTCTGCGCAGTAGCTGTGCACTAATTTGCAGCTGCGAATGCATTAGCATACATCTCTGAATCAGGCAATGTGTCCCTTTTTAGTCAATGGAGGGCAAGTTTACTGCGGTGGTTGACGAGTAACGCTCTTCTAGGAGTGGTTTAGTAGGAAATTTAAAACGGCAATGCTGTTCAAAGCAAAAACCTCTGTTTTGCTTGATATGTTATTGCCATTTTAAATAGCTGCGGCTAGCTTAGTAACTTTACCCCTTGGAATGTTAGAATGTTGTAAATATTATACATACATTGTAAAAACATCCATTTAAATCCACCTTTGGCTTAAATCGCACTTTATATCTTCTCTGCCATGGGTAACTCTGCTTTATACAGTAATTCCTAAAACGTCATTTTTAACTGCAGTAACTGGTCACAATAAAATCCTCAGTTTGAAAAGTCGTTACTCTGTGTAATAAATCCCAATAAATTATTAATTTGGTTTCTTCTGACTGCACCCTAAAATCACGTATAATCTCCACACTCCAATAAATCCTAGTGTTCCACCAGTGACTCATGACTATTAAATAATAAATATATTGCTGCTTAGAACTTCTACAGTACTTACAGTGTAATGCAGCTTACAACCCAAGACAAGTCTTATTGCTCAATATACAGTAAGTACTATATTTACCTACACTTGCTACAATTCATACTAAGAGGGAGATTTATCAAAGCTTGGAGAGAGCTAAAGTTGAGAAATAGAAAGTACTAACAAATCAGCGTCTGCAATTTTTCAAACACGGGGAGATGAACTAACCCTAGAAAAGTGATACATTTCATGGTGATAAAGTACCAACCAACCAGCTCCTAATTGTCATTTTTCAAGCACAACCTGTAACGTGTCAGTAAGGAGCTGATTAGTTGGTACTTTATCACAGTGAACTGTATCACTTTTCAAGGCTTAGTACATCTCCCCCACAGCCTGTAACATGACAGTTAGGAACTAATTGGTTGGAGCTTTATCTCCCTCCACTGGTGTCACTAGGAGATGCAGACAGTACCTAGATGTCACCCTTCCAGGGGATGACACCAAAATGCTGGCTCCTCCTAAGTGTCAGGGAGCCGGTTGCTGCACTGTGACATTATAGTCCAGTGTCTGGCTCCAGTCGGCAGCCGGGCACTGGAGGTGGAGTCGGCAGTGCAGGCAGTCTCCAGGGGACGCCTAGCTCTCCGGGATTGCAGGGCAAGCCCCCAGAGTGATGAAAATAGGATGTCCTGTGAGTCCACGTCCCCGCCTTTGAGACCACACCCATTCCCACGATGCCGAGTCCCCTTATAGGATGTGCATGCCTTCAGGGCAGTGTGATTTATGCAGCACATCAGGTGTCTCTTTCATTTTAATCCAGGTATTGTATCTGTTATTGAGCTGCCTATTATCCAGAAAGTGCTGAAGATATAGGAAAAAAAGTAAATTACTGCATATTTTTATTTGGCTATATACACAGATGTGTTTATTTATAGTTACTATTAGGAGCACTGCTGAAGGAAAACTATACTTTACATAAACTATATTTTAGACACAATTTCCCTTTTCTGTATATATATAAAAGGCAAATACCATTGACTCATCACAAAATCTCCTGAACCATAAGGACTAGGAAGTTGACATTTGGATAGTAGCTTGCTTTTGTGACATAGGCACCCACTAAGAAGGGATTTTCCAAAATTCCACCCACAAAGGGGTTAAAAGGGGTGAGATTATTAGTGGGAATTCCCCCCTCACAGAGGAGAGTTAAGACAGCCCACCCAGCCATAGCCCACCCAGCCGGGGCTATAAAAAAATTTGCATGGTGCCGGCGATACCAAGTCGTGGAGGGGGGAGTTGCAAAGCAGTCCATTATTCAAATAGGGGAGCCACATCAACTGCCACCCCTAAACACTGTCAAACATCACTGGTTATGGCTTCCCTATTTGAATAATGGACTGCTCTGCAACTACCACTGGCAAGCTGTCCAGCCTTATGGTTCAGGAGATTTTGTGATGAGTCAGTGGTATTTGCCTTTTATAAATAAAGATTTCAGATATAAGTACTTATCCAAACTATTTCCAGTCAGGAGAGGATAGTGTCACAATTATCAGAGGTTAACCTGTCACTTGAACTAAACATTGCAGAACCTCTCAGAGAGCAATAGGATGAAAGGAGAGATAGATATCTTCACTCTTAAATGCATTAAAGGAAAGCTTGATAGTCAGCAACTGCTTATCTGCTGTGTAAAGTGTACCGACAGCTCTCCCAGTGACCTTAAGTGTTGTGTGAAAAGATTTATCTTTTTACCTCTATGGAGGAGCCCTAAGGAGAGCAAAAAGCTAAGCAAGGAGACCTAGGACCCTTTGGAATAGAGCCAGCCTATTCCTGCAAACCTTACATATTTAACATACAGCAGGTGGAGCTTGGCCTGTCGTCCCAGCATTTATAGCACTAGCAGGGCAGCATCAGAGGCGGGACGGGGCAGAGAAGGAGGCGGATTATTCTCCTCAACGCCTTTTGACAGCATCACTCCGGGGAAGGCCCGCCTGGAGGTGCGGCCTGACAAAGATATATGTAAAAAAAATGTAAAAACTGTATTACATTTGCTTAAATACTAGCGCTTTCACCTCTTTGTGATTATACTTGAAATTCTGTAGCGAAGCACGGGTATTCAGCTAGTTATGGATAAACTCTCATTCAGTTGTAGGCAATCCTGACAACGGACTCTACACCTGTTTCTAAGACTACAAACTGCTCCATATTAACAAACACATAACACTTGCCAGATAGGCTTCCCGCTCAGGGAGAAAACTGCCAAGAGGGTATTGTGCGGCAAAGTGGTCAACACCTGAGTGTGACAGCACTATTGGATCATCATGTTCCCGCTCCATGCCACGCAAATCTGTGATTACCATCATTGTGTATGAGGGAAGGGGGGGGGGGCATAGTGACACTGTTCTGCGCAAATCGCCTTATTGACTGGCTACACAGCTCACTTCACTTGGGAAGTGAGCGACCACAGGTGGCCTCTGAGAGAGACTTGTACGCTCTATCGAGTGTCCAGGAGAGACACCTTAGCTTCAGGAGCCATTGGAAGGTTCCCACAGAGTAGGCAAGTATGAAACAAATTCTGTCTTCTTTTCTTTCTGTTCTTTCTATTGGAACCTAGATTTCATCCACATGGGGCGTACGACAAAAGGGTGTACGCCTGAAAGCGTTAGCTTAAAAATCCAAGAATGTATGCAGTGTGTGAATGGAATATGTAATTGGGTTATAAACAATGAGCTCAAGATAAACTAATGAGGTGTTAAGGCTTAACAGGGTGAAGATGATGGATGACGATGAGAAGAAGAAGATGAGGGACAATGCGTTTCATGTCTCATACACTAATTTACCAATTACCCCAAGTAGTTCTACTGCATATAGACAGTTTTCCTGAGTTTACAGATGTTATTCATTGCTCCTGTTTGGACACTGAGGACAACAGAGCAATTACCTATGCCCATTGTCATTATTCCTATTACACACAGCTCATCAGAAGCCAAGATTCTAAGAAAGCAAGAAGTATCCTGGGAAATATAAGACACGGCTCTGCCAGCAATTTACATTACAGTGGGCACTGCCATGAGAGGGCTAGGTACCAGTTACCAGTTATTATTATGGATACCAGCTGTTAGCAAGGAAGAAATATCCAAGTCACAGAATTGTTATGGAACTGTTTATAAATAAGGTAAACAGAGTTTATACTATTCGGCCAAGAAGATAATATGGTAAAATGGGCGGATGGTAATTTTTTTTCAAGACCAGTTAGCGCTCACACTAACCAGTTACAAAATTGATAATACTCTGGTATCACCAAGAGAAAGTAGGGTGCTTCCTTAGTCGTATACTCTCTGGAACTAAGTGATATTCAAAATGAAATAGCCAAGTTTCTATTAGCTTATTGGGTCAGGACACCAGAAGCATTCAGTAGGCACACCTCTCTAAGGTAGCAATTCAATTGTTTTGCATGTCCCCTACTGGGAGACTGTACAAATAGGCGCAGACAGAGCAATTCAATTGTTTCTCCATTCAGGCCCCCAACTGTATTGACACCTCTAAAAGCATAGGGTTAAGCATGCAAAGCAGCTAAACCCATTTACAGAAGTGGTTAGGGAGCACAAACAATGGACTTGGCACACCTTTCTTCTTGCACCTCAAGAAGCTGCGAAAACTAAATAGTTGTACGCCCCCCCCCCCTCCCCCCAATTCTGGTCTATAGGTGTCCAAACAAACAATATCACTGCACATTTACATGTTCTATAACTCCACCTATCACTCCAAATTTACATCTTATAGACCCCATCTATCATTTCACATAAAGTACATGTGTGTAATCCCAGCTATCACTCCACGTTTACATGTTATATAACCAAATCTATCACTTCACATGTAAAGTACATGTGCGTAATCCCAACTATCACTCCATGTTATATAACAAGTCGCTCACTCCACATTTACATGTTACACCTATCACTGTGATACCCCCACCAATCACTCCACATTTACAAGATATATAAACCAACTAATTTTTCCACATTTACATTTTATCTAACTCCACCCATGTCTCCTTATTTACATAATATATAATCCCACCTACTTTACCACATTTACATATTATTTAACCCCACCTATTACCCCATACTAATTATTAAGGCCCTGATTCAGATATGGATGCAATGCCGATGTCGGACGCCGTGGAGTGACTTTTTTGCACTGCACACACATAGCGCATGTGCCGCAATGGTCTTGCAATGACAGACGTAGTGTGGATTTATTTGCAAAGTGATTTACTGTCAGGGACAGTTTCTGGGCGGTAATCGGGGGGTTGGCAACTCAAACACAAGTGTGTGTCCAGCTTGTAGCTGAATAGTGGCACTGGCGTCTTACTGTACTTTCGACGGCCATGCTGCAAGACCTTCCTATAGCTGTATACTATAGCTATTCCCAGTGCCGTAACTACGTGTGTGCCAGGTGTGCCTGGCACACAACGCAGCCGCACTGAGGGCACAATGGCCAGCGGCTTGTAATAAGTCAATTTGACTCATTACAAGCCGCCTGTGCCCGAGGAGGAGAGGGATCAGTGGAGAAGGAGGAGGAGGGAGGGGGAGGAGGGAGCCGCAGCAGCGCTATGTAATTGGTAGCGGCACTGCTGCAGCAGTCCCTCTCCTTCCGCATTGGCTGGCCCGGCGCTGCTGTGAATGCTGGGATGCGCTTCCCTAATCCCAGCATTCACAGCGGCGGCGGCCAGCCAATGCTGAAGGAGAGGTACAGCTGCATGCGGCACCGCCAGTAATTACAGTGCACTGCTGTGGCTCCCTCCCCCTCCCTCCTCCCCCTCCCTCCTCCTCCTTCTCCCCTGCCACTCGAAGCTGCCAGCACCGAGGAGCCTGACTGCCTGAGAGATGGTAAGTATCATCTATTCATTCTATCTATCTATCTATCTATCTATCTATCTATCTATCTATCTATCTATCTATCTATCTATCTATCTATCTACCCAATGTGTAAAAGGGGGACTCTGTCTGCTGTAATGTGTAAAAAAGGGGATGCAGTCTGCCGTAATGTGTAATAAAGGGGACGCTGTCTGCCGTCATGTGTAAAAAGGGGGAAGCTGTCTGCCGTAATGTGTAAAAAAGGGGGGTGCTGTCTGCCTTAATGTGTAAAAAGGGGACGCTGTCTGCCGTAATGTGTAAAGAGGGGGACGCTGTCTGCCGTAATGTGTAAAAAGGGGACGCTGTGTGCCATAATGTGTAAAAAAGGGACGCTGTCTGACGTAATGTGTAAAAAGGGGGACACAGTCTGCCGTAATGTGTAAAAAGGGGACGCTGTCTGCCGTAATGTGTAAAAAGGGGGACTATCTGCCATAATGTGTAAAAAGGGGGACTATCTGCCGTAATGTGTAAAAAGGGGGACTGGCTGCCGTAATGTGTAAAAAGGGGACACTGTCTGCCGTAATGTGTAAAAAGGGGGACGCAGTCTGCCGTAATGTGTAAAAAGGGGACGCTGTCTGCCGTAATGTGTTAAAAGGGGGACTATCTGCCGTAATGTGTAAAAAGGGGGACTATCTGCCGTAATCTGTAAAAAGGAGGACTATCTGCCGTAATGTGTAAAAAGGGGGACGCAGTCTGCCGTAATGTGTAAAAAGGGGACGCTGTCTGCCGTAATGTGTAAAAAGGGGACGCTGTCTGCCATAATGTGTAAAAGGGGGACTGGCTGCCTTAATGTGTAAAAGGGGACGCTGTCTGCCATAATGTTTAAAAAGGGGACGCTGTCTGCCGTAATGTGTAAAAAGGTGAATCTGTCCGCTGTAATGTGTAAGAGGGGCTGTACCTGGCGTAGTGGCGCTACTGTGTGGCGTAATTTGAATAATGGAGAATACTATAATATGTAATGTGAATTGGTATTATTTTGTTACCACACCCCTTCCCCATGAAGCCACGCCCCTATATCTTTTGCGCGTGCCTACGGCGCGCACTGCCCCTTTTTACATAGAGGAGGGGCGCCGATGCCCTATCTTGCACACAGCGCTAAAATGTCTAGTTACGCCACTGGCTATTCCTATTACCGCCACACATGATTAGTACAGCTACTGTTTTCCTTTTACCCCCACACATGATTAGTACAGCTACTGTATTCCTTTTACCCCCACACATGATTAGTACAGCTACAGCTATTCCTTTTACCCCCACACATGATTAGTACAGCTATTCCTCTTACCCTCACACATGATTAGTACAGCTACTCCTCTTACCCTCACACATGATTAGTGCAGCTATTCTTATTACCCCCACACATGATTAGTACAGTTATTCCTCTTACCCCCACACATGATTAGTACAGCTATTCCTATTACACATGATTAGTACAGCAGCAGCTACTGTATTCCTTTTACCTCCACACATGATTAGTACAGCTATTCCTCTTATCCCCACACATGATTACTACAGCTATTCCTTTTAGCCCCACACATGATTACTACAGCTATTCCTTTTAGCCCCACACATGATTACTACAGCTATTCCTCCACACATGATTATTACAGCTATTCCTATTACCTCCACGGGTGGTCTTCAGTATGCCGACTGACGGGATCCCGGCGCACAGTATACCGGCGCCGGGATCCCGACAGCCGGCATACCTACACTTATTCTCCCTTGTGGGGGTCCACGACCCCCCTGGAGGGAGAATAAAATAGCGTAGCGCGCCACCATGCCCGTAGCGTGGCGAGCGCAGCGAGCCCGCAAGGGGCTCATTTGCGCTCGCCACACTGTCGGTAAGCCGGCGGTCGGGCTCCCGGCGCCGGAATGATGGTCGCCGGGAGCCCGACCGCCGGCATACCATAGTGAACCCTACCTCCACACATGATTACTACAGCTAATCCTTTTACCCCCACACATGATTACTACAGCTATTCCTTTTACCCCCACACATGATTACTAGTACAGCTATTCCTCTCACCCTCACACAAAATTAGTACAGCTATTCTTTAGATTGTAAGCTCTCACGAGCAGGGCCCTCTTCCCTCATGTGCTTATCCTTTGTCTTACTTTAATAATCTTCAACTGTACCACATCCAGCAGTCTTCTGCCACCTGATACTTATTCCAGTGTCATCTGCTGATGTAACTATGTTTATTTACCCTGTACTTGTCCTATACTGTCATCAACTGTAAGTTGCTGTTTTCCTGTTTGATTATTTATGTACTCTGTAATTGGGCGCTGCAGAACCCTTGTGGTGCCATATAAATAAAGGATAATAATAATAATAATAATAATAATAATAATTCCTCTTTCCCCCACACATGATTAGTACAGCTATTCCTCTTACCCCCACACAAGATTAGTAGAGCTATTCCTCTTACCCCCACACATGATTAGTAGAGCTATTCCTCTTACCCCCACACATGATTAGTACAGCTATTCCTCTTACCCCCACACATGATTACTAGTACAGCTATTCCTCTTACCCTCACACAAGATTAGTACAGCTATTCCTCTTTCCCCCACACATGATTAGTACAGCTATTCCTCTTACCCCCACACATGATTACTAGTACAGCTATTCCTCTTACCCTCACACAAGATTAGTACAGCTATTCCTCTTTCCCCCACACATGATTAGTACAGCTATTCCTCTTACCCCCACACATGATTAGTACAGCTATTCCTCTTTCCCCCACACATGATTAGTACAGCTATTCCTCTTACCCCCACACACAATTGGCACAAGAATTCCTCTTACCCCCACGCGATTGGTGTAGCTACTCCTCTTACCCCCACAGATGATTGGTGTAGCTATTCCTCTTACCCCCACACATGATTACTAGTACAGCTATTCCTCTTACCCTCACACAAGATTAGTACAGCTATTCCTCTTTCCCCCACACATGATTAGTACAGCTATTCCTCTTACCCCCACACATGATTAGTACAGCTATTCCTCTTACCCCCACACATGATTACTAGTACAGCTATTCCTCTTACCCTCACACAAGATTAGTACAGCTATTCCTCTTTCCCCCACACATGATTAGTACAGCTATTCCTCTTACCCCCACACATGATTAGTACAGCTATTCCTCTTACCCTCACACGATTGGTGTAGCTACTCCTCTTACCCCAACAGATGATTGGTGTAGCTATTCCTCTTACCCCCACACATGATTACTAGTACAGCTATTCCTCTTACCCTCACACAAGATTAGTACAGCTATTCCTCTTTCCCCCACACATGATTAGTACAGCTATTCCTCTTACCCCCACACATGATTAGTACAGCTATTCCTCTTACCCCCACACATGATTACTAGTACAGCTATTCCTCTTACCCTCACACAAGATTAGTACAGCTATTCCTCTTACCCCCACACATGATTAGTACAGCTATTCCTCTTACCCCCACACATGATTAGTACAGCTATTCCTCTTACCCCCACACATGCTTACTAGTACAGCTATTCCTTTTACCCTCACACAAGATTAGTACAGCTATTCCTCTTACCCCCACACATGATTAATACAGCTATTCCTCTTACCCCCACCCATGATTAGTACAGCTATTCCTCTTACCCCCACACGATTGGTGTAGCTACTCCTCTTACCCCCACACATTAGTACAGCTATTCCTCTTTCCCCCACACATGATTAGTACAGCTATTCCTCTTACCCCCACACATGATTAGTACAGCTATTCCTCTTACCCCCACACATGATTAGTACAGCTATTCCTCTTTCCCCCACACATGATTACTACAGCTATTCCTCTTACCGCCACACATGATTATTGATTACTAGTACAGCTATTCCTCTTACCCTCACACAAGATTAGTACAGCTATTCCTCTTACCCCCACACATGATTAGTACAGCTATTCCTCTTACCCCCACACATGATTAGTACAGCTATTCCTCTTTCCCCCACACATGATTAGTACAGCTATTCCTCTTTCCCCCACACATGATTACTACAGCTATTCCTCTTACCCCCACACATGATTAGTACAGCTATTCCTCTTACCCCCACACATGATTAGTACAGCTATTCCTCTTTCCCCCACACATGATTAGTACAGCTATTCCTCTTACCCCCACACATGATTAGTACAGCTATTCCTCTTACCCCCACACATGATTACTAGTACAGCTATTCCTCTTACCCTCACACAAGATTAGTACAGCTATTCCTCTTACCCCCACACATGATTAGTACAGCTATTCCTCTTACCCCCACCCATGATTAGTACAGCTATTCCTCTTACCCCCACACGATTGGTGTAGCTACTCCTCTTACCCCCACACATGATTAGTACAGCTATTCCTCTTTCTCTTACACATGATTAGTACAGCTATTCCTCTTACCCCCACACATGATTAGTACAGCTATTCCTCTTACCCCCACACATGATTAGTACAGCTATTCCTCTTTCCCCCACACATGATTACTACAGCTATTCCTCTTACCCCCACACATGATTACTAGTACAGCTATTCTTCTTACCCTCACACAAGATTAGTACAGCTATTCCTCTTACCCCCACACATGATTAGTACAGCTATTCCTCTTACCCCCACACATGATTAGTACAGCTATTCATCTTTCCCCCACACATGATTAGTACAGCTATTCCTCTTTCCCCCACACATGATTACTACAGCTATTCCTCTTACCCCCACACATGATTAGTACAGCTATTCCTCTTACCCCCACACATGATTAGTACAGCTATTCCTCTTACCCCCACACATGATTAGTACAGCTATTCCTCTTTCCCCCACACATGATTACTACAGCTATTCCTCTTACCCCCACACATGATTACTAGTACAGCTATTCCTCTTACCCTCACACAAGATTAGTACAGCTATTCCTCTTACCCCCACACATGATTTGTGCAGCTATTCCTCTTACCCCCACACATGATTAGTACAGCTATTCCTCTTTCCCCCACACATGATTAGTACAGCTATTCCTCTTTCCCCCACACATGATTAGTACAGCTATTCCTCTTACCCCCACACATGATTAGTACAGCTATTCCTCTTTCCCCCACACATGATTAGTACAGCTATTCCTCTTTCCCCCACACATGATTAGTACAGCTATTCCTCTTACCCCCACACATGATTAGTACAGCTATTCCTCTTACCCCCACACATGATTAGTACAGCTATTCCTTTTACCCCCACACATGATTACTACAGCTATTCCTCTTACCCCCACACATGATTAGTAGAGCTATTCCTCTTTCCCCCACACATGATTAGTACAGCTATTCCTCTTACCCCCACACACAATTGGCACAAGAATTCCTCTTACCCCCACACGATTGGTGTAGCTACTCCTCTTACCCCCACACATATGATTGGTACAGCTATTTCTCCTACCCCCACACACGATTGGAACAAGAATTCCTATTACCCCCACACAATTGGTGTTGCTACTCTTCTTACCCCCACAAATGATTGGTGTAGCTATTCCTTTTACCCCCACATGACTGGTGTAGCTCTTCCTATTAACCCACACATATATATAAACTGTATTTATAAAACCCCATGGCCATATGACTAATTAGGTTAGATTTTTATTTTACTTCTTGAAGTATAAATACATATATTAGAATTATAGGTAACATGCACAATACTGTTTACTCACAATTACCCAGATCATTCAATAGTCAGTCATTTACTAATGCATATTTGCAACTCTCTATGGATATACTGATCTGTGTCCTGCAGATACTGCAGACTTTCCCCAGGTACCACACTGTACCATCATTATTATTCTTTTCCCTGTGACATGTGCACTCTCCCATCACACCGGTGCTCAGCCTGATGTGATGCTGAGTCTCTCCTAACATACTGGTGACTCTTACAGTAGTTCAAGTCATTTTAGACCTGTCCTCCGCTGCCTCCTTTCGGTCCAGAGCTCCCCAATTCTTCAGAAGATGTAAAGCCCAGCACCCCTGCCCCCTACCCCACTGCTCTTGCCTTTCATCTCCCAAGCCCCCTGCTCCTCACATTTCTGCTATGCTTTGGGATTCTGGACTGATGGGAGATTTTGTTTCCAGTTACTGCCAGATGTTTAGCTCTCGGGAGCGTCCAGCCCTAGACAGAACGGGAAGATCTTTCCTCATTAAAGGGACAAAGTGTATGATCCGTAACACAGCAACAGCTCCTAGCACCACGCTACATGGCAATAGCACACTTACTTCCAGAAGTCTCACATCAGCTGTCCTGCAGGTGACTCTACTGCACATATCATTAAATCCATCTATCTCTGTAATGCTGGGTGTATGGCAAGTACAATTACTGCATGCAAAACTTTATTATATGGGTTAATTCTTGTGAATGGATGCTACTAAAGTGGTTACAGCTGTTATAAAAAAAACAATGAGCTCTCATTCAGCAGTAACCCTATTGTAAAGCGCTACATAATATGCTGGTGCTATATACAAATGTGTAATAAATTGTTACTACACGCAACAGTAGCGTATGACTTTGGGTACTAGAGGAACATCTCCCTCTTTGAATTAAGAGAAATATGTACAATATATC
This sequence comes from Pseudophryne corroboree, assembly GCF_028390025.1. NCBI lineage: Eukaryota > Metazoa > Chordata > Amphibia > Anura > Myobatrachidae > Pseudophryne > Pseudophryne corroboree. The sequence continues at coordinate 192,203,121 of NC_086449.1, read as the reverse complement.
CACTAAATGTAAGTCTATGGAGGTATTTTTATTTCCAAAGAGCTAGCAATCTATTTTATTTTATTGGGCTTTAATCAGGGCATTATTAGAAATTGAACCAAATCACCTAAATCAGACCTTTTCTGCTCTACAGCAAGAAGGCTGCAGCATTAGATGAAGTTCTATGTGACAGGTCAGGGATTAATCAGAGGATGATGTGACTTGTATGCTTGTGTGTAGATTGTGCAGCTCACCTGTCAGCAGGAGAAGATTCCAGGCAGTAATGAGCCCTGTCCAGTGGTCCATGCTCCAGACTCTCATTCTGTCAGTGGTGATCCCTCTGCCAGACTGGTAGCTGGTGAAGCTGCCACTTTCCCACTTCAGCCTCCGCTATTCCCTGGCTCCCAAACTTTAGATTTTCATAGCAGACTGAGGAAGTGGGAGGATCAGACTCTAGTAGGAGGTGTATGTGGTACAGGGGACAGGACAAGAGCAAAACAGTGGGCTGTAAGAGGGCATTAATCACAAGGTCATCAATAAAAGACAAAGAATGTGAACCCTGCTAGTGTGGCCCCTTAAATATACCCATGAGTCAGATCATATATAGAGATGAAGGACTACTATTTCAGCTTCTGTGTTGCAATGCTTTAGATACCTGCTTGGTTTTGGCTTTTTTTTGTCTTCTTGGCAGAAATCTCAAAAGCATCTGTAGTCACTGATCCAGTGTCAGCCTGCGTTATACAATGTCTCACTTCTGGCAGTATCTCATTACACAATAACAATTCTGGTGTAAGCTGGTGCAAGTCAGGCACTTTCAGCTCAGAACACACCACTACTGTGGACTAACACTTAAACCGCAGTAATAAGCTTGAAGTCAGGTGAGTATATCCAGGGCCGTAACAAGGGATATGTAAGTGGTGCCGTTGCATAGGGAGCAGGACCCTGGGAGCAGCACTGTCAATGTCCCATGGCACTTGAATGCAGGTGAAAACATAATAGTATGTCCAGTGCCAGATTAAGGTCCACATGGGTCTGGAGCTGAAATTTATGAAAGGCCTATTGCGTGCCTTGGCAGGAGGTGTGACAAGCGCTGTGGTGGGGGTGGCCTAAATAGGGGGTGTGGCCTGTGCCATGGGTGTGGCTATCTCCATGGAGGTCATAGCTAGTGCCTACCTTCAACAACTTAATAGAGGAGCAGAGCAACAGACACATACACACACACATACAGTTGGCGATTCTCCGTGATGCACGGGATCACTACACAAATACAAATGACATACTTCTCCAAAATACCAAGATTTTAGTCAGTCTTAAGATATAGGGTAAGGCATTGCTACTAAGCAATTAAGTTTTCATATGACAATAATTTCTTAACAGACCAGTTTAAAAGGAAAAATAAGAATTTACTCACCGGTAATTCTATTTCTCGTAGTCCGTAGTGGATGCTGGGAACTCCGTAAGGACCATGGGGAATAGCGGGCTCCGAAGGAGGCTGGGCACTCTAGAAAGATCTTAGACTACCTGGTGTGCACTGGCTCCTCCCACTATGACCCTCCTCCAAGCCTCAGTTAGGTACTGTGCCCGGACGAGCGTACACAATAAGGAAGGATTTTGAATCCCGGGTAAGACTCATACCAGCCACACCAATCACACCGTACAACTCGTGATATGAAACACAGTTAACAGTATGAAACAATAGAGCCTCTCAACAGATGGCTCAACAATAACCCGATTTAGTTAACAATAACTATGTACAAGTATTGCAGATAGACCGCACTTGGGATGGGCGCCCAGCATCCACTACGGACTACGAGAAATAGAATTACCGGTGAGTAAATTCTTATTTTCTCTAACGTCCTAGTGGATGCTGGGAACTCCGTAAGGACCATGGGGATTATACCAAAGCTCCCAAACGGGCGGGAGAGTGCGGATGACTCTGCAGCACTGAATGAGAGAACTCCAGGTCCTCCTCAGCCAGGGTATCAAATTTGTAGAATTTTGCAAACGTGTTTGCCCCTGACCAAGTAGATGCTCGGCAAAGTTGTAAAGCCGAGACCCCTCGGGCAGCCGCCCAAGATGAGCCCACCTTCCTTGTGGAATGGGCCTTGACAGATTTTGGCTGTGGCAGGCCTGCCACAGTATGTGCAAGCTGAATTGTACTACAAATCCAACGAGCAATAGTCTGCTTAGAAGCAGGAGCACCCAGCTTGTTAGGTGCATATAGGATAAACAGCGAGTCAGATTTTCTGACTCTAGCCGTTCTGGAAACATATATTTTCAGTGCCCTGACAACGTCTAGCAACTTGGAGTCCTCCAAGTCCCTAGTAGCCTAGGCACCACAATAGGCTGGTTCAGGTGAAACGCTGACACCACCTTTGGGAGAAACTGGGGACGAGTCCTCAATTCTGCCCTATCCATATGGAAAATCAAATAAGGGCTTTTACAAGACAAAGCCGCCAACTTTGATACTCGCCTGGCAGAAGCCAAGGCCAATAACATAACCACCTTCCACGTGAGATATTTCAGATCCACGGTTTTTAGTGGTTCAAACCAATGTGATTTTAAGAAACTCAACACCACGTTGAGATCCCAAGGTGCCACAGGAGGCACAAACGGGGGCTGACTCTGCAGCACTCCTTTTATAAATGTCTGAACTTCAGGTACTGAAGCTAGTTCTTTTTGAAAGAAAATCGACAGAGCCGAGATCTGTACCTTAATGGAACCCAATTTAAGGCCCATAGTCACTCTTGCTTGCAGGAAATGCAGAAATCGACCTAGTTGAAATTCCTCTGTTGGGGCCCTTTCGGCCTCACACCATGCAACATATTTTCGCCATATGCGGTGATAATGAGTTGCTGTAACCTCTTTCCTGGCTTTAGTAAGCGTAGGAATGACTTCCTCCGGAATGCCCTTTTCCTTCAGGA